>NC_135079.1:1847500-2220000 GCF_051107435.1 Chaetodon auriga | reverse complement strand
GGAGGGTCTCTGTATTGCGGGACACAGTTTTGGTGCTTGTGCTTTTGTTGCGTGTTGCAAACTAAAGACACAACTCGACGGAAAAAACACTTCAGAGACGAGCGAACGACCAATGAAATCGGTTCCTGTTAAATGATGCAACAGATGGGACAAACGAGGCAGAGGGCGAGGCGGCGGCGTGAGTCTGCCACTGTTTTTCTACCTCGTCCATGTTATTAGATGAATGATGTGAGTCAACAGCACAGGCTGAGTCACTGTGACAACAAGCAATCAGAAAGGTGGACAGGAAAGATTCAGTGGCTCTGCAAACAAAACACCGTGGTCTGACCACAAACACTCATTCAGACTCCAAATATTAGGAATGACACTTTTTTTTGTATTTTCCTGTGAAGATTTATGCACAGTTATCTTGAAATACGTGGACATTAACAGTTACTGTTCACTGGGAAGCAAAAATCAAATTGTAAGTAGGGATCCACCAAGTCATATACCTGTGTCAGGTATCGGGTTCTGCACTGTGCTCAAGTTCTCATGATTGAGCAGGAAGGCGATGAAGGAACAATGTCAGCAATTCAGAGATGTTTTACCATTGATGGCAAAAGAACATCAGACTGCAAACTTTGCTCTGCTAGAAGATAAAACATCTTAAGAACCATCAACAGTCTTCGAAGAGTTTGCTAATGCTAGCAGCGGAAAACACCAACCGGCAACTTCACCGCAAACGGTGTCGAACTCACTGGAAGTAGTTTGGAGACGCAGCAGTTTTCCTTTTCTGCATCACCTGACCCTCCTATGCTTTTAGGACTGGGCTTGTGGAGGATCCTGTTCATCGTCAGTTTTTTGGGATTGTGATGGTTCAGGATCAGGGATCAGGTTTTTGGAGTATCCACCTGCACCTTCAGGTGTGTTGTGTTCAGTACGTGTTCAGTGTGTTTCACCTGTGATCACACTGGTGTGTTTACAGCTGTCTGCCTGTGTCCAGATCAGCTGACAACAGAGAAGCAAAGCAATGCAGGCATCACATGACAGAAGTCTGTATGAGGAGGAAACTGTCAGGATGTGTGAAAACTCTCAGCTGAGGTGTAAAAATTAGATTAAAATCGGGCTAATTTTAGATCGTCCCGCTGCTTGTTAATAGAATACAGTAACACATTTAGTCAGGAAATGGCTTCTGCTTTTGGTTGTTCGTCGCACCAGTTTGACAAATTGCCTGTTTGTATCTCCAGTGAACAGTAAACTGTGAACTGATCTTTTCCTGGTTTTGGACAAAAGACTTTGAGCATCAGAAAATCCCCTCATGGACTTTTAACGCTAATAGAGCATCATGTCAACACCGAGTTCATCAGCGTGCTTCTCCATTACTGAGTTCCAGGTGGCTGCTTTGCCTCAAAGTACTTTAAGAGTAACTTAACACTAAATCTGCTTGTACTGTTGAGTCAGTAAATTGTACATTTGTATATATATACTGTATAACTTTAAGCCTTAATATAAGGCTGTGATCTGGGTATGAAATATGATCGGTACAGAGTCCATTTTGAAGTCCATCTCAGTGCTGATTTGTACTCTTTTTTACAGTCTTCGTTGTACTTCAGGTCATTACACTCACCAAGGTCTCCTCCCAAATACGTATCTGTGATCTGTTCAGGGACATGTGATCACATTCAGCTGACACAAGGATCCACAAGGTCACACAAACCAGTCTGAACACTACATGGTGAAGAGGAATCCATTCGAAGCGCGTAAAGCTCAGACTGGTGTATCATGGGTAAACTGTCCCTTTGATTGGATTTCTTTTTTCCGTTGGTATCTCCTAACACTTGTTCGTCAGTTCACCTCACACCTGCACACACAGTGAGAGTCTTTCCACTAAAGAAGTGTTTGAACAGGAATATTTCCCCCAATTACCAGGCTCCACTGGTGAATCATCAGTAATATTGTGTGAAATCGACTGAGGCGTTTCTGTGAGAAGAACACCATTAGGAGAGAAAGGAGCCCATTATGATGAAAAGAGAAGCTGAGAACAAGAGAGCGAGGAGGAGGAGGAGGAGGAGGAGGAGGAGGAGCAGGAGTGCTGCAGTCGGCGTGTGCGCTGCCTCCTCCATCATTGATTCTCTCAGAAACAGACACACACACGGATGATGAAACATTTATTTGAATGGCACTTGTTTAAGAAAGGAAGAAACTCTCTGCAGACTTAATCAAAGCAGTAAAATGTCAGTCTGTCACTCCTACACCACCTTCGTCAGCAGAAACACTCCGACATCTGCACACGAGGAGACGGCGAGCGTGTAGGTTCACGTGCTGCGTGTTGTTCGTCTCTACGTACAGTACATGAAGGTACTTTGTGCCTGTCGCAGTTTTTATACGTGACAGTCGCAGGAGTAAGCGACTTCGACAGGTGTCGTAGTGTCGTATCGAGGGTCCACACGGGATAAGTTTCATCAGGTTTCCAAAGAATCGAGGATCCGTGCAGGCGTCCGTGTGGACAGCTCAAACTGAATCTGTATTTTTGGTGAACCTCAGAGCATCCGATGGTCTCCCTCAGCTCCAGCTGTCACTCAGCTCTGTCTGCTTAATAAACCGCTGCCAAGTCACATCTTGGAGGGAACAGATAAGTGGGCTGAAAGAAACTGATAAATGGGCTGTTAACGAGCCTGAAAACTCCACCTATTGATCTGCTTTAATGACTGTGAGTGACCGATGTGCCATCTGATGCACGCAGACTTGGACTGTTTTGTCCTGTATATGAACTAAATGCTTATCTCAGCGTGCGAACATGCTCACAGTGACGGTGTGTAAAGCCGACCACCACAGTGCTGGTTGGGTGTGATTTCCACCTCATTTCGATTGGCCGGCTGTGCAGTGCTGCGTGAGAACAGTGATAAACACATGCAGCGTTTCACTTGTCGTGCTGCTGATGAACTGCCGTTTGTGTCGGCTTTCAAAAACTGAAAAGACGAGATCAAAGTTCACCACAGAGTGTCCGTCCTTCGCTGCTGTTTGCTTTCTTAAACCAAACTCTCAGGAGCTCGTAGTTTTTTGTCTTTTCTCCGTCTCTCCTGTTTCCAGCCTCAGAGTTAATCACCATTTTCACCCCTGCACTGTCTCACTGAGTCCTCTGTCTCTTCCATTTCTCCATTATCTCTTATTTTCAGTGTCTCCGCACTCTACCATTCTTCATTTATCCATCTGTCCTCCCCTCTCTCGCCCTGCAGTCCCTCTGCCTCGGCAGAATCTCCAGCACACGTGTTTACCTGGTTATGATAAAAATAAACTTTATTTGTGTAGCACCTTTCAGCCAAGAAATACAGCTCAAAGTGCTTTACAACAAACAAATTACACGCACCAGGTGCCTCCCGTGAAAGAAGACAGAGAATAAACATAAAAACAGGCATAGAAATGTGTGAGTGTAAAATAAGCTTGAGAATAAAACCCACTTGACAATAATAGCAAAAATAAGGATGAAAACAGAATGAAGAGAACGCACAACATAAGATGGAGGATAAACGGATAAACGAACAGTCTTACTCAAACTGAATTGTTTCCCTCTGCATGTGTCTCATTTTCTCTTCCTACTGAACCTGCACTTCTCTTCGGTCCCTGCTGCTCGCTCACAAATTAAAAAGCAAATGTCTGTCATTTCCGCTCGACGGGCTGTTTGCAGATGACATCACGTCGCTCTTTTGTTGTGCCGCGAACTGCAGATGGAGGGCAGGAAGTGATTTTCTGCATAGGAAGCATGATAACACACACTCAAAATGCAGATGTTTAGCGTCGTTTGCAGTCGCTTGGGTCGATCAAACCGAGAAAACACGAGGAGCTTTTATCGAGAGCCAAAAGTTGTTGTTCATAAGGATGAAAAATGCAAGAAATTGGCTGCTTTGGTCCAGAGTTCAGGTTTTCATAAGCAACACATTAACACGAGAAACTAAAATACAAGACATCGTGTTCAAGTTTAGAAGCTAGCATGAAGGTCAGTGGAGGTATGTTAATGTGTAGCCTCCACATTCACACAGGTTAGCGTTACCTGTCCAAACCTCTCTGCTTTTGCTGTCAGTGTGAAGACATTCAGTTCAACTCTGCCACCGCAGCAACAGCCGCGTCGCTTCCAAGACAAGACGGGCAAAGGTTGATCTTCATTAGAATAAGAAATTTGTGACCACCTATAACGTGAAGATCCTCAGCCAAGAGTTGGAATATTAGAAGTGTTGATGCTCGGTCAGGAGTAAAGCTGTACTGTGCATCTCAGCCATAATTTGACCCATTATGCCGCATAAATGAGCAGCATCAGTATTCGTGGACTTGATGTAATTACTGGAGTCAGAGGGCTTCGTCCTGAAGGCGGGAATTCAGCCGTTGTATTTCATAACTGCTCCCTTTGTTTTCTTTAATGGCCACGTCCTGGAGTCCTGTGGAGAAAGTTTGAGCCATCGATTGTTGTGTTCGCATCGTCACTGTGATCTCCTCCGTCTGCGTCCAGCTTCGACAGCTTCCGCTCATTATCTCATTTTTAGCACTCACGCTCGACCGAGTGCACATTTCCATGTCACTGAATGCTTTTGGGGGGTCGCCCGCTAATGCAGAGCGCTCTTTACTCCCACTCTGTTTCCTGTTTAGTGAACACAGCTCTGAGGGAAACGAGGCTTCATGTCGGCCCGCGGGCTCAAATCTCCTCCAAAAGCCGCCGACCGCAACAGAAATGCTGCTTCTGCTGGCGGTTGAGAAGTCAGCAGAGCGTCACTCGGATTCACGTTCACACTGATGCTTCATTGCACAGGTCTCGTCTATGTGGAGCTCCGGCTCATCTACACATCATTTATTTAGATATTCGGTCAGATTTATCTCGGTGTGAATGTGCGTGGGCGTAGGGCCTAATGTGAGGAGCTGAGTTTACAACAGCTTTTAATCTCCAGCGTTGTCCTTTGTCCGACCGTCTGAGAGCCTGTTCCTTTAGCTCTTCATCAGCCTTCTGATCACAAAAACAAATGTTAATGTGGAGTAAAACGATCCCAGTCTGCGCACCAGTTTGAGCAGTGCGTTCTGCTGCTGGAGGCTTTTCCAAGCTGTGAGGGACTGGACTTCCCTGGTGGCCATCTGACGCCACAGCAGCCTGGATGGCCGCCCAAACCTCCACCTTCTATTATTCATGAGGAGAGATGAGGAACCAGAAAACTGAGAGGCACAGCAGAGATCCTCCCTAAACACTCTGAATACAGTAAATAAAGAAGTGGTTTATCGAGCCGTCCAGTCATGCCGAGCAGCGATGAACACACTCAAACACAGAGCTTTATTTGATCAGGGAGTCTCGTTGAGATCAACATCTTGTACATTTACGGCCTCATAAAAGAAGGTTCAGGGACACAAAGCAGTGTTCACACATCTCAGTTAAAGCCGTCACAAATATTTCCTGACTTTTGTACCTTTACGCCCCTCAGAGGAGGAGGTGTCTGTAACTTGAGTTCGTCTTGCAGTTCTTCAGTGGAAACCTGATGAGGAGCTCTTGAAGCTCTTTCCTCTTCTGTGATCTGCTGTCATCGTTGTTCACTTTGAACTCAGCTCAGGATGGGAGATATGACGTGAACTCGGACAGTGAAGCTTTGCAGAAAACACAGGTTTGCTGATGCCTTCTGAGTGTCGCTGATGACCGTCTTTCATGTGACTGCGGTGGTCGATACGTTTCCTTTGACAGAAAGTATTCAGTTTTGTTTGCAGTCCCGCTAACGATCCTTCGACGCAGCATCATCAGTCTGGTTCTGCTCGAGGGTTCTGCCTGTCTGCTGTATCATCTAGTAACTGCATTGATAACAAGTTGAGATGCTTTGAAATTCAGTCTTTCCACCCAGTTTCCTCAGAGGCCGACTGATTTTTTTTAGGATTAACTGAGCAGAATACACACTGATACTGATATAAGAGTGATGACATAAAAGAAGGCCTGTCAGGATGTATCTGTTGGACTAGTAGAGATTATGAATTTAAACACGGTCGACAGATTATTCAGCCATGAAAATAGTCTGTATGATTGTTTTATTTGAGGCCGAGGGTGCAGTCGGGGTATTTAATGTGAAACGAGGTGTTCTTCGGTCGGTCACATCTCCTGTTCCCCATCGACTTGATTTTCCAGCACAAAGAGCCCCGCTGTCGAGTCAGGCTGTATCTGTCTGCCTTTTAAAACCCATTTCCTGCTGCTCCATAAAGAAGCCAGTGTGAAATGAACAGTTTCTTCTTCTCAGCGAGGGCACGAGTTTTTTGGCTGCTTTATCGAGCCTCGGCTTGACGAGGAGCCGTGGAAGCCCAGAGCAATCTTTTGAATTTTAAGGAATCCCTTTTTACCGAGCAGCCGAGCAGCACTAATTCCATGAGACAGCGGCGGCGGCGGCGTCTTGGCTGCCTGGCAGTGGGCGGACGGTGGAGTGTTTAGTTTTCATACAGATCAAGTGCTTACAGAAGCCGCCACAGGCTGCTCCACTCTGCTCCCTCAGCCTCTTTAAAAAGAAAATGGTTTGTTTGCAGGGGAAGCTGCAGGGAGCCATTTTCTGTCAGGCAGGCCGATCGCTCTCAGAGATGTGGTCCAGCGTGTCCTACGCTCCCTGAACGCCCCCCGTGCACATGCTGATGGTGATAATGCGCCCATTATACTAACTGTGGTCTCAGCTGAATGATCTGATTGGTCAAAGAGCTCAAAAATGTGGTCACAAAGCTCTAATGATACCGCTGATTCTCCTCCTCTCTGTTGCTATGCCAACTGTCTTCTCAAAGCTTAAGGCAGGAGGTGATTTTCTGTTTCCTCCTGGGCTTTTATTTCCTTTAAAAAGGAAGTATTCTCAGATAATCTTGTTCTAATGAAGAGAAGACGTCTGTCTCTTGATAACACTGCTGTCGTGTACTTTCTGTGTTTCTGTAGAAGTTTTGATGAAAGACATCTGTAGCAGGTGCCGATCTGACACCTGGTTTTGGTTACCGATGCCAATTAAATACTCTTTTCAACACCTCGTTTTGACGATAATAATCATTTTCAAGCCACCTGCTGATGCATTCAAGGTCACTCTGACATCTGAGATTTCAGGAGTGAGCTTTAGAAAACATTGTCAGCAGGGCTGAATCTGCAGTTAATGAGCTAAAATAGGAAATCAAGCACACACAGTAAACAGTGGCCTGGAACCAGGTTCACCATAACGGCCTCTGCTGGCCAATGATCAGCTGGTTTAGCCGACGGCGATCAAAACTGCCTTCCATACGTCATCGTTTTGGATGAAATGTCTTCGTGTATGTGAGCTCTTTTGCATTTAAAGGAAACTTTGCTTTATTTAACAGCTGTATTTGTAAATGATGAGCTTGGCTTGTTGGTTATCGTATGTCGTTCTGAACGCATTAGACTGAGCTGTTGGCATTGACCGTCAACCTGATCGTCACAGTGACCACCTTTTCAAACTGGCAGAGGCACGACTGGTAAGAGGGCACCAAAAGTTCAGCATGGGCGTAAGCAACTTAGCTTTGGTGAGCTCGGCAAGTGTGCTTTGAACTCATCGTATCCAGAGTGACGTGGAAACGATCCAACATGAAGCAGCGTGAAAATCCACAGAGATGGCAGAAAGAAGCTATTTTTATTATGTTGGCTTTAAAAAATCCACTATCCCTCAACCTCTAGCCTTCTCTGTTCTGGGTCATAGTTGGTGCTCCACTTCAGCCCAAAGGGGTTGGATGTGGTTGAGGTTCTTCTACGCAAAACTGGGAAAACCATTTAATGGATTTTGTGCAGAGAGGGGTGACAAGGACACCTGGCGGCCCATGTTTGTCTCATCAGATAGACACTCTCTGTTATTGTCTTTATGGGGACACCTGGAAGACCTTTCTTCTAGGGGCTTCCAAAGGCAACTGGACTTGCTTGTGGTTCTAGAAGACCCTAACGACTCACAGGATAGCTGGGTGGAGCTTTGATCCTGCACGAGGACAAATGCCTGGGACTCCATGACCTGGGTGAAGGAGAATCTTCACAGACCGGAAGACCATTCTGACTCATATCATGTCTCCTCACCAAAGGAACCGAGACAGGTTCAGTGGAGATCCTCCTCCAAGCTGTGCCTTCAGAAATCAGGATGCAAAACAGAACTGACAACATATGAATCAAAATGAAAACATAAAAATTTCTTCACCATCAGACATTTGTAGAGGGGCAGCGCCAACCTTCACTGTCAAAAAAGTCTCACTAAGCTCCTGTACTTCTGCTCCTCTGATCAGATAAACCATGATCCTGGTCTAAACTCAGAGCTGCCTCCCTCAGCTGAATCTGCTCCTTATAATCACACCTGGAGGGTTTAACCTGTGCACAGGTAGGAAGCTGGACCGGGCCGAATCAGAGCCGCTGCTACGCAACACCACCTTGACTCACACTGCTGTCTGCCCTCTGGTGCTTCTCCACAGTCTCTCAGCATCAGTCACTCTCAGCTCTCTCCACACCTGTTTCCAAACACTCGATGGTAGACTCTGCTAAACTCTCATGTAGCTCTGAGAAAACACAGCCAGACTCCCGAGTTCTTCGGGTTGTTTTCTCCTGTCTCATTCTGCTAAACACCCTCGTCTCCGGAGAGGCAGTAAAACCTGGGCAGAGTCTGGGATTCAGCAAACAAAAATACTGACTGTTTGGTCTCATTGTTTGCTTCCTGCCACAGTGGGATTTATATAATCTTAATAATGATTCATACTCAAATAGGATGTTTTCTTAGGTGCTTAGAAAATGCTGCTAAAGAACTTAAACATACAGTCAAAGAGAAAGAAGCGAGTTCTACTTCTGGTCTCTAAATTTAACTTCATGGAAAGCATTTTTTACTCAAATGAAGATAAAGAGGTTACAATGGTCAAGATATCATATCATACCGAGATGATTCATGTCTGGTGAACTTCAGTTTAAGGCTATCACGGGAGCCGTTCTGTCGGTCCAGTCGGCCAGCCTGCTGTGGACGTTCTTTGAAAGGTGTGCACACACGGCTCACAGTGGTTTTCTCAGTTCCTTTTGTCTCCTAATCGTCTTCCTCATGTCCCTCCTCAACCCAAAAATCCCTCTGCAAAGATAAAACTGGCTGCTAATGAGTCAGAGCCACCACCCCCCAAGTGTGACATGAGTCATGACCTTGTTCCTCTCAGCTGCCTGAACACCACCTACTTCTACACCTTACCCCAAAATAAACAGGGAAAACTCCTCCATAACACTTTTTCAAACGGATTTCTTCTTTTCTCTCGTTTTTGGGATATGCTGTGGAATCATCTGCAGATGTGGTTTGCAGCCGCCTGCATCTTCCCATTGACTTCATATGAAAGCAGACAATTTGCTTTGCATTCAGTCTGAACTCACCTGAAGAACACAAATGTTTGTATCTCTGTGACAAAGGCTGTTCGTCATTTCCTTCCAAACAACCCACAAACAGAGTTGTTCCAAAATTAACTCCAGTCAGCCCTAAAAAACATCGATTCTGGAGAGTTCGCCCACGTTTGTAATTAGAAGACATCGACGTTGACTGTTGGTCCAAGACTGGACGTGAGCAGCAGTCTGTGGTGACCGTGCGTCCAACCAATTACAGATCATTTAGAGTCTAAGCTGTCACATTAACGCTCCACACACACAGCTGCTGCTTGCTAGCTAATAGCTACAGCTAACATAGCTAACAGACTGGGCAAACACGCCAGCTATTAAATTCACAGAAATAGTGCAAGCTGAAGATGTGCTTTGTGTTGTTTCCAAACACAAGAGGTCATCATTATCGTCGTCATCATCATCATCATCATCATCATCATCATCATCATCACACAACCACAAACAGTCGCTTTTCAGGATGTAAATGGAAATTGTTTTTTGCACAAACTGCTGCGTTGCTGTCATTTTCCTCCCTCACACGGACTCTTTGTGGCTGAAAAACATCAGAAATCACCTGAAATGATAAAGTCATCTCTCGTTTTTCCTCTCATGAAGTCTTTACATTGTATTCGTCTTCTGTTGATGCTGAAAAAATGTGTCTTCATCTCATTGAATATCCTCAGATCCAGATTCATTTCTGATTTCTTTGAACTCACATAACCAGCAGAGCTTCTCCTGTTCGGCAGTTTCTTAGTAACATGGGCTGATGTGGGCATAATTCTAGATGAAAGGATAATTCCAGATAATGAAAAGCTTCCATGTGAGTGGGAGCAGCTCTCCAGTCCCCCCAGTTCGTCTCTCAGCTCTTCATGTGGATCTTCAGAGGAGGAGAGGCCTCAGGAGATCAGCTGTTAATCCACCCTGACACCGACTCAAACTTCACTCAGTATACAGAGAAAATGGATTTAAAAGAAGCCACAGCTTATAGCGGATTCACTCTCTGAGTCTTTCTCTTCCTCTCCAGCTATAATGCAATTAAAGGTCACATACTGTGTGTGTGTGTGTGTGTGTGTTTCTGGGTCTTTTATTGACTGAACCAGTCATGTAAAAACACTGTAAAGTTTTCAAATCTCTGAACAGAGTGAACCCCTCCGACACTCGATTGCTGAAGCGTTTGTCGACGTTGAGAGTCGAGGAAGATTTCTGTCGACCGCAGGCTCGTCGTGATGGAGAGGGAAAAAAAGGAAAAACAAAAATGGCAAACCCTCCACACAGAGTCCACAGAGCAGCCTCTGAATCAGACTCCACACTGACTGTAAGTTTGGTGCAACGTCGCCATCTGCTGCTTGATAAAACCTGATGAGATCTGCTCTGACTGACCAGAACGTGTGATGAACGCTGTGATGGAGCGTTCAGATGAATCTTCATGAAGCTCAGTGTCTGTGTCTGAGTGGAGCTGATTCAGGATTTTAACTTTATGTCCATTTACACAGATCTAAGGAACAAAATGTTACAGTTTCTTTAAAAATAAATAGCAGCTGGTGAAGAAAGGGGAACATCTAACAGCTGGAGAGCCAGATGTTCGTCTCAGGAGTTGGTGGAGATCAGATCAGAGCTTAAAGGGGAGCAGATATTGGACTTGGACTCATCAGATAGACGAGTCTGCTTGATGTGGATCCAAAGAAAAAGAGGAGTGTGGCACCATTAACTTTAACATAATTTTTATTTAAATGAAGGTAAAGAGGTTACTTATCACACGACTCCCACAAAAATCCAGACATTTAAAACCTTATTCATCTGGTCTTTTCATGGGACCGGCTCAGTGGAGACCAAACCAGAGCCAAAGGAGGGCGAGTATTGGATCATCAGGTGGACACAAACTCAGCTCCACGGGGATGATCGGGAGGTGGATCAGGTCCTCCGTTAATCAGAGTCGGAGGTTCACCAGCACTTTGAATGGCAGCTGGCTGAGGAGGTTAATGAGTGAACAAGAGGCAGCATGTAAAACGCTTCCTCTTACGAGCTTTGAAAAGTGCAATCCATCGTTCTTAAAATGAGCTCTGACTTTATGTAGAACTGAACTGTTCCTCTCCATGTTCTCCATCATCTTCCTCTCAACATGTTTCGATGATGATGATTTCTTCTTTCTTTCTAAGTTTTCTGTGTGTGAATTGTCCCGTCAGCCCGGGGACTTCCTGAGGATCTACAACCTACGAGCGATCCCAGGATCCAGTAAGGTGCCCGGCCTCACCAGCAGCCAGTCGGAGGTGGAGGTGGATCACCTGGCTTTTCACCTGCATGGGGGGACGGCGTACGGCAGGGGGATTCGGGTTCTTCCAGAAAACAGCCCCGACGTGCAGGAGCTGAAGAGGTACAGCAGGAGAGAAGGGACAAAAACACCTGAGAGAACTGAGGCTGAAACAGTGATTGTTCAAAAGCTGCCTTGTACTGCAGACTGAGCTCTGGTTCTGGTTCTGGTTCTGATCCTGGTTCTGATCCTGGTTCTGGTTCTGGTTCTGGTTCCGCTGCAGACCAAAGCACTGCCGGTGTGGAAAAGTCGTGTGCGCTCGGCTGCCATTCATGTGTTCAGGGGTTTAAAAGTTTGAAGCGTTGGGTTCAGAGAGGGATGTTAAGAGGATTTAAAACTGTGCTGCAGCATAAAATAATCCAGCTAATTCAGTTTAAAATCAGCCCGACTCCCTGCGTCCTTTTCACTTCTGAAACAGGGATTTTTAATGAAGAACTGCAGCGTTTGATTAATTTCACTGGATTTCTTTCTCTGGTGTCCACTGTGTTTATGTCTGTGTGTGTTTGTGGTTCTCAGGCTCATAAAAAGTGTCCTTTCTGTGTTGTTCGTGGTTCTGCAGAGTCACTGAGGCCTTCCCTGAGGATGACGAGCTGAACGACTCGGAGCTGCTGGAGATCTGGAGCACTCCACCTGAGACTCCACCAGGTGTGACCGGATGTTGCCTTTGTGTTTTTTTCTCAGTGGACCATCAGATATTAGAGCTGTTGGTCCTGTGGATGGTCTGATGTTACATTTCTTACAGACACTCATGTTCCCCTCTGGATAAATTGTAGTAATTTTCTTGATCCTTTCACTTCTCATTTGGTTCAGTAAATATCAGCCGTTAGCGTTTAGCTCAAAGCACTCTCGTGTCTCAGTAGTCTCTCGGAGCTGCTAGCGTGGTTGTATATGCTAACACTGTAGCGTGAGCAGGATGCGTTCAGGCACAGCACACTCAAAGCCAACAGACAGTCGCTGTCGTCACGCATGTAAAACAGAAGAAAATCGACCTGAAGTCAGAGTTCAGTGTGTTCAGTCAGACGAGCGTGAGGCGGACGGCTGAAGAAACATCCTGTGCAGAAACGCTGTTAGTCCTGTTTTTCCAATAAAGCTCCTTTGTAGCGTCCGCTCATGACTGAGGATGACATTCCAAATATTTATCCTACGTGACTGAAATACAAAGAGGGAACGACGAGTGGTGGCCGCCTGCCGGTCTTTGATTAAATGAAAAACCTGCTCGCCAGCAGCGGAAATATGAACATCCTGGCTGCTCAGACAGACCAATTTCTTCGCTGTGGAAAGGACGGATGGATGGATTGGAGCTGCGGGGAGCTGCTGCCATTAGCAGAGGCTTCTAAAAGCCCACGCTTCACTGGGGATATAATAAAAAGTCCAAACTTTGTGACCTGAAGGTTTCCACACACAGACGAACTCCTCGGCTCAGACCTGCAGGCCTGGTGCATGTTGTGTAACTGTGAGCGGTAAAACGTTTGGCTTTCTCTGCTGGAAGAGCTTCTCTTTTTATTTTATTTCACCCTCTATCAACACACCCCAATTTAGCTTTCTACACTTATTTTAAGAACAGGAAAATCAGACCAGGAGCAGGTCTTTGCAGACACCAGAATCAGGCGAGGACTGAGTTCAGGACGTAAAGCCGCTGATGTTCTTATGAAGTGACAACAGTTCTTTCAGGTCTTTCAACTTTATGTCCTTATTTATCCTCTTTCTTTGAGAGCTGCTTGTGTGCAAAATGCTGGATTATTCTTCAGATGTTACCGCCTCTCCTCAATTTAGCAGAATATATATTTAAAACAGAAGCGGATCAGTAATCAGCTGTTAATCTCTTGATTGTTCTTTGCTGCAGAAGCACACATGTTCTCATTGGCTGGTGGTTGCACACAAATGTTCTGGGAAATATGAGCTGAGCAGCTGAAGTTCTCCTCAGCTGGAGCGGTTTGATGATTGATTTGTGTGTTCCTGCATCTGTTTTCAGCCATCGGAGGTTTCTCTGTTTCTGATGCTGAGACAGTGGAGTGCAGCACAGGTATGAAACAAACGCAGCCTCTGATCAGTGCTTTGGAGTATGTTTAAATTACAAAGCAGCTCTTTCAGCGCTTTCATTTGATGATATCTGTTGGGATTTGGAGAAAAATACAGCCAAGTGAGTCAAAGTCTGTGGGAAAGTCAGAAACGTCTGAATCTTTGTGGATTTAAAACTTCTTTAACGCCTTAACGTTGACTTCAGTTCACTTCTGGTTTTCAACTGGAGACAAACTAAAACCATTAAAGCCAACACGATGTTTTCTTCTAACAGTGTTTTATGATTTTAGGCCCATTGACTGTAAATCAAGTGAAATCAGTGCAGATTAGAATCCAGATCATCCCAGATTGTGTTCAGCTCACAGTGAAGCTTCATTCTTAACTCTGACGTCTGTTAAAGTCGATGAAAGTCGCTCTGCTCGTGTCTGTAACTGTCAGAGAGGAGCTGCGGTCACGGCGTGCAGCCGGTGACGCTGTCCGAGGTGAAGCGGTCCGACCCGGGTCGAGTTCACCACGTCAGAGTCCGGCTGAGGTCCTACGAGCCGCGCAGACTCCACCAGGCTCTGAAACTCTACTGCAGCAAGTGCTCATCCATGTAGGCTCACACACAGTATGAAGAGATTAACGAAGCTCTCGCTGCTTCCTGTGAACTAGAACTCAGGTTCTCTGCACTGCGATCTCAGGCAGGACGTCCCAGATGATGAACTGGTGGCCGGTCTCTTCTCTGAGGCGTCCAGGGACTCTGGACCCTGCAGTCCACCGCCGTGGACCCTCTCTGGGCAGGTGGACGTCCCCGGAGATCCTCCAGGATCCTCAAAGCGAGCTCTGGGTGTCCACCTGTCCACGCAGCTCATGTCAGAGGGCAAAACCAAGGAGCTCGTCTTCCTCAGGGGTAACAAGCATAAAGTCTGTAGTATCATGGTGCCATCAAACCAGCACCTGCTGACGGGTTCTGTTCTCTTGCAGGTTCGACTCTGGAGGAAACGTGTCGACTAGCGTCCAGCTACCCCAACATCGTCCCTGTGAGGTCATCAGGAGGTCACCTGACTCTGCTCGACCTGTCCGCACCTTTCCTCTTCAGAGGCAGGAAGAGATACTTTGGGTCAGAGAAGAGCTTCACACACGCTGATCAGTCCGAGATCCAGTTAGAGCTCACAATCACTGTGTGTGTGTGTGTGTGTGTGTGTGTGTGTGTGTGTGTGTGTGTGTGTGTGTGTGTGTGTGTGTTTTAGATGCAGGCAGTGCTCTGAGGCCGCGCTGAGGGAACCGTGTGCTGAAGGACTCGAGCTGATCAATCAGGAGATCATTGCAGAGGGTGAGAGAGTTTGGTCTGACGGTCGGACAGGAAACAGGAAACGGTTCACGCTCAGACGTCAGCGCTGTGTTTTCAGCCTCCTCTGCTGCTGATTCATGTAGCTTTAAGAGGAAAAAAACATCAGCTTCACGACATCCTTCTCATAACTTGACCGGTAGAAGATTCACCTGCGTCAGTTTCGATAATGTCTCAAATGTAATGAAAGTGGCCTCGGCCTTGAATGCACCGTCATCCTGATCCAGCAGGTTGTTAAAGCTGCTCAGCTGATCTCAGGTCTGTTTCCGCTGGAATAAATCACAGTCTGGTCGTCTCTGGTCTGCAGCTCTCGGCGTTCAGCTGCTGCAGTTCGTCCTGCTGATGAAGCTGGAGCTGCAGGACGCCACCGACACGCTGGACGTCTTCCTGTGGAGAGACGCCGTGAGTTTCACATCACATTTCAAGTCCTGCTCAGTCTGGATCAGAGACCAGAGAGAAGAAGGAGGAAGAGTCCTGACATCAAATAAACGTCTTTCAGGAAAAATCAAAAGTAAACTTTTTAAAAGGTGTTTTAAAGTCAGAGTCAACGAGTGAAAGTGACAGTTTGTGTCTTTCATCAGGAGCTGTTCTTCAGGATGTCTGCAGAGGACGTAGCAGCCAATCAGGAGGCTCAGAACAGCATCCGTCAAACGATGGACTCCCTGTGTCCACCGGGGGACAGCAATGGTACACCTGTCCCTAAAACTCCAGACTCCAGCAGCTTCTTCTCTGACGTGTTTCACAGATCAGAAACAGCGTTTAGTCACTTTCAGAGAACTTTGGTCTTCATGGTAGTTTTACGTGAAGTTAGCTGTCAGTAAATACAAACACGTCCGTCAGGACGGACCATCATGTCGCGTCTGTGTGGGGGTGGAGTGAGCTCAGGTGTGCGTGAAGTCGGTCTCAGGTGTGTTTGTGTGTCCTCAGGTGAGCGGCCGTGGCTGGATTTGTGTCTGACGGCGTACCGAGCAGAAGGCCACGAGGGTGAAACCTGCTATCAGATCTGCCACACCGCCGTCACCGACCCTCCGCCCACACGCTCCGCCCCCGCCTGAACAACCTGCAGGTCAAAGGTCGCTGGTAAACCCGAGCCCTGCAGAAAAAAACTGCTGTTTGGTCATTTTGTATATTTTGGACTGATTCTGTTAAACAGTGCTGTAAAAATGTAGAAAGCTGCTGACTGACGTGTTTTTAAACTTTCCTCTGCAGCTCGCAGAGCCTTTAATGACTCTCAGAATAAAAGAAATTCCTCTTAACGAGGGTGTCGGTGTTTCAGCAGCTGGAGCTTGTTATGGATGCAAACAGCCAGCGAACTTCTCAGTTGTCTGTAGGTCAAAGCTACCAGAGCCGCCGTTTGTCAGCCGGTCCACCGCTTTGATCCAGGCTGACAAGTTCGACCAAGTTTGGATGGATTACCATGAAATCTGGTTCAGACGTTCACCTTCTCCTCAGGATGAATCCTCGTCCTGCAAAACTGAAGACATTCATCCTCAGCCGGACTCTGTGTTTAATGCTAAACAGGAAACATTCAGCATCAACGTGTTAGCATTTAGCTCGGAGCAGCTAGCACGGCTGTAAACTCAAACATGGCACAGCACTATGAATGGCTAATTTTATTTTGTTTTGGCCTTTTTCCCAGAGTAACCTGGAACACATGAGACAGAACAGAACTGTGATGCTTTGCTGGATTTAAGTGTAAAACCCTCAGAAACACTCAAACTGGCTGTAAGATAAAAACAGTGCATCGAGTTGAAGCTTCTGACTGTTCAGTTTTAATGTGTCACTTCATGAATGTGAACAATCAGGTTTATTTTCATGATGATAACGCACATCATCACATTTTGTGACTTTTGAATAATCCTACAGAAATAACATGAAACTGTTCTTCAGATTTCTGCTGTAAAAGTACTTTAAATCCTGTGAAGAACTTCGTGTTGAAGCAAAAAAAGTCCTTCAGGTTTTCAGGGCTGATCTGTGGTGTTACGCTGCCATCTGCTGGACGTGTTGACGTAAAGATGATCACTTTGGCAAACTTAATAAATTTAAGGTTTTCATCTGTTTCTCCAGCCACAGTTCAGTTTTCTCTGTGTGTGGTCACCTTTACCTGTTTCTCACCTGTAGGCGTCTCTGAAGAAGAGAACCAGAGCGAGGTGGTCGAAGCAGGTCCCTCCACGAGCGGCACGTGCAGACTGAACCAGCAGCTGGAGGAGAGCACAGGGCAGAACATGTGGAGGCAACCAAACACAAGATTGACGTCAGAAACTGATTCAGGGACAGTTTTAGCTGAGAGCCTGAAGGCGGCTCGACCCTTCCTGCTGCAGGTCAGATTTGTGCTGGTGTAATACTCTGACTTCACACTAGATGGCAGAAAAAAATTAAATATTTGTTCTGACCTGAAAGTCAAACATGGATAATATTTCTTTACTGGAACTTGGACTGTATTTCTTCACCTGTTCACCAAACAGCAGGAGCACGCTGGGACACTTCAGTGAAGCAGGAGAAACTTTTCTGTCGTGTGTTTGGACAGTTATGTTAGTCTGGATCCATTCATAGAATACAGTAGTTTCCTTCATTTCCTTAAATATCTAAATGTGTTTGTGTGTATGTAATAAAGAAACTACAGTTTACGGAAGCCCAGTGGGGACGATATGAAAACTTGACAATGAAAATTTCATTCCACAAGCTTTGTGGAAGAGTACAAAACACCGCATTTAATTATCCATATCTTACCATGTATTATTATTATTATTATTCATTCATCTTCTTTACCCGCGCATCCCATTTCGGGGTTGCGGGGGGCTGGAGCCTATCCCAGCTAGCAATGGGCGAGAGGCGGGGTACACCCTGAACCGGTCGCCAGCCGATCGCAGGGCAACATAGACAAACACACAGACAGACAACCATTCACACTCACACTCACACCTAAGGACAATTTAGAGACCAATTAACCTAATGAGCATGTTTTTGGTCTGTGGGAGGAAGCCGGAGTACCCGGAGAGAACCCACGCATGCACGGGAAGAACATGCAAACTTCACACAGAAAGGCCCTGCCCTTAGTTTTAGGATCGTCTTTGTTGTCATTTGCTCCTTCCTCTTCTCTGGTTGAACTCTCTCATGGAGATACTGAACATTCCGTTTTAAATCAGTTTGTTCCGTCAGAAAACATCCATATAAAATACATTCTGACGGTGTAACTGACTCATGATAATCCCACACAGATTACAGATCAGTGTGTTTTACAGTTTTTGACAGATGACTCCCTCCTCCTCCTCCCGCATCCCTCCTCCTCTTCCTCCTCCTCCTCCTCCTCCTCCTACTACTCGTGGGTGCTCTTCACTCTCTCAGACGGAGCTCGGCGTCTCCACCGGCTGAGTTTCACCGCCTCCCTCCCCGTGGTCCGGGCGCGCCGGAGCAGCTGTGCGCGCAGAAACTTGATGGGACGGAGGTGGACCTGCCCCGGCTGGGACTGAACACCCGACCCCCACCAAGGATCGGAACGGTCAGTTTTCCTTTTCCAGTCCAGTTTGAGGACATTTTCTACTCTGGTTTTTGGTCTGGCTTCGGTGATGCCTCCAGACTGGAGCCGCTTTTGGACTCACCCAAACCGGACAGGTGCACCTCTTCGACACAACCAAAGACTTTGTGAGAGCTGTTTGCGCGCAAAGATGAGGGGAAACTGATTTTTTGTGGCAGGTTAAAGTTCACATTGTCGCTTTTTGGACTGATTATCAGAAGCCAGATATGGATCAATCATTTTGGAAAACGCATCAGTTTGATCTGACAGGTTAGACAGAACCACACGATGCTGCTTCCATTCTCGAGGTTACTGTGTTTGTGGCTCTGCAGCGAGGCCGTCGCGAGTCAGTCCCACTGGAGGCAAACAAAGACGACTTTCAGTCCTCATTATGAATCCACCGCCGCTGACAGGAATGCGCAGAGCCGGAGATGGCGTACAGTCATCGGGGAGGACAATGGAGGGACGCAGGCCTCGTGGCTGGATACTGTAAACCAGTCTTCCCCTAAGCGGCTTGGGACACATGTACCCCGGCGTGCCGTGCGTAAAAACGACGCGCAAAATGGAGCGCGGCGCATCCTACCTGTCCATGGAGATGAAGCTTTACGCACGGATGTAAACAAGGCTGGTGAGCCGTGGAGCGGTGGGTGCAGGCCGGGAGAAGTGCTTAAACAAAGTCCGTATGGACGCGCCTGTAGCCTCAGGACGACCAGACACTACCGACGGCGGAGACGGAGCGCAAAAGCCAGCAGGACGAAACGGAGCGAGCCGCAGCAGGACGGAGCCGCGGCTCTGCCCGCGGCCATGGCGCAGGAGCAGGAGGCCGAACCCCCCTTGGGATTCAACACCAGTGACTATGAGGAGGAGTACTCGGTGCCGGACTTTCCCGATAGCACGCCGTACGTGCCGGTGGACACGCGGACCAGACGGAAGCAGGTGAAGAACCCGTTCTACCCGGTCACCCCAGAGTCGTACGGAGCGTACGCGATCATGATCACCGCCGCCATCATCTTCAGTGTCGGCATCATCGGGAACGTGTCGGTCATGTGCATCGTGTGTCACAACTACTACATGAGGAGCATCTCCAACTCGCTGCTGGCCAACCTCGCGCTCTGGGATTTCATCATCATCTTCTTCTGCCTGCCGCTCGTGCTGTTCCACGAGCTCACCAAGAACTGGCTGCTGGGGGAGTTCTCGTGCAGGATCATCCCCTACCTGGAGGTGAGAGGGGACGGGGTGGGTGCTGGGGCGGGGGCGGGTGCTGCCGAAACAGGAAATGACAAACTGTATGTGCACGAGTGAGATGACAGGTGAGAGCAGGTGAGACAGGCATGGAGGATCACGCATGACGTCGTTTTGTTGCAAACCCCGAAGTTTCACCATCAGAGTGCAGTTTCTGGAATATGATAAAGAAAATAATGAGCTCACAGTGTCCACAGATCAGCACAGTTTACATCCCGTCTGAGCCACAGATGTCACAGCTCCAGAGCTCACAGCCCAAATGCAGAATTAAAGGACAGACTTTAAGTCTGGAATCGTCCCTCCTCTTCACACCTGTAACAGATGTGTCTCCAAAGTAAAAACACTTCCCAAAGTCCAGCCTTCTTCTGGTCAAACGACAAAACTTTGTACTAAAATTACCAAAACTTTGGCAGAAACCAACATGATTTAACTGAAGCCTCATCTCAGACATGAGTGCCAACATTTCGAGTCAGGACAGGAAGTCGTGTGTCCTCTGTGTAGAGAGGAGGACAGTAAGGGTGTGCTGGGTGGACGGTCACTTTTCTTTACAGCTACAGACTTAAAGGGTAACGACACCCTCTAATTATGTCGAGGGAGGCAGCGTATTTTTCAAAAATACAACCGAGTGTGATGTGAGGGTTCAGGGACACTGACCGACCTCCACTCAGAGCAGCATGGACAGCAGACAGCCAGACTCTGTCTCTGCTGCAAGGCGGGGACTCTGGAGGACATTCTGTCCCTGTGAGAGAGTCGCTGTGAGGTGCCGGTGTTGGAGCTCGTAGTGTGTCAGCATGTTATAACAGACTTCTGCTGAAGTTTGACAAAGATCATCTGCAGTAACATCATGTGCAGTGAACGTTACCCAATTATTGTACAGTCAGCAGTTCAAATGAGCTCCACCTTCATCGGCTGCAGCTTTAAAACGCTGCTCTCATGTTGAAGCATCAGTCATAATACTCCAATAATATAATAATATAAACCCTCTGAAAGGTGCCAGTCTGCCCAACAAGTACTGGTACTTTCATACTTTAAGTACATTTTATTTAGTATTTTTACAGAGCAGTATTGCTACTTCTTCTGCGGCTGGTGATGTGCTCACAGTGTGCACCGTGTAAAAGAGCTCATTAGTTCCTCTTTAAAGGAGGAGCTCTGATTATTTCTCCTCTGTCGTTTGCAGTCGTTCTGAAGTTCAGACCAGGCTCATTTTGAAGCTTCTGCAGCACATTTAAATTCCAAATTCCCTCTTCATGTGACTGTAATCCCACAGCTCAGCAGGGAAACACAAAGGAGGATTTTTGCACTAAAAAGACTTTGAAAGAAACCGTTTATATGAAGTTTTATGGATTTTTTTCTGTTGGCTCCGAACACAGTCGCTCACTCACGACATTCACGTCCAGCACAAAGAGAAAAAGGCTTTCTGGAGGATTCCAGCACGAGTTAAATGCACTTAATTTGATGATTCTATCAAATTTAACAGTTCTGAAACTGAATTTCAGATTCATCTGAAATCTGTTTTCCTGTTCATGTGAACGCGTCACACCGGAGCAGAATCCGGCTCCGGGCCGCAGTCCGGCTTTAAATCAGGTTTAATGTCGCCTGATGTGAAGAGTCTTTAATCTGAAAACAAGACGGCACCTGCTGCACGTGAGACATCCCGCGGTCCAATCAGAGCGGAGATTAATGAAGAGTCTCTCAGACTGAGATTAGAGAAGGACAACCCCCCCACCCCCGATCTGTCTGAGATTAGATCTGGATATGTTTAGACTTTTAGTGGAGTTTCATCATTTTGTTCTGCTCTGTTTGTCCTGGTTTTGAAAAGCTTCACCGTTCGATCATATTTAGACAAATCGTCCATCTTTGTGGAACAGTTTGTGTTTGTCTCGCTCCAACCTGACTGGTCTGCACAGAGCCTGACCCCATCCGGCACTTTGAGGATGAACTGGATTCCAGACCAGACCTGCTCACACACGGCATCAGGGCTGGACCTGACTGACTGAAATATGGAGGACAGTCTGAAAGCAGAGCAGCAGAAACATCTGATCGCTCGTGGCTGCCTGTCCTCTGCTGGTAGTCACAGTGTGGGTGATGCTGAGCTGCAGGTCACATGTCTTGAATCAGCTGTCTGACATGCAAACGTCAGCGTGTTGTGTCTTTTTGTTTTCATGAAGTCTGGAATCAAAAGGTCACGCTTATCGAGTTCAATCTTCTTAACAGCAGCGGATCGCTTTGTTTGAGATGATGACCTACATGACATCACAGATTTTCACTGATGTCACCAACTGTCATCTAATCTGGCTTCTTTCACACAGATAAATAATATTAAATATTTATGAAGTCACACGTCCTTTAAAAACAGTGGAAAATAAATCCCTTTGACTTCAGTGAAGGAGGTGTTAAGATCAGATACGTCAGTTTC
Source organism: Chaetodon auriga (assembly GCF_051107435.1). NCBI lineage: Eukaryota > Metazoa > Chordata > Actinopteri > Chaetodontiformes > Chaetodontidae > Chaetodon > Chaetodon auriga. The sequence continues at coordinate 2,197,825 of NC_135079.1, read as the reverse complement.
TTCTTCGTTGGTAGTTCATTCGTTCATTCATTTCCAAACAGATTAAACTAAAGATCCAGTCAGGGTTCAGGCAGATCTGAGATCAGTCCTGCTGCCTTCACTAACTGTTTAATGGAGCGTAATCACACAAAACAGCAAGAGGATTAAAACTGAAACTGCTGTGATGGGACGACCCCCATCACACACACACACACACACACACACGAGTGTCCCTGATTTCAGATGTCTTTAATGGTTAATGTTACCCATAATTCCACAGACTGTTGCAGGTTAAACAGAATAAATATGGACGCCTCATCTTCATCTTTAAAGAGTCAATGAGCACATTTAAGCATCACATGACCGCTCTGTGTTTCTACCTGCATTTTCAACTTGTGCATAAAAATCTGAGTGAAAACACTTGAAAATCAGGTGAAAAAAGTCAAAATGTTCAATAATATTTTCATCGTGTTTTCCACCGCGAAGCTGATCGGAGCTGTTTTAGTTCCGCCATCTTGCTTCGTCATCTTCCTGAGGTGACGTTAGATATCGTGACTTCACGCTCGTCGCAGTTTGAGCGCCAACAAACGAACGAACTGTTCAAGTCAGGAAGTTTGATGTTGTAACGTGAAGTTCAGCAGCCGTCGAAAATAAACCGCAGAAACATGTTTCATTGTTCTGATTGGCAGAAGAGCAGCTGGACAGGAAGTGACATCAGGAGGGTGGATGTTTTTCAGTCGCTCACACGGTGAAGTGTGTACAGCTGCTGAGAGACAATAGATGTGTGTGTGTGTGTGTGTGTGTGTGTGTGTGTTTCCATGTCTTCTCATGTCTTCAGGGTTCACTTTAAGGTCAAACTGAGCAGAAAAGGCTCAAACATGCATCTCTGATCAGTTCTGGACTTCCTGAAGCTTCCTGAACGTCATGTAACCTGACGCTGCTCTTCTCTTCTAGGTGGCTTCTCTCGGGGTCACGACCTTCACGCTGTGCGCTCTGTGCATCGACCGTTTTCGCGCCGCCACCAACGTGCAGATGTACTACGAGATGATCGAGAACTGGGCGTCCACCACGGCCAAGCTGGCCGTCATCTGGGTGGGCGCTCTGCTGCTGGCGCTGCCCGAGCTGCTCATCCGACAGCTGGTCACCGAGGACGGCGACCCGCCGGACGTGACGCCGTGCGAACGCTGCGTGGTCCGGATCTCCACCGACCTCCCGGACACGCTCTACGTGCTGGGCCTCACCTACGACGGCGCGCGCCTCTGGTGGTACTTCGGCTGCTACTTCTGCCTGCCGACGCTGTTCACCATTTGCAGCTCGCTGGTCACAGCCCGCAAGATCCGCCACGCGGAGCGGGCCTGCGTCCGCAGCAGCAAGAAGCAGATCCAGCTGGAGAGCCAGATGAACTGCGCCGTGGTGGCTTTGGCCATCCTCTACGGCTTCTGCATCATCCCGGAGAACATCTGCAACATCATCAGCGTCTACATGGCAGCCGGCATTCCCACGAGGACCCTGGACATCCTGCAGCTGGTCAGCCAGCTGCTGCTCTTCTGTAAGTCCGCAGGGACGCCGGTGCTGCTGTTCTGCCTGTGCCAGCCGTTCACCAGAGCCTTCCTGGACTGCTGCTGCTGCTGCTGCGACGAGTGCGGCCCACCGCGCTCCCCCACCACCGCCGCCAGCGACGCCGACAACGAGTGCACCACCACCGAGCTGGAGCTGTCGCCGTTCAGCACCATCCGCAGGGAGGCGTCCACCTCCGCGGCCTACACCGCGGTGGGGACGCACTGCTGAGGTCAAAGGTCAAGCTCGCTCGGGGTCGTTGATTGGCGGACGCGTTGACACATCAGGCTGTCAATTCCTGAGGTTTTTAAAAAAAAAAAAAAAAAAAAACTTGAGCGGAATCGACCCCAAAATGTTGAAGACATGACCGAAGACGTCACTGTTTGTCCTTTCACTGTTTACAGAGTTTATATATAAACGAACACAGTCGGTTGTAGTTAATGGCGTTTATTTGTTTAGTTATTCTGAATTAACTCAGCATCTTTGTACTGAATCTGCACTCAGTCGTGTTCTTTGTTCACTGTATGTTACAGAGCTGACATCAGTCTGCAGATGTGAGCTTTGACATCCTGAGTTACAGGATAATTAAACACTTTATTTTACGGGTCTGTGATTTCAGAGCAGCTTCTGGGAAATTACAGACCCGTCAAATAAAGTGTTAGCTTAAATTTTGTTGGGATAAAAGATGATGATCAAGCTTGGCCGCTGTCAGCACCTGTAGTTTTGTTCTGTTGGATGTTTTCTTTGTTTGTGCGAGCGTCTGAACATGCAGTAATATTTTGAAGGTGTCCGTTGATGCTGTGTCGTGTTTGCTGATGATGTTCTGGAGAATCAGTGTGTTTGACTGCAGGAAGCTGCACTCTGCTCAGTGTCTGTAATGACAGAGTTATTGATGTTTTTTTTAGCCACAAGAGAAGTGTCACTTTAATTAAAAAGTATTTTAAAATAGGTTTGTGAACAGTTGATTTCCAGTATTTGTTCAGCGGTCTCACAGAGCAGGCATGCAGGTGGTCCTGAGGTGGACTCAGGCCACGGTCAGACCTTCATTTTTAGATGTTTGGAGCATCATCAGGTTTTCCAGCGGAATCATGTTATTTGTGCTTTTGCTCACAGGTGCAAATCAACTTTTGTGATCTTTTACATGTAGACATCTCTTCCATGACGCAGGTTCACGCCGTTCAGCCTTCACGTCGACACAGCGAGCAGTGGTGGGATAAACCCTTCATCAGCGTCCAGGTCTGAGGTATCAGGGATTTCTGACAGCGAGGTTCCAGTTAGCAACTAAATAAAGTGCAAAATGAACACTTATAGAATCAATTCAGCTAATTTAAAATGAGCTACACGCTGTCTGTTTGTCTCTGCCTTCAGTTTTTGACAAAGCTCCAAACAAAGCAGATTTAGCTAATTGAAGCTACGTATCTGGTGTAGCCACGTAGTTTGGGTAACCATTTTGGAATAAGGCGTGAACGCTCCCTGGTTGGAATAACAGGAGATTTTCCTGCTCTTCCCACTGCGGGATTCTTGCTTGAATAACATGACGTTTGAGGGGCCAGAGAGTCCAAAATGGCGGAAGCGATCACGTTAGCTGTTCCACAGACGAGACGTGTTCTGCAGTCACCATCAGACAGGAGTCCAAAAACACACTGTTAGAGTGAACTTTGTTAACGTATTGTTGGATACAGACTGAGGCTGCATGCTAGGTGGCAGTTAGCAGCTGGAAGCTAGCTAGATGGGATACTGTGGCTAGTACTAGCATGTTTCTACACACAAATGTTCATGTTACTGAATTGGATAACGTAAGGATCCGACATGTTCATGCAGTCATACTGTATTTTCTAACTCAGCTGTTGTTTTATTCTGATGATTTAATCAGGACTCAGAAGTGAATCATGGAAAACTCCGTGAGAAAAATTTGGGGGATTTTTACGTCTGACATAGCCCCTCCAATGTCACAACTCTTACTTTTTGGTGCCAATTTTTTTCTGACGTCAGAAATAGATGTAAGTAATCTTAATGCCAAACAGAAGCAGAGTGAGACTCTCCATCACCGTCCATCCAGAGGACACAGAGGACGCATTGTTTGTACAGTTAAGACTCCACACGACGTGTCCTCATCCACTCAGAGTTACAGTCAGTTCCCACAAACAGCTGAACCTTCACCAGGCCTGGATAGAAAGCAGCGAGCATTTACGAGTCAACGCAAGAACATTGTTTATTTTGCTAATTGTTTTCTAAATGAAGTTTATTTGGTCAAAAACCTTCAGAACAAAAGCCGACTTGTCCTCCTCTGATTCCACTTTACTTGCTGCGTCAGGCTCAGCACAAATCTCAGCTGTTTTTGTTTTTTTTTTTCTCTCGCCATCGTTTCGTCATCAGTGTCGCCGCCCAGTCGGGGAGGACACAGCACGCCATTGTCCTCGCCTCCCGTCGTCATGACGACGGAGGGAGTCTGCCTCTCAGCTGGCTGTCACAGTGAACAGTGCGACAGTACCACACATTTATACTGAAAGACGTTGTCACTGATGGTTCCTGGTCTGATCCAGTGCAGCCTGGCCTCTGAAGAGCACATCCTGTTCACCGTTGGTTTGGTAAACAGCTTGAGTGTCGACGTACAGCTTCAGCAGGGTCCATGTTAACAGGTACATCAGTAAACTGCTGACGGACACCTGAGCTGCTGCTTCTTCTTTTCAAATTGTTACTGTCCATCAATCACACGTTGTTTCTGGTGCAGCTGTTTTCAGGTCTACACTCAATGAGAACAGTGTGAACCAGTATGAATCTTCCCTGTGAACCAGGTGTTTTCATGGTATCATGCCTGCAGATAGTATTTTATAAGTAGATGACCTGTTGACCTTTAGCATGTGACATTTAGCATATCCTATGACTGACAGGCACCCTGTCCAGGATGCAAATTTTACCAAATATTACCATGGTGAAGGAATGACCCACCCACTTTATTTGAAGGCCTTATCCAGTAAGCTTGCTAACATGCTAATATGCCCATGTGTTAGCATGTTAACATTGTTATACTTAGAATGATTGTAACATACTAATGTTAAGCACTTAGCGTGTTTGCACCAATAACTGAAAGTAACATTTTGTACATTAGCAAGAGAATGCTAATGTACCAACATTTTATGTGTAACATTTACCGTTAGCTTATCAACATGCTAATATGCTAATGTTAGCGCATCAACATCTAAGGATTTTATTTGTAATCTTTAGCTTCTTTTGTTTAGGACATTAATATTTTAGCATATAGACAGTTAGCATAACAACATGTTTATATTTATGAACTAGTGCTTAGCCTTTTTGGCTTGTTATGCTAAAATGATATCTTATTGCTCTTTAGCATGAGCATGTTGACATGCAAATGATTCATATTCACATGCTGCTATTTTAATTTTAGCATGATAATAATTTGGTATTGTAAGATGCTTACATTAAGCATGTTAGCATTAATTAAGATACCAACATTTTTATTTGTAATGTTTTACCAGTTAGCTTGTTACCATACTATGATTAGCAGTAATCTCAAAGTAGAGCTGAGGTTCGCAGAGATACGTCAGTAGTTCTAGAGGTACACTGTCATGAACTGATGCTTTAGACGAAAGGAAATTTTGACCAGACAGTCGAGCATCACCAAGATTCATGAAAGAGAGATGAAAGCTGTTGAACTGGATTGAACTGGAACAGATTTTTGGACATTTTGTGCAGCACCCAGCATGAAACTTGGATATACATGAACTTCAACATCTCATTTTAATCAGATGCATCAGAAAAATAAGATTCCACACTAAACTTTGAGTAGCACCTTTCCCTGATCATTTAAGGTAAAACATTATGAAACTAAATTTGCATTAGCATAGCATTCATGCGTTTGGATAATTACATATCATTCCTCTCTAATTGTGTTCATCACAGAATCACCGAGAGGGGACTCTTTATATGTAAACCACATTCTTCTCTAATCACCCATTTGGCTTTGATTTGCTCTCTGGCACCAAACCTGCGTGTTCGAGTCTTTTGTAGACGAGGCTGGCGGCCCCAGTCGCTGCTCCAGTAATTAGACATCCCCATTCATTTAGAGACAATGGGGCAACGGGTACACTGAGGCTCCGCTGCTGAACAGGCTGCTCACTGACCTTCTCCCAACTGCTCCCAGGACTCTGTTCTGGAATGAGACGGATGTCCTGGGAGGGCCGGGATCGCGGCCCCTGATTGGTGGACAGGAACCAGGCCTCCACGGCAACCAAACCGCTCGTCCTGGATGGTGCAGATTCAGATAAATTTTTCTGTCTAAACATCCATAAAAGATTCATAACAGTCATAAAATAAGAGCTGGCTGCCAAGTCCACGTGTTTGGATTTGTGTTTCTGCTCTTGCTCACTTTAAGAGTCACATTTTGGACAGAATACCAGCTGACAGGCAGCAGCCGTCCAACTAGAGCCAGTTTATTAGGTACACCCAGCTAAAAATAAGTCAGTCAGTCAGTCACCAGTAAATTCTACCTTAATGCATGAGTTTTCAGCTTCTGGTAAAACTGTTTGAGAGAGTTGTTGTTTCCAAGTTTTGATTATTTTGTCCACCTCATTTTACATCAGTGACTAAATAACAGAAACTTATGATGTAAAAAGGTTCAACAGGACCATAAACCGCTGCCTCTGAAACAATCATACGCTTGAATCACCACCTTTCTGAACGTTAGAAACGTCATGAAGGGAGGATTTGTTGTTTTATTAGATTGCATTAGTTTAAGCTTGATGTGCCTAATAAACCAGTAACTGTGTTTATTTGGAGGAGAGGGCTGCTTGTTTTGTGTCAAACACCAATAAACGAACCAGCCAGCCAAGAAATTACATTTACACATTCATGCATTTAATTTGCAGTAATGTTTGAAGGAAACCAGACTCTGTTTTCTAGAAACGTAATGAAGTGATGTTAATTAACAAGCGTAGCAAGATGCAGAAACACTGATGTTTGTTTGTACGTGGTCGAGGTTTAATACAATGAAAAATCTACAGAGACTCACAAAACACGATGTGATTGCGAACGTTTAACCAGATCCACAATCTGTCCTAAACCTTAACCAAACAGCTTTTGTTTGCTAAACCTGAGCACAGACAGGAACTATACCCATCCTCCAGACACATCATCACCACATGCCAAAGGTGACGAGTCGCAAACTGGGACCCAGTCAACAGAAAACCTCCCAGAGATGCCAGTCAGTCAGTTCATTGGCTGTTTGTGACAAATAAAGACAGAAAACACCTCAGCAGGTAAATATGCAGGTGGAAGTTTGCTGGAAAAATCCTCCACAGCACATTTTATGAGCAGAAGTCAAGAAATCTTCCTCTAAAGCAAAGTACTGATGCAACATCACGTCCTTATTTCCTGCTGTTGTCAGACTAAAGAAGAAAAATCTCAACTTCTTCTTCTGTCTCTGTTTCTGCTGCTAACCTGCTCTGACTCTGCAGCAGCCCTTCGTGCCCCCGGGTGAAGGGTCTTAATGGGGGCCGACTGCTGTCAGAGAGCTGCAGTGATCTGACTCAGTCTAAAAAATCCCTCCAGGCGTCTGCTGCAGCTCCACGAACTCTTCACATCCAGGCTGATGATTCACATAACAAACTGAAAGTCTGCAGACTGAAGTGTCGCCTCCTTGCAAAGTCTCACATCCACAAAAGACGAAGAAGAGGAACTCCAGGCTGTTTCTGAAGGTCCGCTGCACCACAGGAGACACGTAGTTTCAGGATTTCTGATCAAACTGAGACGTTGTGTCCGTGGAACTGTTGGCTGCAGTGTCCTCATTGCTCGGAAAGCCACAGAAATATTAACTCGTCAAAAGAAATCACATAGCACACAAACCTAATATGACACACGTTTGCAGAGTTTATTGACTTAAAAGTTATTGTGATAAAAACTGAAAAGCACGAACACTGACCGAAAACAGGAAGTGGATGCAGGAGACGTGAGAGCATCAAGACCAAGACTTTACAGTCATGCTAGCAGCTCTGTGAGGCTGTACTGAGGCAAGCTAAAGCTAACATCAGCATGCTAACATTTCACAATGACAATACTGGCGTGCTAATGTTAAGAAGGTGTAATATTTACCATGTTCACCATCTTAAGTGTGTTAGCATGCTAACGTTTGTGAATTACCACTAAACACAAAGTACAACCGAGGCTGTTGAACTTCGTCAGTTTTGCAGATATTTGCAGCAACAGCTTTATAAAAATGACAATTAGCCATTTTATGAAGGGTTATATGCTGGACTGTGTTGACTGAAACCAGTAACTTCCTGGATTCTCTGCTCATTGCAAAAGAAAAGTCCCACATCTGACCCACAGTGAAACGGGGGTTTGCATTTCTGCTTTGTTACGGATTAAACAAACAGGATGCAATGTGCTAATTAGTGAACGTCACCTGAGCTGCTCCAACTTTAAAACACTTCCATTTCCGTGATAACAGTGTGGAGTTCGACTCTCAGCTGCTAGATGACTAACGTGACCTCGCGGTCGGATTGCATCGTCCAAACCTCAGACGAGAACGTTAATGTGTGCTTAATCCCGCTCACAGAGATCAGGGTGAAAGGTTAAACATAATTATGAGGAGAAATGGAAATGGAGGTTGGTATGGGGGTGCAGTGGTTGGCATTGTGTCCTCACAGTAAGGAGGGTGGAGGGCTCAAACCCACCGCCGGACCTTTCTGTGTGGAGTTTGCAGGTTCTCCTCAGGGTCTCCAGCACACTGTCAGTTAATTGATGACTCTAAATCGGCCGTAGGTGGGAATGTGAGCGCGATCGGTGATGAACTGGCGACCTGTCCTGGGTCCACCCCGCCTCTCGCCCCATGTCAGCTGGGCTCCAGCCCCCCACGACCCTGCAAAGAATAAGCTTTTACAGATAATGGATGGATGGAAATGTGAATGGGGGAAGGATCTGAGAGCCCGCCTGCCCAATTATCACCATGAAAGAGCCTTTTGACAAACAGTTTGAGTCAGCATCCATAATGTATCTGCTCTGACAGAAAACAGAAGCTGGAATCGTTTGACAGATCGCAGCCCGGCTGTTGTTGCCGGGAGCATCTTTCTAATTGTGTTCCCCCTGACAGTACTGGGTGAAATATGGGGAGGGGGCTGAGGAGAGAGGGCGAATTCCCTCACTGAAGAATCAGTTTGGGCAGCGGGGCGTTCAGTCGCAGCCGGTGACCTAGAAATGTTGCTGCAATTCCCAACAAAGGAGGAGAACCAGGACAATAAAGCTCTTATTCCCCCCGGACGACAGCTTCCATCTGACAGAGCAGATTATACAGGCAGGAGGACGAGCGGGCCGAGCCGAGCCGGGCCAGGCTGGACTAGGCTGCCAGAGCACGGAGGGCGACGGCTCCACCAGGAAGACGCTGAGGTTCAGCGAGCAATCAGCTGTTGGGTTGTGTTTATACTGAACCGGGGGGGGGGGGGGGGGGGGGCTGCTCAGTCCCACTGTGAGGAGTTTGGTGACCCAACCTGACCTCTGCTGTTGGGCCAACAGTGAAGCTCCATGTGAGCAACACTTGGCTTAACAAGGAATCTGGAAAGCTAATGGTTGTAGAGATGATTATGGATTCAGATTGATGAGACCAAGCAGGGCCGGGCCTGGTCCAGTCTGGTCCAGCCTGGTCCAGTCTGGTCCAGCCTGACCAGTCTGGATCAGTCAGTGCTCTCAGATATATTAAGACTTGAATATTAGTCTTCAGATCCAGCTGCTGCCAGTAGTTTGCATAAAGTATTTTTAAATCACGTCAGCTGAGGGAATCATAGTTCACTCATCTCCAGTCCCATCTGTGGGCTACACATGCAGGATCTCACCTGAACTCTGCACCCTGTTCCTCATGTTTTGGTCGTTTTTTAGCACAAATTGTGCTGCATATCAACAGTGTTGATTACTGATCTGTGGTTCAGTGTGTTGTCCACCGTCCTGGCTGTCAATGGCTAAAACAATATCTGTCACAAGCAGTCATTAGTGGCAAAGGCGTGTTTAAAGCACATTTTCTATTATTGTTATTATTATTGTTCAAATTACAGATTTATTTCTTCATATTGTGCTGTAAGATGTGATCTGTATCTAAGGCTGCGTTAGGATGGTGCACCTGGAGTCCACCTGCCCAGGTGTGAGTATAAGCTGCATGCCTGCTGTGTTCATGCACCTCTGCATGACAACCAGACTACAGTCGGAACGAACTGAGCTGTTTGTGCAACACAGCAGCAGCCGTGCTGACTGTTGTTTTCAGCGACAGGACGTTCTGTCAAACCCGCAGAAAGCAGGAAGAGATCCCAGACATGAAATATTCATGCAGAACAGAACAGACCGGCTGTTCATCAGAGCAGCTCCGTCACTCACAAACTGGATTCTTCTGTAAGACCAGCTGATGCTGACGAGTCCTGAATATGGATGAGAGGACGTGGAATGATGTGCTGTGACATAAAATCTCACTGTTTTCTGGAATCCTTTCATTCATACGACGAAACAACAAGTGTGTGTTTGACGAGTGAGCGCTGCACATTCCAGACACGACAGAACGTTATATTTTACGATGAACTCTGCATCTGCTCACATGAAGTTTACCTTTGTGCCGGCGGGCGGATTTGTTTTCCTCTGCACAGAGCGTCACGTTTCCAGTCTTTATGCTAAGCTAAGCTAGCAAGCTGCTATACAAACATGGGTGTGGTATCAGTCTGCTCATCTAAAGCCTCATTTATACGTCTGTGTTAAATCTCAGAACGCTGTAGGCCGACGTGAAGAAAGCAACAACTGTGATTGGTCCACTTGGTGCCGGCTTGTAGCTAGCTGCTACAAACCACCTGAAGATAAAACTCAAATGGTGATTGCCACTCTGAGTGATGTCCCTCAGCATACTGTGCAGACTGATACAAGAGAAATGGTTGCAGACGACGAACCAAATCAGCAAGTCAACCTGCTGACGTCTGAAAACACCTGAAATGTGTTTCCTGTCTATCAGTGAGCAAACGAGGGCAGAAAATTCACCTTCAGTCGCTTCAGTGGTCGGACACCGTCTCCTCCGACATCCTGTCTCCTTTATCCGTCCCAGAAATTTTGGTAAAAGTAAATGTTTTTACAAATTTATCGACTCCAGCGTGATCCGCTCACTTTCAGGCGCTGTTGTTTGAAGCACTCAAAGCGTAGAAACGCTACCGCCTCCGAGCGTTTTGGTGGTGTAACTGCAGAATGACGAGCACACACAAGTATAAATGCTCACATGGAGGAGGCCTCTGCTGGAGGCTCCACGAAGATTCATGGCAGAAGTATAAATCAGCCTTAACGCTCGGCTAGAAAGCGAATAAGCATTAAAGTGTCCTCGTGTTCCTAAAGAACTAAATTCAAATAAATCAAGTCAAAATCTAATTTTCCTGTTATTTATACAAAATTACATCCTTCTGCTCTGGAAACCTCTGGCAGAATTAGAAGTGCAGTCGTTTGCAGACCTGTAGAATAAAGCATTACCCAGTTAGCTTAGCTTGAGTCACAGCCTCGGTGGCTGAAACCAAATACTTTCACAGCGTCAGTCTGACACATTTGGCCGTTTTTCAGAAACTGAGCTGAGATGAAATGAGAGTAATCGTGTCTGCTGTGCTGCTGCAGACTCGGCGTGCAGGAGTCAGATCTTCGCTGTGTGAAATCAGAAACAGCGGTAGAGAGACGCGATCACAGCCGGCCGCTGGAGCAGGAAAATGTTTCTGACAGCAGAGCTGAAAACAGAAGAAAGTCCTGCTGCCTGGAGGACAGACAGCCGAGTAACAGAGGCACAGTCGGTGTGATGGGTGACACATGGAGTTACACAGCCGGCACGAACACAGCGTCGCACTCTGAGGATTCATTTCTCCAGAGTTTTCCAGAGTCTCCTCAGTGTGGATCAGTCACTGGCTGCTCTACAGTCTGCTTTTCTGGCACTTTGGCCAGATTCATCTTCAATCAGACATAATCTAGATCTTTTCGAAGTGTTTTATCACAAATAAATATGAAATAAATGGACATCAGGCTCCATATCTGCTGTCTGCAGCCACATCATCTAACAAATGTGGAAAAATGATATCTGAACACTGTCTGAATGTAGTTCTGTAACTAATTATGCACAGCTCTGATTGTGAGATCAGAAAGTTAAATTATGATGGGAAAAAGAGGAAAGGTGTGACATATTTCCTGAAGTAATCACTTTAAAGTAAAGCAAAATCCTTCATCCCTGATCCAAACAGACCAACAGCAGAAAGTGTGCAGACGTCCTCGGTGCTCTTTGATCAACAACAGCTTTAATAAATGAAATAAATCCAGACGTGAATCTGGTTTGTTTGTGTCTCGGGGGATAAAGTTAGTCTCTGGATTTGTTTGTTTCCTCTGTGAATCTTCTCTGATGGTGATTTTTCCTCAGTTTAAGGAACCAGAAGTCGTGGTTTTTATCTTTCAGTGATGTTGTGATGCTCAGAGACACAAACAGGAATCATCATCCAGACAGCATGAAGACTGCGTCTCCCTCTCTGCTCCTCAGTGAGTCAAACACGTCTTCTAATAAACACTGTTCAGTCTGTCAGCTCTGAGGGTTTCCACCAGTCGATTTAATGTCACAGCAGTGTGACAGTGTCATCCTGAAAAGCCTGAACTCCTGTCAATGCTCCTGGTTTCTTCTCCAGATCCAGACCCTCCTCCTCCTCCTCCTCCTCCTGCTCCCGCACTGCCTGCGGTCAGACTGCTCTGCCATCTAGTGGCCATGTGTCTGCACTTCATTTTAACCGTCCTGATGGTGTCTGTCCACTGCAGCAGGAGGACAGGTAAAACACACACACACACACACGTTAACACAGTCTGCCTCAGTGCGCCCCCTAAAGGACAGATTTGAGATGGTCCTCTGCTTTGAGGAGATGAGCTGAAGATAAAATCCCACGGCCCTCACAGCCAATCAAAGAGGAGTTTCCTTCATTAGAATAATTATGCTTTCGATGCAAAGCAGACTTTCATACCTTAGCGCGCCTCCTGCATTTTAATTGTGGGAAACTCTTCATTTTTTTATAATTATAATTTACACTGTGCTCTGTTCATATTCTGAAAGACGTTGTGTGAATGAGAGATTTGGCCGAACTGAATTAAAAACACCTTTATTGGAAATGCAGGTAAAAACAGTCAAATAACTGAAGAAGAAACTTAACAACACGCTGAAACAACAGTGGAATTGTCCTTTAAGTGCCTGCAGCCACATGTTCTGTATCTCAGGAGTCACGTTGCGTTGGCTCTGCTCACATCAGGACGTATTTCAGACACAGTGGGATCATCACCAGCAGGACGGGGGCGGGTCTTTCAGCCCCGCGGCCCCTCGCGGTGCCGACGGCCTCTTGGATAACGTTGAGCGTCAGGACCGACCTGCACGGCTCCTCGCTGTAGCACATGCAGTCGAAGCTGCGGTCGAACCAGTTGATGTCATCCTGCGAGAGGCCGCCGCTCACGGTCAGCGGGCCGCCGCGGTGCTGCCGCTGGATCCGGTAGCGCCTGGAGTCCAGGTGGAGGAAGACGTCATGGTCCCAGCGCTTCCTCACGCAGCGACCTCGGCCCTGGCAGAGAGCCTTGCTGCAGAGTTGCGTTGCCGTCGAGACATTGAGGATGTACGGGTTCATGATCTGCTCCAGGTGGCGTCGAGCGTCAAAGCAGGAGTCCTGCAGGATGTGCAGATGTTAAGTTCTTATAAAGTGAAGAAGCCAACAGAAGGATGAGAAACCTTCCCAGAAAACCAGGGAATGATGCCACTGTCTACCTCTGTGTCTGTGACGTTCATGTCTCCCCAGGAAACAACGCCGGCGGCGCCCAGAGCAGCAGCTTCTCCGATGGTGTTCACCAGATCGAACTGCAAAACAACAGCAAAACTCCTCCTTCATGTTCAACTCTAAAATACACGTTAAAATCAGAAGGAGCCAACGTTTGAAAGCTTTGAAAAAGGTCAATTTTTTTAAATTACCACTGAAAAATAACCACTTTTTTAAACATAATTGCCCCATTTCCTGATGACAACCAACCTTTAGGCCATTGGAGTGAATTTCTATCTGTGTTTCATGAACTCTCATAAGTTTTTACATTAGTTTCCTGAAGTGGTCCTTCGGTATGAGCAGTGTTTGTGTAGCAGTAGTTTAACTCACGCAAACAGCCAAACAGAAGCAAACAGAACTGAAAGCACCAGCACTGTTGGCTGCCTGCAGTTTGATAAACCTCAAGGTCTAAATTCGGACTGCACACACCTGCCAGCCAATCAGAGATTAGTATTAAACAGACACACATACATAGTGTAAAACAAACATTGTGTCTGAAGGTGACATCAAGGTGCGTCTCTCTGAGCCATCACAGGTATGTCTGACCTCTGACATGTAGTCGTCGGTGCTGTCCTTGTACACGGGGCGGATGTAGGCGTAGACGGGGATGGAGTAGGAGCTGTTGGGGAGCGCCGACACCCTCATGGCCTCCTGGATGCGATGCCGGACATACAGCCGGGCCTGCATGGAGTCTCTGAGCACCAGCTCCAGGTAGATGGATGGAAAGAGAGCGGTGGACTCCCTCCAGAGCCACAGCAGTTCGTCGTTCCTGTCCTTCTCGATGGCAGGACACTCCCCGGTGAAGCCCGCCATGTCCTGGTTGTAGTCGTAGTTGTAGCAGTCGGGGTAGAGGTAGTAACCCCACAGTCTGTTGGGCCTCAGCCTCTTCCCGATGCGGATGGATCGGAGGAAGTACCTTTTGGCTGCACGTTCGAACACGATCTTCGCTCGTTCCTCGGCCTCGTCATCGGACAACGACGCGTTCTTCTTGAGGACAGTTTCAATAGAAATCTGACGATAGATGTCTTTGCTGCCCCAGTTTCGGACCCACTGCGGCCTCCACTCCTCAAAGTCAAGCACGGCGAGGCCCGGCCGGTCGGTGGGGATGTAGTACTCGATGTCGTCCTCGGCCAGCTCGTGGTGCTCCTGCAGGTCTATCAGCTGTGGCAGGCCCTCGTCGTACATCTCGCCGGTGTCTTCGTCCACGTAGGGGAAGATGCCGAAGCGGTCGGTGTAGAATATGGAGATGCTCTGGTTGGTCGCCGTCCTCAACGTGCTGCTGACAAAGTGGAAGTGGGAGAGGTCGAGCGGCATGCCGAAGCGGATGTCGCACAGCTCAGTCGGGGCATTCCACATGAACAGGAAGGGCTGGCTGGGACGGACGGGGGGGTCTGTCCTCGGTGAGGCCTGGATGGAGCGCAGCAGGGCCAACGTGGTGATGAAGATGAAGAAGAAATGCTGTTTGTCCTCGAGCGGTTTGACTTTGTTCATCTTCAAACAGTAATCTGAGGAAATGGAAACATACAGAAGAGACATGAGGTCGCAGTGAGTTCCTGCAGCTCTTAGATAAACCATCAGCGCTTCAGTAAACTTTTAGCTTTCAGGCTAACGATGTAGAGAGGGCGACAACCGCACACCTGTTAATTTACCTGGTTCAAGAACAAGAAACAGCAATAAACTGAAATCCCTGTTCAGAGTCTTTCCAAAGAAGGAAAGCAGCAATGGAAGCATGGAAATTATCCCAATGGAACAGACAGCAGCAATACAATCAGGAAGATATAACAGAAGCAAATAAAATGGAAAAACTGAAAACTGCTCACATAAAACTGACTGACTCCAAAATACAGAAGAATGAATGAATCACACACATCTGCCAAATAGAGAGCATAACGAAGTGCATCAATATTTTTAACATTTTTATTGATAGATGTTATCTTTCTGTTCAGAATCTGTCAGAATCCTCACCCGCCTCACCCTCACCCTCACCTCACCTCTAAAAAGTTACTTAAATCTGACACACTGAACCTTTACTGACCAATAGTACTTATTGATGTATTCAGTTATTTTTTAACTTTTCTGCTCGTTTTACTACATTTCCTCAGTGTCAGTGTCCAGTTGTCACATTTCCTGCACAGGCTGAATGTTTTGTGCGTAACACAGTTAGTGAACCACCACATATTCCATTTTTTTCCAGCTCAGCAGATCAAAGGAACCATCGGCTCAAGTTGAAATGAGGAGTTGGAAAGTTTTCATATGACAACTGATTCAGCGCCACATGTGCTGATTTATGTTTTTAATAACCTGAAGACGAAGCGCTGACTCAGTAAATGTTGAGCTGTGAAAACTCAGCTGCTTCAGTTTGTATCTCCAAACCAAGCTGTTCAAATGCTGGCGTGTCAACACGTTCCCCTCCCTCTCTGACTTAACTGTGGAGCTCTTGAGCAAGGCACTTTATCTCCAGCTCAGGAGATTCTGTGTGGACAAAGACAGAAAAGCCAGCTTGAATAAAAATGAAAACATTAGCAAATGATAAAATGTCATTACAGTTCTAACTTTCACTATCACAGTTGTTTGTGCAGTTTAAAAAAAAAACCTTTCATGTTACCAGGAAGCACATGATCACTTAAAATATTGATTAGTGCAGCGTTAAGACCCATCTTTTATGAATAGTTTTGGGAAGGAATCCTTTTTGACGCCCACGAGTTCAAAGAGAAGATTGACTCTAAAGCTCACGAGTTCACACGTTGTTACGACATTTCTTGATCTGAACCTGCTGTCCAGCAACCAGCAGAGACCCCAGGAAACCCCCCCCCCCCCCCCCATAATTTATTTTTTTAATATACTTCCATCTTAATATGGATTTAACAAATAAGATAAACTCATAGACTCATATCAGTATAAAAATAACAACAGCAATAATAATAATAATGAATGATATAAATGTCTTTTGCCAGTTTAACATGGCAGCATGCTTACTTTTATTTTGTGTTCTGTTGTCTTATTTTTCAATTTATTTTCATGTTAAGTATTGAAATTCATATTTTTGTAGAAATCCCTGTTTCAGAGTACATTGACTTTAGTGACCATACGCCCTGCTCAGTTTACATGTGGATGATATTTTCAATAAGAATACACAAACTATAATTTAGATTTAAAACATGTAATTTTAACAGTTATATATATGTTCATATATAAATATTAAATTTTCCTCATCTATGCTGATATCGATGCATCGGTATCAGGACGGCTCAGCCAAAAACAAAAAGACAGACTTGAAATCAGACACTACAGAGAGTTCACGTCTAATAATATCGAGCTGTCTGCTGTGGCTCGTACTCACATCACTGGTCCCGAAAACTGTTTCCCATCTGTACTTTTGAGGGTTTTTACAAGCTGTCTGTCTGTCTGTACTGACTGATTGACTGAGACGGGGCTCACTCTTTGAAGCGCTGACTGAGCGTTAGCTTCAGTATCTTTACGAGCTCACAGGATCTGATATGAAACCACAGCCGCTTTGTCTGCAGGCAACTTACAGTCTGACACTTTTATGGTTTCTGTAATTTCAGCGTTAATAAATGTAATGACACTCTTTTCGAGGCAGAAACAATGCTGCAGCTGCCGGCGACCTGAACCCCAGTAACGTTCAACTGTCAGGAAACACCAATAAACCTTTTGGCCCAAACGAGACAATTAACTGAGAGGTCATTAAAAAGCACCAACCTGCTCTGGAGGTCCAACTTCCCGCCTTCCACACTGCACACTGTGGTGAAGTCATTACCTGTAAGTCATGAACACTAACCCTGCTCTCCTCTGGGAGTCTAAATAGCTCCTCTTTAAATAAGCTGTTGCAGGAGCTTCAATTACAGTCAGAACACTTGTGGAAACTTGTCACAGCAGAATGATTTGCAGGCCTGAAGTGATCTGTTATTTATTGGGACGTCCTGATGAGTTCCAGGCTGAGGACGAGCTCCCTCCTCCCTGCCTGGAGGAAGATATCTGAGGAAGCTCCGGGATGAGGACAATGTGTGGACACACTGCGGCTCATATGTGAGGCTTCTGTCCAGACACGCAAAGAATGCAGCCAGAGCTCGAACTTGGTCAGCTGTGGTTGGAAATGTACGGAGCTGGAGGAAATCTACCGGATTTCATCATCAGAATGACGAATCACATGAAGAAGAAGCTCGGCTGATTGCGTCACGTATCATCATTAACATCTGCTCAAAGCTAAAGCTCAGCTTAATAGCCACTGATTTTCAGGTGGGTTTTATTAACGAGGGTCTAACAAAGGGAAGAGGTTTACCTCTACAGTCAGTGGGAGATACTCAGAACCACCAACCCTGATGAGGTCATTGTAGGAGTTATTTTCTTTTGTGTTTAGGCTGTTTAAATGGGACACAAAGACACATAAAAAACAAAAATACAAAGTCGTTAAAAACAGTAAAAATGCCCTGATCAGAAATGAGGACGTGGTCTAAGTGACCAGACGTGGTGGACGTTGGCCTGAAGCTGCTGGCTTCTCTTAAGCATCTGCGCTGATGTGTGAGCTGCACTCTCTGCACGTGAACGTCTCACCCACCTTTCGGCTCCTTTTACACCTGGAATTAAGACGAGATCCGTATCTGGAGACGCTATCTGGATGATGGATGTTTGCGTCTACACCTGGCCGGCCTTTCAGCAAACATGGTGCGTTCGAGGAAAGTGGGACTGCTGTGTGGGGTCGACTTCCTTTACCTTCTCTGAGGAAGGAGTCGCTTCAGAAGAGATGCTGACCTTTAAACCTTTGTCTTAGGAATGTGCTCAGGCTGCACAGGTTGCGTTCACACCTGGCTGACATATGCGTTCTGCAGTTACACGTGACAGTAACATGTTTGTCCTTTTATCCGAATAATCTGTACAGATACAGATTACTTTTTAATGCCCGGAGTCAATGTGATCACAGAGAATCGCTGAGGGCTCCTGCTTATGCTGTGATTAAGCACGACAGATAACGTAATAATGATATACACAAACACAATTACTCATCCTAATACTGGCTCAAACCGAACAGCTGGAAAAAAGCCTTGAGCCACCAGGTTTGTTCCAAAAACACAATCAGCTACTTCCCGTTAACAACCTTCACATTGTGACTTGCATGTCTTTGCAAAATTAACTTATTGAAGAATAACAGGAGGTGTAAAAACAGACAAATTTGGGGAAATTTGCACAGAAAAACTGCAAATATATTTTGGGTGGACATGAAGTTCAACACTACGTGCAAATTAGCAGCGTAGCTCCGTTTACTGTTAGCTTCTGCTTCCTGTTGCTAGAGGGAACCAGTTACCTGAAGGAGGCTGCGGCTCGTCCTTCCAGCACGTCTTTGCTTTTGGTGGAGAAGTTAATACATCATGTTCATACGACCTGTCCACCGTTAACAGCGATGTTTAACTTACTCCTCAGGCTGTCAGTAATAAGCTGTAGAAATACATGGCCCTGTGTGTCAGGGACATCACCTGGACCCCATCTTACCCTAAAGATCTGAATCCATGCGCACAGATATTTTCAGCTTACATGCAGACAAACTTAGCAGCATCACAATGACTGCACTTCATCCAGGTGTGCCAAGGTGTTGATATGGTGTTTGCTGTTTTCCAGACACACCTAAATGGAAACGATCCATCACTGATGTTATTAATTCTAGCTGAGCTCTTCGTGCTGCAACAAGTCTGCAGTGATGAAGGTCTGGTTCTCTTACAAGAAGGTTGGTTTAGTGTTTACTGCTCACTTCCAACATCCAGCCAGAAAATCCAGAGTTTGTGACCAACGTCAGACTGTTCTGAACAAACCCAGACTTGTGTTGGTCACGCTGTGGTTTTGACTTTTCAGTCTTTGGCTGTTGGACTCAGATTCGTCTCTGTCTCAGGGTCGTTTGGACTCTGGTTGGTGTTTTGACTCGTGGGCGTTTTGACCTTTATCTGACTCCTGAGTGTTTCTACATGTAACAACCAGTTAAGCCCTGATTTCAAATGTGCAGTTTTATGCATAAATGTGCAGAACGATGTCAGATTTTCACAGTTAACCTGAAATTTTTTGTTTAAATGACTTTAAATGATTGAAGCTGTTTCCTGTTAATATCAGATTTCAAACTCAATCCAAACAGCTGCTGTGATCAGCTGAGCGTATATCTTGACTTAGTCTCGAGTCCATTCAGTATTTACACAATTTCAAAACAACTTATCTGAGACTCTTCTGTTCAGTTTGTCAGTGAAACCAAAAAACAGCATATTTTTGCAGAAAAGCATTTATTAAGGTTCACTTTGGTTCTCAGTTCAAATAGATAAGTATTGTTGCATCCAACCCTGAATCCAAAAAAGTCTGAACTCTGTTTAAAATATAAATAAAACCATAATCAATCATCTCCAAACGAACTGTGTTTACTGACAGCAGTTTTCTGCAGCGTTCCTTTCACAGTGCCTTCAGACTTTTTAGGAATCAGGCTTGTAGCTGGTTTCATAACCTCATCAAATTACAGAAAGTAGTTTTAATTGTTTTCATGACTACATATTCTGATCAGCAGTTCTGAAAACAGTCAACAGATTAAACCCAGATGAGTTTGATTGTGGTTGGATTCAACAGTTTGGGTGAACAGCGCCACCCAGCGTAGCATTGGCAAGTGAAGTTTGCAGCCCAGGCGTTCAGGTCGGCAGTGGAGGGGCGACCAATCGCTACGTACTTCCTTTCAGCCCGCAGGATGCTGAAGTTGGCGGGGTTCAGGTGCAGGTAGTGGGTAGAGTTGTAGTTCTTCCTGATGCAGCGGCCCTTCCCCTGGCACAAGACCTGGCTGCAGAGCATGGCGGCTGCCGTCACGTTGGCGATGTATGGGTTGAAGGTGGACGTCAGGTACTCGGACAGAGACTGACAGGCAGCCTAAAGGGTTTTTAGGTGAGACTCAGGTAAATTAGGACAGAATTTAAGGTCAGTTACAGGTTTAGTTTAAAAAAAGGGCAAACAATATAGAAAATGTGAAGAAATTTCACTCTGAACCACAAATGTCAACCTGCTGGTGGCACCACAGGAAAGTCTCAGGATCATTGAATGATGATGCTCTGAGGAGCATAAATGTCTGTTCAACATTTCAACACTGTCCGCCTGATAGTTGTTGAGCTATTGGACCAAAGCGGTGGAGGGACCGACTAACAGGCAAGCCGGCTACATGGAGCGTGGCTGTGAACTCGGTAATAAACACCACATATTTTTCCTATAATTTCTGTCGGATTGTACTACAAAACAAAGAGGATTGATCAAATAATTAAAAAAGATAACACAAAAGCAGAAAAGCCTTTCATGTCTGTCAGTTGAGATAGTGAACACTGCAGTGTCACAGCTGTCAGTTCCTCCTAAAAGAGGAAACAAAGGCAGATTATTTGCTGATTAAAGTCTGGTCATCTGGCTTCCTGTTTTCAGACCTGTGAGAAGTTATTACATAGATAGAATCTCATGGTCGCAGACTCACAGTTACAAGAATTTGTGTCACTGTACATCCACTGCAGCCCAGTAAGGAAACAGTGAAGACAGAGAAAAAGCATGTTTACAACCACTTTTTGAACATACACATCAGTATAGAAATATTAGAAAAAGACTTTACTGTGGTTACCTCATTGTTGTAGTCTTTGGTTCCTCCCCACATCACGACCCCCGAAGCTCCCACAGCCGCAGACTCTCCAATGGTACTCACCAGGTCCGCCTGAGAGGGGGCAAAGCAAAACAGGAGATTTGACATGTTGATAAGAAATACTCCAAATAATCAGGTTACAGATTCATTTGTTTCAGTTCTACAAAAGGTCACTTCTAAAGTCAACGTCAACAAACTTCCTGCTGGCAGATAATCCTGTTTAATCAACCAATTTTCCCTGTCAGTTAGTTTAGTGCCACATGGCGATGTACGATGAAAATGTGTCCCTAGAATGTAATTGGTTGCAGAACATTTAGGGTTAGAATAACCCATCGGTCAGGCGTTAGGACCTGACCTACAAACATGAGCAGTATCGATCAGGCAGGCTGTACAGAGCGGGTTGTACCAGCTCACCTGGCTCTGGAAGTTCTGGGTCTGGTCCCGGTACAGTGGCCTAGAGTAGACATAGACCGGCATCATGTATGGACGTTTTGGCAGCATGGCGACCCTCAGTGCCTCCTGGACACGGTTTCGGACAAAGAGCTTGGCCTGGGGGGAGTTCCTCAGGTTCTGATGCAGGTAGATGGAGGGGAAGAGGGCGGTGCTGCGCTCCCACAACCACATCAGCTGGTTGTTCTGCCTCTGGGCCTGCGGGGAGCATTTCCCCGTGTAGCCAGGCTTGTCCCAGCCATAGTTATAGCAGTCGGGGAACAGGTAGAAGCCCCAACGACGGCTCGGACGCTCGCCGATGCCAAGGCTGATGGTCTTCTCCATGAAGCGTCGACTGGCTTGCTGGAACTGTTGCTTTGCCAGGTCACAAATCTTCTTTGATGATAGAAACGGGGCCATATGCAGGGCGTGAGAGATGGACAGCTTCTGATAAATACGTTTTGATCCCCAGTTCTGTTCCCATAGGGGGCGCCAGGACTCCCAGTCGATGACAGCCAGCCCAGGAGAGGAATCCTGGGAGATGTAGTGATCAATCTGGCTCCGAGCCTTGGCCAGATGCTCTGTCAGGTTCCCGTTCTGGGGGACGCCGCCTCTATAGGTCTTGCGTTTCGCCATGTTGACTCTAGGGTAGAGTCCGAGGCGGTTCTCGTAGAAGATGGTGAGGAATTGACCTGACACCGCAGAGGGTGTGGTCACCGCCTGGAAAGCTGCGGTGTCCAGTGGGATGTGGAGTTTTCGACATTGGTCGGTTGGGGCATTCCATATGGCCACAAAGGGGTGGTCATGGATCAATGGCGGCTCAGTAGGCGGCAGTGCGAGGATGGTGGTGATGGATCCGATGATACAAAGGGCAACGCAGGACAGGAAGGGCGGGGCCATCACAACGGCTCTGGACAAATGGAGGAAAGACAACACATAAGGCTCAGTCCCAATTTAACCTCTGACACCATTGATCTGTCCATTCCACCTCTGTCTTCACGTGGAGGAGGAGCCCTGACACTTCTATGACACTGAACTACCTTAAAACAGGACCGCCATCTTTTCGGTTTGTGTGTGCCTCAAGTTTCCGTTCAAACGCGCCCTTACGAAATATCACGCCACCCATTGTGTTCTGTGTCGTTCCATGTCGTATGCTGATTGGTTGTCTGTAGTTGTGGGTTGAAGCAACAGTCACAATGATTTGTTGCTAAAGTTTGCCTTGTGCTGCAATGGAAAGAATGATTTTACCGATAGATGCATGCGGATCTGTTATGTCTACGTTTATTTCTGCGGGTGCGTCCAACGTGGCACCGAAAGACATTTCCTGCTGCACTGTGGTTGGTTGGTTTGTAGACGACGGTCATAGCAGCGCTCACACTGTGGGAACTCTCACAGCTGTCAACACATGCTGATTATTTTGTGGACATCAAATAAATTATGAGACGATTGTTTATTAAATTTCAGTCCTTTTTCAACTTCTGACCAAGAACAGTTAAGAAACTGCGTTCAAACTCATCTGCAGTTTTTCTTCTTCCTGTTCATCGATGAGCTTTTTCCCTCACAAATAAGCAAATGAAATGTATTTATCAAGTTTATTATCATGTTATTGTGCTGTATGAGCATATTTCAAATCAGTTTGGTATCTACAGAAAACATTCTGGTTAATAAAAAGATAATAAAATAAAAATAAAACTAGGTAAGAATATATTCTGAATACAAGAATTCTGTATAAAACTAAAGATTTAACAACCATAAACGAGACTGAAGGTGTTGGTTTCTGATTTTCCGATTTAAACGTTTTGTGGTGTTTTCACCCGACAGTCAGGATGCAGATCGTTCATTGATTATTAATTTCAAAGATTTAAGACAAAATCAATTTAACTGCTGCTTCAGAATGTGCAGAAACTCTAAAACTGAGAAGAAATGGTCAAAATGTTCGGATGATTAATTCCACTTCATTTATATATAAATCCAATAACGCCTTTAAACAGACCAGATACAGTCAGCGAAACACATACTTCAAATACTTGTGCAGTATTGACACATTTTGCTGGAATAAAGGGATTGTCAGTTCTTACCTGCTGCTCTCCTCAGTCAAGTTCTGCTCTCTGCTTCTTCTCTACGTCTGTTTTTAACGGCTTCATTTGTCAGAGGAAATGGTTTCTTCACTCGATCCTTATCTGATTCAAACATGTCGTTTTTGGGGGGAGTTTGGGGTTCAGGGGTCAGAGTCTTTTTCTAGCAAATTCATGCTGGTTTCATTTACGTTCGTTTGACACAGCAGAGAAGAAATCATCAGTTAAATATCACAGTTAAACTTTTAAAACATCAGCAGAGAGACATTATTATTGAATTTCAAGTCTCTCTAACAAAGTCTGTGATGAAGATGAAGAAAAACACGTTCGATTGATGAAACCAACTTTAAGCAAAGTACCAGAATTATTGTGATGAAGTCAAGAAAAGTGAAGAAATACATTTTCACTATTCTGCATCTAAGATAACAGATGGTGTCAAATATAAAGCACCTTTTATTGAATTACTTGAAAACAGCTGTTTGTGTCAAATTGTTTTGCGTCTTCAGTTTATAACAGGATGCATTTGAGGGTTCAGCCGTTCGGTCCATTAACTGCTGAAGAGGACAGTGAACTTTACAATGGAGCACAACCATCGACAAAATGACAATAATACATAGATAAATAAGGACGACAGCATTGATAACTGCTGTGGAATTAACCTCTTCTTACAGTGAGCAGCTGCAGCTCTGGGTTTTACCTGCAGTCACCTAAAATGAGCCTTCAGCTTTGCTTCTCTGTCTGCATTGAGCCATTTTTAGTTTAGGTAGTTTCTGTTAATTCAGTTCTCATTTTGGTTTTGTATTTTAATTCAGACGTTAATTCTCGTTGGTTTAATGGTGTTTGGTTTCCTGTGCAGAAGTTCTAAAATACTGCAAATGACTCCTAATGGATAGTTTTTCATTTGTTAAAACTCGTCTTGCTTTGTGGCTCATGAGTTCAGCCTGTATTCAGTGTCCAGAGATGGTGTCTCTGGTCAATGTAACCGGACCTGGTGGAGCCGTCTTCCGGCCTCCGTCACTCTTAGTTCTGCTGCTGATTGGATAAGAAGAGTTTTACCCAATTAGATATCCTTTGAAAGAGTCTTCAAACACTTCAGGAGCAAATTTAATGGCGTGAGGAAACTTCAGATGTGATATTTTTCACGTGTCATTGTTACAAAGCAGAGGACGTAATCTCTCTGTCCACACCTCTTCCTCTTTTCAGTCCTCAGAATTTGGACAGAAACCAGCTGGTAGATGATTCAGGTTTCCTGGTTTGTTGTTTTGGACGAAGATGTTTTTAAAGATGCTTTCTATCTATTATACAAAGAAGACTGAAAGTCTGCAGCTGTGCTAGCACCATCATACATGCAGAGCTTTTCCAACATGGCTGCCAGCAGCTCCCCTGAAATCCTCCTTTTTGTGCACAGAAGAGAAGAAACGCAGACGTACTGAAGAAAACTCTTTATTTGCAGTGCAATTACATTCAAATGACACTTTTCATGTGTTGCATAGTCCTCGTTGCATACTTGGTTTACAATCTTGAGAGAAAACACTAAGTGCAGGAACTCTTCAGACCTTCACCTGAAAGCTTGTTTGAGATGAAAGCTCTGGTTCGGTTTAAACCAGGATCAGTGTTACAGAGACTTGTGACGGATGCTACATGTTTAGCTTCCTGTAAAAGAGAAAGTTACAGAAACTCGACCTTCAGACCATCAGACATCAGGCTTCAGGTCCACCTCCGCTCTGGATTTTCACTGGGAGGAACTCAAAGGTGTTCAGAGAGTCAGTGTAAGGACACGAGTGGAAACGGACTTGCTCTCAGTGGCATAATTTGACTTAAAGACACATCTGAAATATTTCAACTGGAGCGGAAAAGGTCCTCCAAACTACGTAACATATCATCTATCTCTATCCAAAACGGCCGATATGATCCCTGTCTGCAGGACAAACCTGTTTGTCATTGTCTTCCAAAAAGATTGAAAAGGATTCATACGATTGTCTTCTGTTGTGTGATTTCATGCTTAAGGTTTGGCAAAGTTCAGGTGAAGAAAACTACTTGGTTAAGGTGAAAGAAAGACTGCCATCATGGTTAATGTGTACAATCAGCCATCCACCGTATCCAGCAGGACTTTTACACCAAACTGGACTGAACTTTGGTCTGAAATGCGCCTCCACAACATGAGTCCAGCATGATTCTGCCAATAACAGGAGGTGGAAGCTCTGATAGCATTTCACTTTAGAAGAGAACGATGGAACGATCTGAAACTGAAAACCACCAGTTTTGGTCAGACACAGAGAACCACAGAGAGCCACTGAGTCACGTTTTTAGATACAGTATGTGCCGTCTTTTACACCCATTCAGTGTTTCGTCATACCGACAGTCACGTCCATCAGCTTCAGAGGCAGAGACATGACCGCCTGGTCCACCATCTCATCAAGAACTGAACACATTTGATGTGATTCCTCTGAGTTGAAGTGACATCATTACCATGCAAACACTGAGAAGCAAACCCGATCATCTGTACTTATACTAATATCCATGTAGAAATGTATATTTTGAAACCAATAGCACCTACAACATGTGCACTCTGCATCCAAACAGGCTCAAACATGGCATTTCCTGGCAAGCTGAGTATAATGTAAGCAACAGTACAAAAAATATACACTTTGTGTGTAATGTCAAGTAAGGTACCAGCTTATTGTCGAGAAAAAAACAAGTTTCAGGCCATTAGACATAAACTAATGGCAATTCCCATGTCTTCATAAACACCACTGACCGAGAGTCCAACGCTAGTGATTATTTTCCTTCATATGGCTGTGTGGTAGCATTAGCACCCTTTGGTTTCCACTGGAAGCTGTTAAAAATAAAAAACGTGATCCCTCTGAGGGATCGTTGGCTCTGCAGGGACGCTGCATGGGCATCATGTCAAACCTCCACTTTGCCGAAGGTCACTCAGTCCAACAGTGTCGACATTTACTAATTAACATTCCTGGAAGAAGTGATGCAGTTGTTGGCAAATGAAGCAGTGCAGAGTGTTGCAGAAGTCAAATACTGTTCGCCTCTATCACAATTTACCAAACCTTTATCTGCCACCACGCCAAACCTCTGTGTCCGGTAAAGTGCCATCATGAAAAGGAAGTGTGTTTCTTTCAACAGAGCATCTGTCAGAGGAAGAAGGCTGCTTTCATTTCACATTGATCACCGTTAGTTAAAACGTTCCTCCTCCACTCAGCAGCGACCTCGATCAGTGTGTTGATCAGCTGAAGTTCCTCTAACAGCTGAGAGCGATCCAAAACATGGCCGTCGACATTTTCCACAAACATTCATGGTTCCCAGAGGATTAGCCCTGCTGGGGACATTTGAGGTTTCCAGTTAAATGTCTCAACAACTGTTAGATACATTTCCATGAAATTCTGCTCAAATATTTAAGACCACTGGATAAACTGGAGTCACTTTGGGATCCCCTTTTCTTTCCAGTGCCATCATCAGGTCAAAATTCCGATGTGTTCAATACTTTGGTTTGTGATCAAATACCTGCAGCTGATGAAACTACAAACTACGATTCAGTGGTCTGAAACCAGGTCAAAATAAGAAATGTTACTAAATCCAATCATAGTAAACAACATTTAGTCTTTAAAAGGGGGTGAAACAGTAACATCCTGCCTTCACATCCGTCCAAGTTCAGTCTGTCTCCATTCAAATCAAAGGCATCGACATCTGTACACAGCTGTGCTGACCAGTAACACCTGCTTTTCTCAGAGTGCATCATACGACCGTCTTTACTAACAATAAGTTCAACAGGAGCATCAGCAGCATCAGGTGAAGGCTGCAGGTGGTCAGTGGTGCCACGCTCTCCCCTCCCTCACACCGTTCACCCTGCTCGCCCTCCCATTCTGTCCACTGCTTCTTCTTCTCGTCCTCCTCCTTGTCCCCCCAAGGCCCGTCGTCCTCCCTCACTTTGTTGATGCTGTCGCAGCGCTCGCCCTCGTGGCCTTCGTAGCAGTGGCAGCGAAACCTCTCAGTCAGCAGCTGCAGCTCATGCTGCGAGTGCCACCCGGTGACGGCAAAGTCTCCATCGACGGTGAGCCGGATGTGGTAGCTTTCGGCACTTAGGTGGAGGTAATGGCGGGCGAGGGGGTCCCGGCGGACACAGCGGCCGTTCCCCTGGCACAGTAAGTCGCTACAGACCTCGGCAGCTTTCGTCACATTGGTGATGTACTGGCCCAGGCGGTGTTTCAGGAAGGCTTTGACCTTGCTGCAGTTATGCTGTGGAAACAAAACAACACATAACAGTCATGTTGGGCTTTGGTGGCTCGTGAAGGCCTGAACGCATCACAACATTGACATAAATGTTTAGCGGTGCCAAGTGACCAAACAGCAGTGGAACGGTTGTTTTAGTAGAGGCTCAGATGCTTCAACATCTGCAAGAAGACGCAGCAGATGTTCTACCAGTCTACAGCAGCAAGCGCTCTCTTTGATGCTGCCGTGTGCTGGGGATGGAGCGTGAGGCCGAGAGATGCTAACAAGTTCAACAAGCGGAAACGGAGAAGAAGATGCTGTCCAAGGTGGTCTCCCAACTCCTCCATGGCATGACATATACCCCCTGAGGTGTTCCACCAGGCAGCACAGGAGATCATCCTCACTCTGCTGCAGTGTGGACATCAGTGGACTGGGAGGCTGCTGAGGTCCTTCTGGACTCAAACTGGACTTGCATGCATTTTGCACACTTTATATAACATTTAACAGATATTCAAAAGAAAAAAAAACAGCAGCTGCAGATTCACAAAGGGACGCTCCCTGAGATGTTTCTGACTGGATTTCAACGCAGACTGCAGGCTGTGAAAACATGTGCATGATGGTTTTCAAAATGTCAGAGTAGTTTCACAACAGACACAGAGACCACATGATGTCAGCTTTCTATTGTCTGACTATATTTACTGCTGTGGTTTATGTGGAGTCCAAAATGAATGAAGTAGCTTGAGGAAAAACTGTTTTTCACATGAAAGTCCACAGACAGACTTTATCTGTCTCAAATTACACAAATAAGAACGTAATCGACAGTAAAGATTTTTGGGGCGAAGGACACCCACCCTGGATGAGGTCAGGTTCAGGTCTCCCCAGATGACGAATCCTGCAGCTCCCAGAGCAGCACTCTCCCCGATGGTGTGGATCAAGTCTTTCTGCAGGAAACACACATGTGCAGGCATCATCACACAGTCTGCCTCCGTCATTAACAAACATGATCATCTAACACACTTCAACCACAGCCGAAACATTCAACAAGTCCAGAACATGAAGGAAACGCTCATTTGTGATTTTATGCTAATGGGAAGTGGAAGTACAAGAAGATAAATTACAGAGCAAAACAAAAATGAATCTTTTCTATCACACGGCATTCAGTACATAATGATCATTTTCAATGAATCTGCAGGCCAGAAGGCAAAGGAGGCCACAGCACTGTAGGTTTGCATCCGGTGACTCTGAGCTGCTTTGATGTGGATCTCCACTAGATGGCAGTAGTCAATAAATTCAGAAAGTAAACTCCTTCAGTCAGCAAACAGCCCATGATGTGAAGAAAAGTACATCTTTATGTCAGAGATGTTACATGTTGTAGTATCTTTGATCAACATTTAGAGAAGCTGCATCAGTTTGATACGAAGGCTTCTGACACTTCATAACACGCTCCTACAACTGAAAACACAACAGCGATGGACAGTAACTAAAAACATTTGCACAAATCCTGCACATAGAGCAAGTACAATTTTATGGTACTTGTACTTTATATGAGTATATCCATTTTATAATTATATAGTTATCAATAATTATTAATTAGTCTATATTATTCTGAAGTGGGCCAGTCAGCACAATGAGAATTTCCACCTTTGGTACTTCAAGTATATTTTGATTACAATACTTTTGCACTTTTAAGTGAGTAAAATTTTAAATGCAGGACTTTTGCTTGTAACAAAGTTACAGAGATGGCAGAAATTTTAAGTTTGGGAGTCACTTCACTTAATATAAACCGCCCGGTCAACCTTTCTTTACCTGCAGCAGGTAGATAGATGTGAGCATGTTGTTAAAACTGTAACAAATCTAAGTGGACTTTTGCTTCAGTTGTGATGCTAATGTGTGTGCTAACATCATCAGTCCAGCTGAAGCAGCAAAATGAGTTCTTGTGTATTGGTCGTGTGTGTCAGCGTTGAAGCTAAAATGATGATAAGTTGACAGAGAAGTTGATTGAAGTGATGCAAGAAACTGGTGTTTTGAACTCATGACACAGTTGTTGGACTGTTGTAGTCGTCTGGTGGAACTCCACTTAGCCTTTACCGACCGTTCTTCACCTGCTCTTCACCTCTCGGTCGTAATTTTAAGTCACAGTGAAACAAGAGTCGGAGTGTCTTCAATAATGTGACATATATCTGAGCGAAGTCGGGATCATTCAGAAAGTCAGATCCTTTGGATTTGACTGGGTCGCTTCAAAGTGGGTGTGGGTCAGCTGTTACCACGTAAAAACAATTAAAACAAATCTCGGAAAAGAGTTAAATGACAGTCTTTAAGAGGGACTGCCTGTTTCTGCGAGGGATGTTTCCACCTTACGTCAGAGTTATCACAATCGGTAATGTTTTCACTGATAATACGAGTGATACTAGTTGGGCTGGTGTTGTCTGTCGCTGTGGTTGAACTGCACAAAGCGATCAGAACCACATGTGCTTTAATGTTGTTATTTGCTTTTTAGGAATCTAGAAAAACAATCCATGTAAGTGTTTTCTGATCCATTACCGCTATGATTCGGACAACTAAAGCCACTTAAAGTCTGGGAAAGGATTCTGGTCGTGGTTCAGGTTCCACATTCAACATAATGGAACTATAACAGGCTACAGGACTTGGACAGTGGACAATGTACGGAAACATGACGCTCAGGAAATGAACTGTTTTGTTGCATGCCAATAATGGTGATGGTAGAAAATAACCATCCAACCAGAGCTGACTATGCAGATTACATAGTTGTTCTGTGTTCTTACTGTGGTGAGGAAGGCCAGTGCCTCATCTCGGTAGCCCAGCCTCAGGTACACGTAGGTGGGGAGGTCGTACTCCTTAGAGGTAAGCGAGGCGACTCGGAGTGACTCGCGGATTCTGTGCTGGGAAAAGTGCAGGTTGCTGATGCTGTTGGTGTGAGTTTTCCTGATGGCCACAGAGGGGAAGAGCGCGGTGCTGCTGTTCCACAGCCATATCAGCTCATCGTTCCTCAGCCTCTCCAGCAGGGGGCAGAAACCCGTGTAGTTCTGCTCATGAAGGTTGTAGTTGTGGCAGTCAGGGTAGAGGTAGAAACCCCAAAGGGTGTTGGGGCGAAGGCGTATCCCCAGCTGGATAGTCCTCTGCATGAACGCTTTGGCGCTCTTCTCAAAGCGCCGCCTTGCTAGCTCCTCCACCTGCGCCTCCGTCACATTGACGTAGGCTTTGGCAGTCAGCTCCCTCGACTTGCGCCTGTAGATGTCTTTCTTGTGCCAGTTACGGCCCCATTGAGGCCGCCAGAGCTCCCAGTCAATGACGGCCAGGCCGCGGAAGTCCTCTGCAGGGATGAAGTGGTTGATGTCTTGGTAGGCCTTGAACAGGTGCAGGTCCAGGCTGCAGTTCTGCGGCAGGCCGCCGTGCACAGCTACGCCCTGTGGCGTGTAGTGTGGGTAGTAGCCCAGCCGGTTGGCGTAAAAGATGGTGACATTCTGGCCTGTCCAGTTAGCACGTGGGCTCCCGTAGATGTGGAAGAGGCGTTCAACGTTGGTAGTGATGTTGTACTTGATGGTGCACATGTCCAGTGGGGCGTTCCAGGCAGCGATGAAGGGCTTCCGGCCAATCAAGGGCAGCCTGGCAGGTTTCTGACCAAAGGCGGTGTGGAGCAGCAGGAGCAGCCAAGAGCAAATAAGGGCCACAGGTACAACGTGGTGGGAGGAGGATGCCCCGCCCACTGGCACTACAGGCATCCTGGGGTTCAAAAGGTGCAGCTGTCAATCATCCTGGAGAGATCAAGAGAGAGAGAGAGAGAGAGAGAGAGAGAGAGAGAGAGAGAGAAATGGTGGTATATTTCAGCTGTTGCAGACATGAGGGAAGACCTACCAAGAGACAACATACAGCATTTCCATCTTCCATTTTTGAGCAAACTCCTGAAATTTTATGATGATACACCAGGTTGTTGTAGATGTGACAATTTTTACAGAATCTGGCACAATAATGTGAATGTGTATCCCATCTCTCTATCCCATCTTCACTTTTCCCAACACATCTACTGACTGGACAGATTACTATGAAACATCACGTGATGGATATACAGTGCAAGGACTGCAGAGAACAGTTCCGATTGTTTGGGAATCTTCCTGCATCAGAACAAAATACTTACACATAAGATATCAGCAGACAAAATTTCATGAAATTTGCTCTGGAATCTGTTCATATATTGCTGTGAAATAAACTTTGCAGCATCTGAGGGGCAGTGTTAAGGCTTCGAGCACTTTAAAGAAAATCTTAAGTTTACGGGTGAATACTGAGAAATGGGATGTTTGGCATTTACCACGTGGGCTGACGCTGGTCGACACTGTGGCGTCATGTCTCCTGCAGAGATGCTGTCAGCCACACAGAATGAGCAGCACAGACTCTAAACTCAAAGCCTTTAATGACAGCATGAAGTGCTTCAGCCCATCTGCAGAAGTCTCTTCAACTTCATTCGACCTTTGACTGTCTTTATACTGGTCCCGTTCAATGAGTTTATGGAAGTCACAGCTGGATGAGCTCAACAGCTCCTCTGAATTTACTCCAAAGCGGTCATCCACGGCTTCTGTCATATAAATAAACATCTGCTTAACTATTCCCTCTGTTTGTGAGTGTTTAAGTGTTTGAGTTGCAGCACACTAGCGGATCATGAAAGCTTCAACATTTGCTTTTACATCTGATTTTATGAGCCAATAGTTTTTCCATGTTTGAGTGAGAACATCTGGGATGTATTCGGCATGCTGACGTCCTGCAAAGCCTCATATAAGAAAGTAAACCCTTATTTATTTTGCTGCTGTTGAAATTTTATTCAAAATTCTTGAGAGATCCCAATACATTTCAGAGAATCCAGAGTTACAAGACAGATAGATAGATAGATATTTCCTGACCACATTCCTGCTCCCCAGCTGATGAACCCTGTAGATTTTAATGACACCATGACCTTTCCAGCTGTGCCACAATCAGGACCAAATTTACATTCTCAGGAACCTCATTCCAGAGCTCTAAGTCTGCAAAATAAATCTGGTGTTGTGCTCCTTGATTTACTTGTCGGAGAAACAATCCAAAGCATTGCATTTTCATCTCCTGACTGTTGTTCTGCTCAGAGACATAAATAGTTCTAGATCCATTTCCATGGCACCTAGAGGTCAGAGGTCACAGGAAGGAAGTCAATTGACACCCAGGCACTGGAATGAGGACTTCAACTGGACAGACCGCTGCTGCTTTCTTGTCCACATCTAGTCCTCCTTTGACCAGAGCTGAAGCCTCAGGCCATAATGACAGGCTTCCCTGCCAAGCGTCTCAGTGTTTGCTGTCTCTGTGTCCCGTGTACAGCCGGCTGAACCAAACATCCAGTCAGAGACCAAACAGACCAATCAGATGCCTGAATTCTGGCAGTTCAGTCTGTTTTTTTTCTATGTTGTTCAGTGAAATCTGAAGGTTTATTTATGATTGTACCTGCCATGTGCTCGCACCTGAACGCCAGGTTTTAACCTCCCTGTTTGACTTTACTGAAGTTTTATAAAATAATCTTTATTTGTTGTAACATTAAAAAATAACTGCATAACATTCCATCTAATATTTTGACTCTTTGGATATTAAATCGTTTCCTTTGTCACCAAACTGCATCTGAAATGTAAACTTAAACTTTTATTATGTAATCAAATATGTAGAATTTCACACTGTTTTGAACTAAAGGAAAGAAAGTGTTCTACTTTGTTAGCAGGACCCTAAAACTTAACATATATGAATGTACCAGCGTGTCACTTCACCAACAGTGTGAATGCTAACACATTAGCATGACATCTACTGTCTAATGATTATTTTCATGATTGATTAATCTGCAGATTATTGTCTCAATAATTTAACAATGTGCGAAAGCATTAATGGCAGAGCTTTTGCTCATCACAGACCATAAATGCTAAGATGTTAGCATACAACCAACTGTCTTAAACAAAATATATGCGAAAGTGTTGGAGCCTACTCTCGGTTGACACTGTGAGTGCTAAAGCGTTAGCATAAGGTAATCATTAGTTAAAGTGTATTGAAAGTGTTTCTCTTCATAAAGATATAAGCTAGCATGTTAGCATGGAAAATACTGTCACTTAGAAATCATTAAAGCGTAGGATCGCAGGTCGTCTCATGTCATTTACCTTTTGATACTTCAGCAACAATCCACATCAACGACCACCTGAGTTCAAGTTCACCCTTCGCAACATACACCACCATTTTTAAACATGTCAATATAACAAGTGTTCTTCTAAACTATGATGTCTTTTGCCAGGCATTTAGGCATTTTTCAAAGGTTACAAAGCTGTTTGGTTTTCAGCTGTCTAGTAACAGTGTCATTACAACTTAATCCACTTTAACCAAGATCATACTGTGTTTGACACTCAGCAGTTCAGTCTGAAGCTAGCAGCACTTTATGATCTGTAGTTCATCGCGACAGCAGTACAGATGAAAATCAACACATCTGCAGCATTTATTTTTCAGAAAGTTTTAGTTTCATGTTCATTTAATCATGGTGTTCTGTAGTATTCTTTAGAAGTCCTGCCAAGCGTTATAATTTTGTTCTTTTCAAATCAAAGTGTTTTCCTTTCTTTGTGTTCCTGCCAGTTTTTGTCTGTAGGTTTGGGAATAATTTGACTGCTACTTTTTCAAAGCCAACTGTACTGCAGCGTTGCAGTAAACGTATGGACGGACGGATGGATAATGGTTCTCAGCTCGAGCAGAAACCACTTCCATCTGAAGCCTGGCAGAAAGCAGAGCAGACGTGATTGGATGATGGAATCTTTCAGATTTTGGTCTCTGTCAGTTTTCCGTTCAAGCTTGAAATCCTGATCCTGGTTGATCAACATCAAGGTGAGACAGATCTCTGTCCTCTGTGGTAACCATCATGGAACGCTGTTAATGTAAAATTATCTCTCAACATGCAGGACATGCTTCTAGCGTCAGAGTTATCATGATCAGCAAGATGTTACAACACTGTTAATATTGAACCATGTGCCCTTCTACGTTTCAGATGCATTTCTGAGTCGACCGTCTCGTGGAAATCTGTTAACAGAATCTTTTCTTCAGTACATGCATATTTAAAGCTTTATGACCAGATTTTTATGTGTTACTGTTGGTCACAGTAACACATACAACATAGTGCAGCTGACGCAAGAGCTTTTAGGCGCCTGTGAAGATAGCTGTATTGATTAAAATGGAAGCGTATCTGTTCCGCAGGGGAAGGAGAACAGAAGATTGTAATGTTGTGCTATCTTGACCAGGTCTCCTTTTGCTCCATCAGATTAATTTCTCATAAAAGTGACGTCTACAAATTGCTTGATTTATTTGACCAAAAGTCCAAAACCACAGGAGGACTGAAACAGTAAATCCATTGTCAAAGTAGTGGCAGATTAATTTTCTGTCTGACCGACCGATCGTCTCAGCTCCGACCGCAAGAGGAAAACCTTGGTCGTCAAAGTGCTTGAACAAATGACACCCGTGCTGTGTGAGCTTCATGTGAGGACGGTCTCCTGGCGAGGATTCAAAATGAGGCTCAAACTGGTCAGATCAACGGAGCCTGAGTTCATCATAGGCACAAATACCTGCCATGAAACCACCGCCTGGGTCCACCTCAGAGGCTGAACTGGATCGAGCCTAAATGTGCGCTGGTCGACCACGATAAAACTCGAGAGCAGCCTCAGATTAAACATATTGGAGTTCATGTTTAAAGTTTGGCTTTGCGTCAAAGTGATTTTTTTATCCAGAGGGGTTTGGAGCCACGGGACAGTCTGGCATCGATTAAGATAAGAGTTTGTTGATGTCTGTGGTTCTTGTGGAATGGCTCCGCTCATTCAACAAAAACAAGAAAGAGACTCTCTAATTTTCAGTGTCTCTGTTGGAAAAATGGGGTGAATTTGAGCCATGGTTGCCAATGTCTGACGTTTCTCAGCAGTGTCCCTGAACCAGATCACAAAGGGCAAAGGTCAAGAGGAAGTTACACTA
This sequence comes from Chaetodon auriga, assembly GCF_051107435.1. NCBI lineage: Eukaryota > Metazoa > Chordata > Actinopteri > Chaetodontiformes > Chaetodontidae > Chaetodon > Chaetodon auriga. The sequence goes on along the minus strand of NC_135079.1, from coordinate 2,162,060 downwards.
CTTTGCGGTTCTCTGTGACTCTGGATGACCGATAAGCTCATGATTTCTTATCTGTGTTTTCACACAAGGACTGAAGCAACACCAGCTTTTATCGTTGGTCTCACTGCTACCGTACGACCTCGACAACTTCAGCAACCTGAGGAGCTCATTTCTCTCCAGCTACTCCTGGAACATGCGGCAACTTCAAGCCCAAAGAAAGCACGTTGAGCTCAGAAGTAAATGAAGCTGACAGTTTGATGGAGGCACTTCTAAAAGGATGGAAAGGCGAAAACACTCTGAGCACATTCAGAGATGCCAGGAGAGCGAGAAGCATGTCCTCAGTTTGATGTTTGGGAATCCAGCCGAACCCCTGATGGAGGGCCAAGGATCGGGAGCCAGATTAGCAGATTCCCTCATATACACCATCTGCCATGTAAATATGTTCCAACACCGACCTGTCGTCACCAAGTCATATTACTACTCACTCTGAGTCTCTTTCTGACTGCTTTGAACGCCATGACAGCATTGAACGTTTCATGCTGCTGTCAGTAAATTAACAGAACTCTAGACCTGCACATACAAATGGATACCATTCAATACCATTCAACTCTCTATAGGAATGCACTGGAGGGTTTTCCTGGGAAAAGGGCACTCAGAAAAACCGAAGGTGTGATTTGGAAAATGCTCATCAGAATTGATACCTGCTGTCAACTATTGTTAGTTTATTTCATCAAACATGGAGAATTCCCTGTAGTATTGTTCCAAATCATTCCAATTTGCAGCAAACACTCGAAGTTGGCCCAAGTCCATCCCTGTTTCTTCATCTTACCACGTTAGCTAAAATCAGTATGTAACAAAAAATGACCATGAAATGGTCCTAATGAAATAGATGCATAAAGAAACCATACAGTGGTGCTCTTTGTTCAGTTATAGAGCTTGACCTCACAGCATGAAGCACATCAGATCTTTTCCACTTTCAACTACACTTATTAAACAAGCTCCATTCACAAGATTCAGGCCTTGTGCAGGACACGTAGTATACATGACAGATAAAAGATCTGGGGCTGCAACTAATTATATGTAAACTAATCCTTTGTGGTATTGAATAATCCACAGAATAATATTAAGTTATTCCATAAGATGTCACGTCCATCACAAGTTCCCTAAGTTCAAGGTGACATCCTCAAATGTCTTGTCTTAGACATAAGACGAAGGAGGGCAGCAGATCCTCACACTGCAGAAGGTCCAACCAGAGACAATTAGTGTTTTCATGCCATCATTTATAAAATAAGTGATTGATCACTTACCAAAGGTTTTGGTTGGCTACCAGACCCAAAGCATCAGTATTTGATGACCTGGAAATGAGACTCACCAATCAGCTCTCTCTGATTGGTTGTTTTCATTCGGTGGATTTTTGCAAATGCCAGTAGGAGCACTGGGAGGAGCCAGAGGAGGCTGAGGTTTTCACAGATTATCTGTCTCATGTACAACTAGCAGGTTAAAATGACCGTTTCAGTGAAAACGGCAAAAAAAAAAAGAAAAAAAAATTATAGAAGTTTCCTACTGAGGCTTTAACGGTCTGCAGTCCTACAGGCAACATCCTGTAGTGTATCCTGATAGGTGGACAACCGCTCTACCTCTTATCTTGCTGCCCTTATCACGTTCTTACTTAGGATCAGGACAACATGACTTTCAATGTGTGTTGCATTTCGTCACCAAAATCATTAGGATTCGTCCTCAGGGCACCTTGAATTATTGCTCTTGACCAAAGTTTTGGATGAACCAACTGCCTGACAGTATCATCAGTGGGATCCTCTGCTGGCTAACAAAAAGAAAAAGTCCTGGTGATTTCATCTTCACACCATGAAAACATCATATCTGAGCACAGTTCAGCTGTCCTGAAGGAGCCTTGTTTTCAGCCTAAGGAGCATGTTAAAGACTTTATACAACAGTTAATCCCGTCACATCATGGCTTCATCATACAGCTCAGCCCATGTGATACTTCAGCTGAAAATTAACCATGAATATCCAAAACTGGACTGTAGCTCGTCATCTCCATCATCTCTTCAACCACTCAGTAACATGACTCTGCAGCAGGACTTTCCACAGTGACACGAAGCTGGTCGAACCATGTTAACCAGAGCAAAGGGAACCATTTTAACTTAAATATTCCTGGTGACCAAATGTGGTCATGATTCATGTTCCTCACACGAGAGCCTGAAAACAAAAGCTGGAGAACAAGAGCCACCAGGGCTGAAATCTTTCCACTGAGTGGAGCCAGAGCTAATGACAGCGCCTGGTGAGCACCGAGGCTCCAGGAAGCACTCTGCCAGGGCGAAGGCGATTGGTGAGTTTATGGTGGATTTGTCAGATGAAGAAAACAGATGGATGATCTCAGAGGAAGAGAGAAGACAGAAATGATGGAGATGAAAATAATGAAAGGGAGGCAGAAAAATTACTTTCTATCCTGAATCTGACGTTTTTCAAAGGGAGCTACGTGATCTTGACTGCCTTTGTTTATTCATCCTGTTGGTTAGTTTGGCCGCTGTTGAGGATGGAGAGACCACATGACAAAGTCAGACCAAAGGAGCACGATGGAGAATGATTTTTTATCAGCAGAGACAATGGAATGATTGTTTGAAACTTGAGAGTTTTCAAGCATGTTTTTATAAGATTTTCATCTTTAACATCAAAAAGATTTTCAGCTGTGAGCTGCTGCTCCAACAATGCTGGATGTTTGAGGCAGAAATCAATATTTGAGAGTCATTAAAAACACACTGTTGGGTAACTTATACTAATATACCATCCAATGATGGTAGAAAATATCATGTATTGTTGCAGATTAAAGGCCGTGCGTACCTACACAGGTGTTTGTCATCATTAGACCCACCTTAAACTTCTTGTATGACTACTTTTACCTAACTGAAGGATCTGGATGATATTTGCCATCAAATTGGCAGCTGATATATTGATCTGGCTCAAGAGTGAATCAATGTGTTATTGAATGGGTTCAGAGACTAAAGCTGGTTAACAGTTATTAATGAATATTGATATGTTGCTTGTTTTCATAAATTCAGGCACTTTAATGGCATTTTATACCATTCTATAAGGTTACTTGTTCCCTATAGGAATCATTAAAGTGCAACTGAAATGACCACAGTGCTCCACTCTGACGTCTTCTTATCATGTAATGTGATGATCAACTATGAAACCTGACCTGATTCTCCATATATATCCATATATATGATAAGACGTCATTATAATCTCTTTAATGGAAGACGTTCTCTGCGCATCAGTCACCAGAATCCCTGAATGAAGCACCTGAGGCATCCTTCAGATTAACTGCACGGCTTAATGCACAATCCTGTCAGCCAATCAAGACTCCCAGCTTCAGCTTTTGATCTTTAACCCCAGACATGTTAACCCTGTGACTGTCTGTGGAGGGCAGACTGAAAAACAACACGCTCCCATAAACAGAGCAGAACTTTTTATGGTCGGCTGTGATGAACTTTGATCCAGCTGCTCTCGCTGACACTCCTCGAAAACCGTGACCTCCCGTGTTGTCGGCTTTTCTGACTGTTTACTGCAAGTCGTTATGAGTCAGAGCATCTGCTAAATGACTGAAACTCCACCTAAATGGGACCTTTCATGTCTCCATTACTGATGTGCAGCTTTTGAGCAGGACGTTCGTCCTTGTTGGGTAAAAACGCCACTCAGCGGCTTCAAAATGTGCTGCTGTGTGTCTGATTTCTAAATTAGAGAAACTTTCTCTACTGTGAGGGTATTGTTCACAGTCAGCCAACATTCCTGGCATGACAGGGCGCTCCCCCCTCCTTCCCCTTCCTGCATCACCCAAAACAGACGCTCAAACCATGTTGTAACACCCAGGGTTGCCGCCTCCCTCAGGGTTTAAAAATACACTTTATTTTCCTCTTTGTGCAGCAAAACAAAAGCTGCTCAGAAGTCAAACTTGATTTTCTTGGCCTGATAAAAATGAGAAAAATAAGCTTTCACCAGCAAACTGGAGAAACTCTGTACCTGAGTTTAACAGCTCACCTGTAGATGCTGCACACCGACCAATAATTAGCAGTCTGGGGGAGGTGGGGGTCTCTTCTTCGGGGTCACCGCAGGGGTCATGGCGGCCCTCTGCGCCGTACGTCCGAAAGGTTTGCGTTCATTCCTTCTGTCAGTCTGAAACACAAGCCAGTCATCCACACTTATATAGAGCCCAGAGAGGAGAAGAGAAGGAGGAGAAAACGTCACCGCAACACGGCGATTAGAGAGCAGAGAGGGAGGGAGGGGGTGAGAGACATAGAGACACACTGCAGAGAGAGAGAGAGAGAGAGAGAGAGAGAGAGGTTTTAAATCCCTGAGAGTTTGAGCTCCTCTGAGGTTTGATCCTCTCTGAAAGAAAAGTCTCAACTCATCCACTTCAATCAGCATCAGACAGGAAGACGCACGTAAACATGCAGCAAATGTCCACGTGCACGCGTGTGCGTTCATGTGTGTGTTCATACACATCGACAAAAAAAAAAGTGTTTTTAAGGTGGACGGAGCAGGAGAAAGGGGATTCAGATCCAGTCTCAAGGATGCCTGTTTTTGAGTGCAGGGTCATGAAGTCCTCAAACTGCTCAGACTAAGGGAAAGTTTGAACGTCCGACATGTACAAAATAAGTGGATTGTAAGTGGAGACAGCTGTTTCTGAGGTCAAGCTCAATATATTCGTATTCCTTTATTTGTAGGAAAACATGTAGTTTCAAATCTCTGGAGCTGCAAGTTGAGCATGTTTCAGATGTTTCAGCTTGAGGAAAACAAAACTGGCCCTTATCCCCAAACTTCATGAATATTCTTCATAAAGAAAGCATCTCTGTCTCGTTTTAATGGCTGGAAAGAGGATTTGCTGCTCAAAAAGACGCTGAAATATATGAATTAATTACAAAAATATTAAGTTCTGATGTCTATAAATGATGGCCAACATATATTTCTGTTATTATTGCTCCTGTATTATTACTGTATATAAGTATGTAAGTACTGGGACACTAAAGACCAAAAAACACCCACATTTAAGGGTTAAAGGTCCCCTGTGGATTTTCTGCCATTAGTTACGTTACTGATAATGTTTTGTGGGGTTCTGTATTGTTTGTCCTTGTAAACAACGACCAAGGCACATGCAGGTGATGCCAATGGTTTCGCACTCTTCCTCTGGCCTACAGGTGGCAGTAATGTGCCGAGAAACTTAATTAATGTGTCCGCAAATGGCAGGAAGAGGAAGCCAGTGAACGTGTATGTTATTGTTTTATGAGGAGAAAATACATCCAACACCTTTATTAAGCCTCGAGGGTTCACACAGATCGTAGAGTAACACTGAAAGTAAATATAAGCTCTTTGTTTGTTTGTGTACTTTAATGAACTGCAGATGTTTGACCACGAAAACTGATCCTGAAAGCTGTATGTGGTTGAAATATGAAGCATTCAGTTCGTTTGTTCATGTATTGAACAGCTTTTTTTTTTTTTTTTAAACATTAAAGGTGCATTTCCTGATTTCATTTTTGACATTTTTGATGCTGCACAAACTGAAAACTGAACTCTGAGTGGTGAGAACAGAAGCTTCATCCTGAAACGGGCAACACATACTGCATGTGCAGCGCCGCTTGCACCACTAAACGCATGTTTGTACTGCTTTCTCTCTAGTTTTGCAGAACATTTAAATGAGAAATGTAATACAATACCTGGCAGTCTGCTCCTTCAAGACCAGTTTAATAAGTGAAACCACATAAACTCAAAAAGCCCTGAGAAAGTCTGCAGCAGCAGGAAATCAAAGCTGTCACATGACAACGTACGTCTACTAATTTCTCTGTCAGAATATATACGGGGCCGATCTAACGAGCATCTTCATCTCGGTGTATTTCTTAATTTGTGTCCTCGCTCCTCGCTGCAGCGGAGTGTCACTGTGCTGATTAAATGACATGACATGTGGCCCCAGCACTTAAACCCAGCCCGAGCTGAGATTCCAGTGGTTAACCGCACATATTCACAACCAGAAGACAAAAGTCGCAGTGAACTCCGTCCCTGCGAGTCTCTCTGTTAAATATATGCATGGATTTTCTCTTTTTAACTTTTCATACCGGAGAAATATGTCATCCAGCTAGACGCCGTCTGCAGTGATTTTCATCCACAGTGAGAAACACAACACAGCTTGTATTTTTTTAATGGTACACAGTGATGAAAACGGGCTAATTAACATCTATGTTTATTCAGTATGAGCTTTGAACAGCAGAGCGTGATTGCATGCTGAGAAGCCTGGAGCAGTTTTTCTATTGTGTAATGACCTCATGACCTCTGTCTTTCTATGAACTGTTCGTTCTGTGTCTGCTAAAGTTCAGAGTTACAGGACGAGGCCGGACTCGTCAGAACGTCTAACGAGGCCGTTAAATGTGTAGAACGAGGGTCGAGAACAGATAAGGATGAGGCTGCACGGTGTGGGATGACGTCGCTCGGAAAGATCCATTTCTGCGGCCATTATGTTTGTCTTCATGTGCTGCTCGGCGGCTGACTTTCAGAATGGAGGAATTTGATGAGCGCACACGATTATGTTGTCATGTCACACTGTAAATTACTCACAGTGCTCGCTGCTGTGCTTTGCTGATTTCACGGCCCTGAGCCCTCGTCAGCCGGATTATTGTCGGATGTCCGGCCGCTCCTGCACAGAGAGTTACTTTATGGGTCGTCTGTAGCTCGCTACCTAGCCTACCGCTAGGCTACCGCTAGGCTAGGCTGCTTTGAGTCAGTTTATGGTTTGTGTTTCAGAGATCTATCTCATGCACAGAGATGGACCTGATTTCCATCTTCTCATGTGGTTCTGGAGAAGAGAGGGAACAAGACGGTTTATATAAATGCCTTCTGTTTTTGGTTTTGTGTGTGTGTGTGTGTGTGTGTGTGTGTGTGTGTGTGTGTGTGTGTGTGTGTGTGTGCGTTTCCTTGAAATCACCAGTTTCTCTGAGCCAAGCTCAGATGTTTTTCCTCTCCTGGATAATCAGCGATCAGAGACTCCCTCAGATCTTCTCTCTGGACTCATCAGGTGCAATTTTCTCTAATTTGCTCCTGGCGCTCACCTTCCAATTTAGTCTTCTTTAAAACAAATGCATGCATGCACGCACACGCACACACACACACAAACACACACACACAAACACACGCACACACACACACACACACACACACACACGGTGTTTGTTTCATTGCCAGGCCAAAGGTCGAAGCTGCAGCGGAGGACAGTTTGACGGTCAATCAGACGTTCCGGCGGTTGCGACGGGCTGTGGGTGGTAATTAGATGCTCTGAGCTTCTGTGTAGGAACGGCATGAGAGAGCAGTTTGCTGAGAGTGACTACAAATCTGAGCATTGTTTGGCAAAGTAATTTGTCTTTGAATGCGTTTTCCGTTGCTTGGCAGCAACATGTCATTTAAACTGAGCCGTGCGCTTTGTTTGGGAAAATGCTCATTTTTCTCTCTGCGTGCAGCAAACTCTCCCTCAATAACTAAAGGCTGTTTTCCATCAAACCAGGAACCAAAGAGTTCAGGAACTACAAAAGTCCCTCAGCCGTTAAATTCGACTGATGATGAGGTCAATAAAAGGTTTGACACGCGATGAGACGACAACGCAGTGTGAGTGAGCTGAAGCTGTCGTTTCCTTGTTTGTTCTGTCATCTGTTGCATGAATGTCGTATTGATTCGTGTCATGATATGATAAGCGATTAATGCAACTTTACATCCAGTATTGGTGATAATTTATTAATCCCAAAGCTGATGAGTGATAGTGATAATTTAAGAAACCTTCAGGTGTAATGATTAATAATACAACTGATGACAAACAAAGGTTCTTTAATGACTTTCTTAAATTGTCATCGCATAGCTGCAAACATGGAACCTTTTGGGAGTTTTTTTATTTTCATTTGCTCCACCTGAACGAATCAGATACACACAGGTGATCGTGATCGTTGGGACAGGTGTGATTCACTTGTCAAGGCAGGGACCGTCCACTTTTCCAAAACCCCAATGGTGCAAAAAATGTCCAAAAAACCCGCCCGTTGTTCCCCTGATTGGCTAATGTTTGTTGCTTGGTTAGGGTTCAGGTGAGATGGTTGGTTGGATGGTTAAGGTTAGAAAACGATGACAGGGCCAGCCAATCAGAACCAGAGCAAAGGCGGGTCTTCGCAGAATACGGACAGGAAAAAAAGACGCAGGGAATCAGAGTGATGGGCCGTCGGAACAATGTCATGACACCATCAAAGCAAAGTTGTGTGATGAGCATTAAAACCCAAAAAATTTCTGTGCGAGATCCAACACAAAATCAGCATCTTGACACATGTTAATTTTCCCAAAATGTCATGACAACATATCTGCACTTTCTGAAGATGTCCTCACTCTCAATAACAAGAACAGTCAACAAACCACAAGTGCACATAGACTCTAACATCCATACTGAACATACTGTCCTCACAAACTCACAGGAAAGCAAACCTACACTGATTTCATAATACCTCGACCAAAGCGTGAGTGTGTGGAGGAAACCACATTCCCACAGTGGGTGGAGGGGTGGTTGGTGGTGGTGGGGGGGGGGCGTATTTGGATTCTTCTGGGCTGGCGTTGTGATCCCAACTGCAGATTTCTTTCCACCACCTCCCTGGATGAAAGGCCCACCCTGAACCAACCCTCTCACCTCCTCACCCCCGGCCCCCCCGCACCCTCTCGCTCGCTCGCAGAAACCTCAGCGTCTCTCGCTGTGGCGGTCAGAGCCCCCTCACCAACACATGGATTGCGTTATGAAAATATCTGGACTCAGACTGCGCGGATCCTCCCGCCGCTTTAATGGCTTCAGCTGTAATGAGGCATCGAGTTGCCCGGGGAGGAAGTGATGGTTCAGGGTCGCTCTGTGTTCAATATCATGCTGCTAATATGGAGGCTTTCAGGAGAAAATGAGCGGATTTCCATCTGTAAAGCGTGCGAAGAGGCTGCTACTGCAGGATAATGGTCGACTGTAATTAAATTTATTTGTGAAGGAACGGAAACTGAAAGCTGAATTCTGTGGTTGATGCAGATGAAGGTCATCATCCCTTCATCATCCGTTTGAACTATAGACCGTATTCGCACGACAGCCATCTTTCTCTGACGCCATGTTCGCCTTGGGAGGCTCAAATGCTGTTATCAAAAACTATAGAGTAGTACTGCTGTATTTCAGGCCACAAAACACAGAATCTGATAAATCATTATCATTTCACCGCTTCCCCATAATGTAACGTCAGTTAGCAAAGCAGGGAGGTCTTCACAGCCTCCATGTTACACAAACACTCTCTGCTGAAGTGCTTGGAAAACACGTTTGTGTTTGATGACATGACACAAAAAAACATGTTCCAGTGAGCAGAACGTCATGACTTCACCAGAACATTTCTGTGTCGGCTGAAGCGACGGCTAAGCTAGCTAAGCTACGTTGTAAGCTCGATCACATCCAGTGTGTTTCACTTCCAGGCTTAGATAAATGTGTCCAACATACGTTGATATTTCAGGATTCATTTACACCTTTCCTCTGTAACACAATCAAAGGCTATTGTTAGCCAGGAAGTGGTCGAATGCTAAGGTTAGCTGTCTAACAGTAGTTAACTGGTAATCAAACATGTTGTTTTCTCTTGAAAAATGGTCCAATGTGCCTCCAGATGTTCATGATCATTAGTTGCTAATCAATCAGGAAGCGGTGAAATGATAACGATTTGTCAGATTCTTGCGTGTATACCACCTGGAACACAGAAGCGCTACTATGGCAGCATTTGAGCTTCCAGCCCTGAGCATGACGTCAGAGAAAAATGGCCGCCTATTTGTTCCCTGTCACTTCCATCTCCTTTAGTTTGGAGGAGCCGTGCATATAGTTTTTGCATGTTTAAAGCCGTACATATCTTCAAACTCCTGCTGATCCATTTCCCAATCATTCTTCACATGTTTACAATGACAACTGCTTTGCTAGCATTAGCTAACAGCTACCCACAAGCGAACACAAACACATGAATGAATCATACTCACAGTTTATTTATGGTCTTCGGCTCTAACTCGCTCTGCTCCCTCATCCTTACAGGTCATTCAGTGGTTGAACTGGTCAGGATCAGATAAACACTACAGCAGCTCGCTGCTTCCTGTATTTGATTGTGTGGTTGCAGCAGTTTTTCCTTGTTGCTTTAATGAGACAGACAACAAACAGTCCATTTCAGTGAAGTTTCGCTTTAGCTGCTGTTGCCCCAAAGACAGAAGAGACAGTCCACGAATGTGTTAAGAGCATCAGACAGTTAGAGACTGCTGACTGACATCGATGCACTTTGAGGAGTAAAGAGCGATCACCCTTTGATCATGTGGGTAGAATGTATCTCAAACCACCTTAACAGGATTTCAGTCCATCTTAATTGCATGTCAGGTGCGTCTACACCGATCAGTAACCTGCAGGGCTGAACAATGAAGCCAACGCAGAAGTGCCAAAACCTGCAGTTCCTTGAATGGCCACTTGAGACTCCAAAAGCGAGTCAATCCCCATAGACCCCCACATGAAAATGAAACTTAACATCAAAAATTAACATGTTTACCGCCTGGTTGAAAAAAAAAAAGCTCTTTATAGCCAATTTCCCCATCAGAAACCTGTGGGTGATGTCACTTCCATATTTTATAGTCTATGGCCTTCACTAAGCTTTTGTGACCATTTACCATCGAGCCTATCTGATCTGCCCAAAACACACCAAGTGTAAAAAGAGTCTACATCATTACTTATGAATCCTCCATTCATCTAATTTCTTTAATCTTTTCCACATGGAGGAGAAACACACAGAAGAACTGCTAAATGATTATTTGTTGTTCTGGACAATAGATTCAAATGAGTTTTTTGATAACGGGGATGACTTCTGGTGTTTTGATAGGAAAGTGGTCAGCAGCCAAGGTGCTCGTGGAAAGGCGGCTTTCCCTGTGAGGACGTTCAGGCAGGAGGAGGCTCCAGGCTTGCAGTCATGCGGCACTTCCTCACAGTTTACCTCCCGCACAGAATAAAAGAAGTTTGATCTCATCTGGAGAGTTACGTAACAACGTTTATCGGAAAGCAGAGTTATCACTTCCTGTTTAAAACGACTCCGTACGTCTTCGCGCTGCGCTCTCTGATCTTTTTATCACACTGAAGGAAATGGACATAATTGTTTTCATCACCGTCAGTCAGCTGCAGCTCTGACCTTTGACCTCCCGGAGCTGAAGCTTAGTCTGCAGTTATTAACGGATGTTAAACAGAGATCTGCAGGAGTCGGACCTGTGTAGTCCTTACACTACGAACGTGCCAGTGAGCGTCACTCCGTGTGTTTAATTGCATGCTTGCCAGTTTTCCCCAGCAGTCATATTTTCGTTCCTGGTGCCATCTTCGCCCATCATCCTAATTCTGCACTTTATGGCTTTGGAGTTGTTGTAGGATCAGGATCTGAGAGGCTGACTGGATTCAGAATCAACAGCCTGACGCCAGGCCGCTTGGACAGCAGCCATGTTGGTGTTTTTACTGGAGGAGACGACTTCACTCCCTCTGATGAACTAAAAAATGCCTCAGAGTTTTTGTTCAGTTGTCGATGTTTGGGAGTTGTCACATCAAGATTTCTGCAATGCAGATTTATTGAATGGGAGAACCCAGACTGTTTGATATTCAGGTGTTTGTGCTATCTTGACCATCATCTCTGCCTTATTAGCATGTTGCTGGATTAAAATACTTGCTAGCACTTAACAATAAACACAACAATTGCTTCTTTTTATCTGTATCTCATCCAAAAATGTTGGATAAAAAATGCTTTTTATCCAAACTCCAAACAAAAGAATATGTAGCTCCTGTCTACCAAGAACTAAACTGATGCTGGCTGACTTAAACCTCAGCTTGTACACACGAAAACAGAAAAATTAAAAAAGAAAGTGAGAACCTTCGTTGTTTTTTCTCTATTTCAGTCAAAATTCAAACTTTCAACCACATGAGATCACATTTAACAACTTTCCCTCTCGTGTGCAAATTATGTGTTTTCCAGAGGGTTAGTCATCAGTCTAACCCTCTTTGCTTACACAGAGCCGGAAGTGGATCTGATTCAGATGGGTTTCTTCCATTTGAGGCGGTTTTGGGGGTGAAACATCTCATCCATCGTGATCGTGAGTCGTCAGTGTTTGGACATGGTGAATTGTTTGTGTACGATGGTGGTAAATGTTTATCTGCTCTCTATGCCAGCCTGTAATCTGCAGCAGCAGCAGCAGATGAAGCTGATGGAGAGGCAGCAGAGAGGTGACGAGCAGCTGATAAACAGCCGCTCACAGCTGCAGTGTGAAGGCTGTGACAGTTCTGAATTACTTACTCATTATAGCACCAAATGTGTACTAATCCACTGCTGACAACAGTCCCAGACAAATGCACTAATTTTTCCTGTTTGAATAAACTACAGTGTCCAGCTGTTTCAGTAAATTTCTAAGCCCTTTTTTTCGTATTTTAGCTCTTTTTGACAGACATATGAGCGCATTGTTGGTTTTGTTCATCTTGATTGTAACATAGCACCACACGTTTCATTTTAAGTGTGTAGGATTTATGAGGATCCATTGGCAGAAATGGAGTATAATATTCATTCGTGTAGAATCACCTGAAAATAAGAACTGTTGTGCTTTTGTTGCTTTAGAATGAGCTCTTTGTATCTGCTGTGTTGCGCCATGTTGCATGTTTCTACAGGAGCCCAGAACAGACAAACCAAACACTGGCTCCAGAGAGGGTCTTTCTGATTTTTAGTGGTGAGGTGAGGTGTGTTCAGTTGGTCATAGTCTGAAACCTCACGGCTCGATGCCACTGAATCCTCCACACTGCACCTGTAAAGTGCTGTAGTGCAGAAACAGAGTCGGGGTCCTTTAAAAAGTTCTGTCCTACAAACGTCATTGGTTTGATTTCTGAACGTGAAATTTCCCGCTGACAGACTGTCAATCTGAGAGAAGACATAGAGCTCATACCGAGTCTCTGCGAGCTTCACATTCAGAGCGACTGCAGCCAAAGCTGATTATGGTTATTAGTTAAAGCACAGGAGCGAACTGATGTCTGCGGGTTGTAAAATTACAGGTGTTTGGTTGTGTGCTGTATTTAAGACATATTCAGAGTTTATCTTGTGAAGTGGATAGAGTGTTTTAGAAAGTGGCCTTTTTAAATACGGTCGTGTAAAAACAAATGAAGCGAACAAAGATGTCGTCAAAAAGTCCTAGCCTACTTTTTTCTGATCTAACTTTCAGTGATAACATGATTTTCTCCATTCATTCTCAGGTTCGTGTTCAGAGGATGAAGAAGAAAGAGACCCTGACAAGAAGCCGAGAGGTCTGTGAATTGCAGATGCTGAGGCTGTTTACTTCCTCAGTTGTCAATCATCATAATCCGATAATAACACCAACAGAGTCACGCTGTCGGAATTATTCAGCCGAGTCAGCTTCAGGTCTGCCTCACGAAGAGTTCATGTGTGGTCACGTTTACTCATGAGGAGCTCTGAAGGCTGTGAGATCTGGTTTGGACATTCATTGTCCACAGAAGACGGATCTCAGTGACAGGAAACAGAGCCGTGCTGTCCAGTCCATCGATAGCTGTCAAGGCATTTCAATTAAATGTCAACCTCATGGTGGCGCTAGAGTTAGTTTGGGGAACACCAATCATTAGGATGCATCATCTGGGAACCATGAATACATTTACCAACTTTTACTGCAATTCATCGAGAAGTTGTTGAGATATTTTCGTCTGAACCGTTGGACCGACCACCAACTGACCAACATTTCCATCCATGATGCAACTTTATCAGCAAACTTAGTAAGCTAACAAAATATTTATTAGTGGAGCTTTTTTTCAACACTTTTTCTTATACAGAACATACGACATGCTCAGCCGGTCCTTTGAAGTTATTTTGTGAAGTCTTTCATCAGGTAGTTTCTCTCTGGTCAAGCTCTCAGCAGGAGCTGAGGAGGTCTCTCTTTGTCGGCGGCTCACCTCCTCTCAAAGTTCAGATCCTATCGGCTGATACGTGACCACTCAGCACACCTACAGACTCCAGTTCAACATCCAACCGAGTGTCTCATCTGGACAGACGAATGATGAGCTGCAACCATCACCAACCAACATCAAAACCAACCAGCAGGCAGGAGGTCAAAGCCCGCCGTCAAGACTCAGGTAAGTAAAATAATAACTCAGATCATCTTCTTTGTCCACCAGCTACAGAGAATAACATGTAAACTACACACAGCACAGACAATTTCACAGTGATGAAAAGGAGCTTCTAATGAACCACTGAGTGCTGAGTTTTAAGATGCAGTTCCTCTAATGTCCACTAGATGCTGCTAAATAAAATGAGAAAACCCTCAACAAGCTTCGTTCTCAGTCCATCCTTTTGCTTTTATATTTATTGTTGATCTCACTCCGCTGTGGCCTTTGGTGCTCGTTCCTCCCGTTTCATCTCCACCTAATCTCCACTGCTTTGGCAAATTAGGATTTTCCTGTTCCAGTCTACGATGGTGGCAGGTGGAAAACTTAACCTCCTGCCTTCGGGATTTGTCGGCCGACGCCACATGACGGTGAAGTAACCTTTGAAAAACAGCATGTGAAATGTGATGTGTGTCACATGCTTTTTTCTTTAGGTGTGGATTTTCAAAGCAGCAGTGAACGAATGTCCTTCCTGAGTGAACCTGACAGTTTCCACTCTGGGTGGAGAGTTTGGTGGTTCGTCACTCAGAGCGTTCGTCCTTTGAGAAGCCGAAAACCACCAAAAGTTGCTTAATTGTGTTTTTACTGGCCAAACTCTCTGTGAAAATGTTCTGAGTCAGTGTGTTTGATGTGCCATGTTTTATGTCCAGAATGTGTTTAACGAACAGGTTCATCAGAGGGTGAAGCACCAACAAAACACCATTTAATGTATTTAGTTTATTTTAGCGTGAATTGTGAGTCAAGTCAGTATAATGTACGTTTCCACAGCATTAACTCCTGATCATAAACAAGCAGTTTGGTCCAGACTTTTATGTCCCGGTCCTTCGTCACAATGTTTGACCAGAACGAGTCCAGCAGTGACTGTGCAGCTTCCTGAAGTCTTCTTCTCACCGTGAGGTTGCCAGGTTTGGTGCCGTGATGCCAATAAAGAGACCAAAACCAAAACCAGCGCTCGCTAACTGTATCTGGCAATCCACACTATACCCACAGGCACTGCACAGAGGTAATGGGCGGATGGATACGCTGGTGTTTGTCAAGAAATAGTTCCAGCACTTAACTCCTCCTGAAGCCACCAACTGTTATTTGTTTGCATTTCTGTTTGTGAACGGATTAAACAAACAACATGTGTTAATTCGTGAGCTTGAACAGTGCTGGGAGGCGTTTTTTTTTTTTTTTTGGACCGACCCGGGCTGGCAGCTCCCCCCTGCCTCCAGTTTTTATGTTAAGCTCTGCTGACCACATCCTGACTCCAGCTCTGTACTTAACTCTCGCTCTGAGAAAGACAGAACGAAAGATAATCCGTGTATTTCAAAATGTTGAACTATTCTCTTAAAGCTGTTCGTTTGTGGGAATTCATTTAGCAACACGAGGTCAGACATTACAAAACCTGGTGATTTATCAAAACTTTCCTCCCAACACCTACCGGGCTCAGCAATGACGACATGCACATGAGCACAAACAACAGTGAACATACAGCATCAATCACAAAGCTGTCAGCTCTCTGAGCCTCCAGCAGCAGCAGATTAGTGATGAAACTCCGACGCTTCTGTTAAAGTTGGTAAAGACCTTCATTTACAATCAGCTGACTTCAGCACTTCTGGAATCCACAGCTGATTCTGTTTTGACAGTTCATCTTTCAACATAAGCTTCTCCTCCTTCCTCTCATCACCCAAAACAGTGTTTGACACTCGGCCGTCCCTCCCTTTCCCGTGGGACAAACAGGGCCTATTGTTAAACTTTTTGGTCATGTGACCCGTCCCGCCGCAGCTCGCTGTGACTCATCTGACTGACGGCTCCATCGCCACCGAACTGCACATTGGCTGGGCAGGCTGATGAAGTGCTGGCTGTGATGTAAACCTCATTACAGTCATTATCCCAAATTAAACAAATGACTGTAAACTGACTGAACTGTGTTTGTTGATTTATTGATTGTTTTATGAGGTTTTTATGGAAGAATAATATTTATTTTGTGCTTCAGCTGGAGAAAATGAACCCTGGCTCAGTTTCTAAAGGTTTTTCAGCGACTTTTACACAATTTGCTGCTTGTCAAAGAAAGTTTTTACTCCCTACATTTAATGTTGTAATGCATTTCTTTTAATTTTAGGAGATTATTGAAGAAGGCATTTCTAACTTTTTCTAAATGTGTGTGTGGATTTTGCAGCACTTGATCCTGGATAACAGACCTGCAGGCTGTAAAACACAGAATTAGCATAATTTTATTGAACACTCAAAGAAAAGTGTACCTTTTGCACATATTTCCTCACTGTAGACTGAAAAGTTTGGATTCACATGGAGACTCAGTTTCACGGCAAAACAAAGGTCTCAAAACATCCATAGAAACTTGTCAAGCTATTCACTTCTCTGCTGTTCCTTCCAGTTTCATGAGCAACAGCAGATGTTAGACAGATTTTGTCAAATATATGCATCCTGAGTGTAAAGCTTAACGGTGGTGATGTGAGTCACCTGTGATGGATCTCTCAGGGTGTCTGAAGCAGCTCACGGTGGCATCGCTGATCCTTTATGTAAAAACAGGAACCTTGTGGGTGTTTTTGCATTTCACACTAAAATTAATCAATCAAATCCGTGATCCTTTAGATGAAATAGTCCAGTTAATTAGGCTTATCCAGTGCTTCCAAACTCTGCATAACCAGCTGCATTATAGCGAATCTCAGTACGCACACTGGTGATGGTGACAGGCAACCACATGCCACAAAGGCAGAGTCTGTGTAGTACAGCAGGGAATAAACCCTCCCAGCCTTTGTGACACATCGACTCCATTCCCAGTGTTTTTAATCCCATATGAGGAGCTGTGAAACTTTGTCACCATTCAGAATCTGTCTTCTGTGAAAGAGCGAGTTACAAGCTTTTCGGAGTGGCCTCATGATTATGGCCTCATGGACACTCGTCTTTGATGAAACTGTCCTTTTGATTCAGATATATTTTTCAAAATCAATAAGACAAACCTTAGATGAAGTAAACTCAAGCGCTGAGAAGTATTATTTTGATGTTTGTATGGAGAAGTTGGAGGTTTTCCCATTAATTTCAACCAGTTTTCTTGGAGCAGCATCTAGTGGACATGAGAGGAACTGCAGCTGATCACGTTTTACGTCATTCTACAGACCTGTCTGTTGTCCTCTCTACAGCTGTGGTCCTAACGTGAAGGCTTGGTGTCTACAGTATCAGACACTTGATAATCAGACAGAGTCCCAGGAACATGATGATGCACAGACAGGAGAAATGGAGGGATAGGAGGAGCAGGATGTCTCCCAGCAGGCTGTTCTCCCTGGGGTGAGGCAGAGGGATGGCGGGCTGAAGCGGTGGAGGAGGAGGACGGGGTGTAGCCTGGGGCATCTCGCAGTAAACACCTGTCCAGCCCTGGTAGCACTGACAGGTGAACTTCTGCTTCATGTCCAGGATGTCATGGTTGTTGAGGTGACCGCTTACGTGGAAGCGAGGACCCCTGGGCGTTGGGTTGCGGTGGATGTGGAAGAAGCGCGGGTTCAGGTGCAGGTAAGCGCCGGAGTCCAGACTCTTACGGACGCACCTGCCATTCTTCTTGCAAAGCGCTTTGCTGCACAGCTTGGCAGCAGAAGTGACGTTGATGACGTAGTGTCCCAGCGGACCATCAATGTACTTCTTCACTGTCAGGCAGTTCCTCTAAAGGAGGCAAGAGACAAACGACATGCCTTTACTCAATGAAATTAAAGGATATTACTTGTAGCTTTTCATGCTTCAAATCAATAATGACAAATCATCTCTGCAGAGATTATCCACACCATCAGTGTTATAGTTCCTACCTTCTAGGTATTGATTATTCTCTTCAGACACAATTTAGAGATAATGGGCTAAAATATGCCAAACCAGTTATCATTAAAGACAACACACGTCATTTCTTTGCGTTCTCGCTAAGCCCGTGTCCTGTTCAATCACTGCTGGTGAAGCTTTCCTTTCTAGGACATGTGCACAGAGTTGGCAGTGATAGTGGTAGTGAATGACTGATCGTGGAAATGTTCAGCTTGTGAGAAGAAGCTAATTCCCACCATCTCAGCTGTCGTGTCCATAAATTTCTCTCAGCGATAAGTACCTGACAGATTTAACACTGTGCTGTATACAGCATGTAAAACAATCAGCAGTGACAGGAATCCAGACAGCTTTCACACATAAATAGAATGTTTTGTCTTCTTGTTTTAGCCAGAAAAAAACAAATAAAACACCATTTTTGGAAATATTAGATTTTTAGGAGACAATAATGATGCAATTTATCTCATTTATTGTTTGCTAATGCTTTGTAACTAGTTTTATGTGAACAATAATGGGATGATGATCAGTTTAAGAGTGAATTTAAAGCTTTTTGGGGAGAGTGTCTATTCAAATAGGTACTGAAACCTTTGTAGTACATGTTGGCAAATAAACACCAAGTTTCACCAGTTTGAACAGTGTTTTTTGGTGGTAATTTTGACCGTTACCTGTGATCGAGCGTACTCAGATGATCCCCAGAGGATGACACCTGATGCTCCCAAGGCAGCGCTCTCCCCGATAGTGTGAACCAGGTCACTCTGAAACAAAGTGAAAGAAGCATTTTTAGCCAAGTAAACACCTTAAGTCAACAATAACTGTCCAGCCTTTTATCACACATGCAGCAATCCAAAAGTGTCTTTCTCTGGGAAAGCATTTTTAATGTACACTGACATCACTAGAAAGAAAACAGCTCAAAACATTTTAAGATTCACTCTAACGCAGCCACCAGGGCCAACCAATCAGAAAGATCAGGTTCAAGGTTGAATGATAAAGAATTGTGAGCATTTTGTTTTGTTCAGGTGGTTGAATTAACAAATTCAACTATGCGTCTTTAAGATGCTGGAGGGGGGCACATGTACTTAGCACAGTTCATCAAAAACCTGAAAACTTACCTCTGAAAGAACCACAAAGGTATAGGCATAGAAAGGTCTGGAGTAGACAAACACAGGCAATGTGGAGTCTGTACGGGCGATGGACGCGATCCTCATGGCTTCCTTGACTCGATAGTGGACGAACTTGACAGTGTTGGGGGAGGACTTGAGCTCGTAATCCAGGTAGATGGATGGGTAGAGGGCTGTGCTCTCCTTCCAAAGCCACATCAGATGGTCGTTACGTACATGTTCAACGTTGGGGCATTCGCCAGTGTATCGTTGCGGGTGCTGCTTATACCCATAGTTGTAGCAGTCTGGGAACAGGTAAAACCCCCACAGTCCGTCTGGCCTGCGAACTTCGGCCAGGGCCAAGGTCAGGTTCATGAAGTTCTGCCCAGCCCTCTCAAAACTATCCTTTGCCTCCTTCTCAACTTTGCTCTCTGGCCAGTTTGGGTGAAGTTTCCGAATCTGTTCCTTAGACTTGTTGCGGTAAATGTCTTTAGAGCCCCAGTTTCTGACCCACTGAGGTCTCCAGTTCTCCCAGTCAATTACACCAAGACCTCGAAAATCCTTGTGGGGGATTAGCTTATCGATGTCAGCCCGGGCCTTGCTCAGGTGCTTGGAAATGCTCTGATTCTGCGGTAGTCCACCATTGATAGGAACCCCAGAGTTGGAGTAGTATGGGTAGTACCCCAGGTGGCTGTGGTAGAATATTGTAACATTTGGTCCACTTAGGGTTTCATTGAGGTTTGCTATAATGTCGAAAACACTGAGATCCAGGTCCACCTTGAATCGAAGGCGGCAGGACTCCGTTGGAGCGTTCCACACCACAACAAAAGGCCGATGAGGGATCAGAGGTGCCCGGGCCGGCTTCATCTGGTCACCCCAAACTTGGAGCTTTACTCCAACGCCAACCCACAAGGCCAGTACCAGGAGACGCAGCTCCATCACTGCCACGGCCCCTGATTCCTCATGGAGCAATTAGTCGTCCTACAAAGGCAGAGGAGAGAATTGACATGTTTGGAGAGGAAATAAACACATTATGGGCTTCGGTGAGCAGAGATAATCAGGCAGGTCTGTGAGAGGACACGAGTGATGACCACTGAAGTGAATGCTCCAAATTCCACAATACAACAACAAACAAAGCTCCCCTGTTCTTACAGGGAGCAGCACTGTGATGAAAAGGTTCAAATCCCAAAGCAGCAGAGACAATGTGGACAGGGAGAGCAATCAGGATAAGCTCCCCCTCTGCCTTATTTTTCATCATTTATCACCCATTAAAACACAGATTAAGTCAGAAGGGCTGACAGTCAAAGATTCTTTCTTATTTCATCTATAAAAACATAAATAAAAATATAATTCTGCTTTGGTGATGAACCCAACTCAAGTAAAATTGTGACCATGTGCTACCTTTATTAGCTGCAACATTAAAGTAATGTTCATATCAATGCATCACTATTTATAGTCTAGTGATATATATGATTCTACAAATGCTGTCAACAGTTCTTTGTGATGTAACCTCAAAAAATTAATTACATTCTTTGGGCTGATAAAGTTAAGAACATAAGGTTTATGTTGCATTTTAAAGAGTAAACTCGTAAAAAGAAAGAAAGCATCTCTGGTCCGTGTGTTTTTGAGTCGACACTTAATTCTCAATTTCTTAAATTGAATCTATATTTTTAGGAGCTACAAAGCTTAAAAACCCATTCTGCACACTCAGTTACACATTCAGCACATACTCAAACATGTGTAATCTCTTCATGGCTCTGTCTTTTATTTTCTTCTGGTCCCTCCAGCTCTTTATGTAAGAGCCCCCCTCTCCACCTAATTGCTCTTGGCGCCCCCTCATATGCAAGTAATTCATATTTTCAGTTTTTCCAGAGTCAGGGGAAAGACATCGTGACCCGGCTCTTGGGAAACATGGCCACTGAGGTTGCCTCCAAGGACGCCATGGAAAATCTCCCATCATTCTCTTCGCAGGATTGTAACCAGAGCAGGGAGCAGGAAACCACCAGTGGGCTGAGGCTTCTCCGATCATTTCAACTTTTCATTCATCTGAGGAGGCGCTGGCCTGGAGCTGATGTTCCCTGATGACTTTAATGGCACGAGAACTTTATGATGGCAGTCGTCTTGGATGTGGATCAGTGAGTCGAGAGTTGGAGAAGACAGTGGAAGAAAGAGGACTCAGATTTATAGACGCAAAAAATCGTCAAAATGCTTCCTTCACAGCGTTTTAAGAGGACTGTAATTCATTCAATTCATCAGTTCATCAGAAAGTTTCCTCGTGTCCAGCTCAGCTTAGGAAAGCATTTCTTCAGGCGGCTGTGTGCAGTTTCATAATCCTCCCAGCTGGATGGTTTCTCTGGTGATGCTGATCCAAGACAAACAGAGTGCGGTGAAGCCACTCAGGCTGTCCTCCAAACCACCGAAAGGCCCAGAACCTCTGGAAACACCGCCACTCCAGACCACAAGAAAGACCCCCCAAACACAAAGTCTGGGTCCAAACTGACATAGGAGACGCAGTTTGATGCTTTGTCTCAGACAGACACAACTAAATGGTAAAAAGCAGCTGAACTCAACTAACTGGATCCAGATGAGAACAGGGTAAACTGTCAGTGTGAGCTAACCCTCATATAGCCACGCTGCTGGCATACTTCTGAGGATGGCGATGTTGGTGCACCGCTTTGGTTCAGACTGAAATATCTCAACATCTATAACTACCAGATGGAATGCCATGAAATTTAGTTCAGACATTCTTCAGAGGATGGACTGTAATAAGTTTGGTGATCCCTTGTCTTCCCATCCGACACCATTATCAGGTCAAAATTTTAATTTATTCATGACTTCAGCACCTGCACAGCCTCACAGAGTCACCAGTGGGGCTGACTGTTGAGCCCTCGTCAGACCAGCATTTAAAACATGAAATCAACTGCGATCGTTCATTCTCTAACAAGCAGATCTCTTAGAGTTCAATCTTGGTTAACTTTGACATGTTAACTCACGCTGTTAACCAATAGCAAGCCTCTTTGACAGTGCTGACCTTTGAGGGACTTTGAGGGAACTTCACTGGAGACTGTGTTGTACCACTTTATTTAACCTCATATGAGACAGAAGTCCTTTGAATAAACTGTGAGCTGAGCTAATGAGGTTGTGGTTGACACTTAAAAAGCTTTCTGGGTGAGCTAGCCACTTGCATGCTAGTGCAAGTCAGCCACATTAGCTTTCTGGCCTTGTCTCTGTTTGGTCTTCACTGGGCCGTTTGCTCCCTCTTGGCATTTCGTTCTCAGGCTCGTACATAATTTTCACTCAATAGAGTTACAGAAGAGGGAAAACAGCGAGCGATCGAGCTTGCGTTAGCTGGATTTTATCTGTGGAGTGTTGGCAGACGTGTGTGTGGATGTGATGGTGTTGTATTTGTGGGTCCCGGGCTGGTCTGGATGGGTCTGAGCGAGTGTGTTTGATTCATGACCAGCTTTTACAGTGTAATCTGGAAAATATGAGGCCAGCCTTGAATTAGCAGTTAATGATCCCACGTGAATGTCCAGCAACCAGAGACAGAGTGACTGTCATTATTTAGGAACACTCTGTGTGTGTGTGTGTGTGTGTGTGTGTGTGTGTGTGTGTGTGTGTGTGTGTGTTGGGGGCCTTTAAAACCACAGAAAGTCTGAGTCAGACTGCTGATTTGACTCCCAACATGTACATAGATTATGAGCGTGTGGAATTACAAATGTGTGTGCAAGACAAGTGTGTATGTGAGTCTGTGTGTGTTTGTGTAAGAAAGGTGCATTAAGGCCTGATTTGACATACTTCATTGACCCGATCCATGACACACCCTTGAACTGACCCGAGCCCAGAGCTGATAGAGTCCCCTCAGATCCACTCTGGTGTTGGACATATTGATGCAAACCTGAGACATGCAACAACACAACAGGACTCTACCAGACCTGATTAGACTGAACATCATTTGGACCCAGACCAACTCTGTCACTTGTGGGGTCTCGCTGCATCTTTGAAGAGTTTCTCTCCAGAATATAAACACCAGCTGAGAACATGAGGATGGCTTTAGGTCTATATGGAGAACAAAATAGTTTTGTTTGCTCAAATTCAATGTATGTGCATGCAAAAAAAGAAATTCTTGTTGGACCGTCAACCCCCTTAGGCCTTCATATTCCATCAGTCTCACACACACAGATTGTATCTGGTTCATTTCCAGGTTTCATTGGAGTCTTGATTATGCTCAGTGGTGGTTTTCATGCTGCGGCGTCTCTGCTGCAGTTTCCAGATGTGATTTTATGGTTTTATTAACACCAGCACTCAGGCTGAAACGACAAGCTGCATTTTACATTTTACCTTCACAGTTTAGTCATTAAGCCCGTCTGTCTGCCCATATGTCCCCCTATCTATGTTTTATCCATTTATTTGGATTTCTCTACATGTCCAAACTGTGTGCACGGGGCTCCAGTTGGATCATGAGTACAAGAGCAAGAGTGTAAGAAACTGCTGAAACTTTGTGTTTACCTGCTCTAACGTAGCTGCACATGTTAGCATGTCCAGCTAAGGACTTGAGCCCTGTTGGAGCCAACGTGCTCCAATAGGTTAGCAACTCTGCCCTCCTCTTTATTGGGTTCGGAACATGGATGTAAGTTTGGGGACGTTTACATTAACTACAATTATATTCTAGCAACTCCAGCCACCTTGCATGGACCTTAAAGCATAAATCTCAGCACTCCAAGGTCAAGTATTTTCAATCCAAACCATCCAAGCTTTAGGTTAGAACATCTATCATCCATGATAGATGATGTGAGCAGACTTAAAGGATGGTTGGTTTCAAGGTTTCTTGCCTTGATTGACAAGTGAAGTTAAGTTAGAGGATGTAAAAACTGTTTTAGGACAAAGATAACACATCTTACCGTCCCTGCTGACTGTGCCGATCAAGACCTCCTGCTGGATGATTTCCTCGTCTCTTGTGTTTTAAAGCTCAGATTCTGAAGTTGTCCATCTGATAAGCTGCTGAATTGTCTCTGTCTCTGTCCCCCCTCTCAGGTCTCCGGCTGATCTCAGGGCAGAGATGCCCCACTATTGTTGGTTTGGCCCCTCCTCATCTGTGTCCAACAGGACCCTCATTTACTGGACCAAACAGTAGATGAAGTCCTGGCCAGTAAACAGACTGTAGCATAGAAGCCTAAAGACCCATTGTGGATTACAATTAACTCCCACAAAAAAAAAAAAAAAAAAAAAAAATCACAATCATCCCCTATTGATGGAGAAAATGAGTTTAAAAAAAAACACAACTAATCAACAACATTTTAGATAAATAACACCAAACAATAGTTCAACCTACATGTCACAAACAAATAATTAGTCAGTTAGCAATGCTAACAGCTCCTCAGACTGTTCTGAGCCTAATGCTTTGAGCTAAATGCTAATGCTAGCATGGCACTATGCTCACAATGACAATGCTAACGTGGTGATGTTTAGCAGATACAATGTTTACCATGTTCACTATCTTAGTTTAGCTTGTTAGCATGCTAACACTTGCTACACAGTCAGGTATTTGATCATAAACCAAAGTACTGCGTTGAATTTTTGCCCTGATGATGACGCCAGAGGAAAAGTTTAGGGATCACTTCAGTTACTACAATTCACGTTGAAGGGGATGTGAATGTCTTAAACTTTAAGACAACCCATCCAGTAGTTGTCTAGACGAAACCACAAATGTGAAGCTCACAGTGGTGCTACAGGAAAGCTCAGGATGTCACTGAAATCTTCAGGCTTCATCATCTGAGGAATATGAAACTTCTGTGCCATTTGTACGACTCTCCAAAAATGTATTTTGAGATTTTCATGGGTCCTGAGGTTTTAATTAAGGGGTGTGAGATCCCACACTACCAAAACCCAGAAACTCTCGACCAGACACCGAAAAGAGTCTCTCCAAATGTTTAATTATCTGGATTTTTCACATTTTAGCTTTATTTAACTGTTCAGTTATATTGTAGCCTATGTACATTTGATTTCTAAATATGAGCATCAAAAAAAGCCTTCACCACTTTGCTCAGACAAAAAAATTCTACCAGGAACAGTAAAAATGTTTTCAACACTTCAATACTTAAAGCAGTCAACAAGTAAGTAACAAGTGTTACGCTAACTGTTGAATCTTTCTGCCCCCAGGTTTCTAACCTCCCCAGATTCCCAGAAAAACTACAGAGGACATGGCACCAGTGTCTGCAGTGGTAGCACCGACCCTGACACCCGATGCTGGGAAAGGTCTAATGTTCCAGGTTTCCAGGTTCAGGTTTTTGTCTCCCATCTGTATATTTCCAGCTGAGAAAACATTACTGTTATTATATAGACTGTCAGTACAGCCTCACCTCTGCATCAGCACTGCAGAAACATCCAAGAATCATCATTTCGCGGCTGCACAAACACACAGACTCGACACCAAAGTTGACTTTGTATCACACTTCCCAACAGCCGTCACACAATACCACCTGAGCCTGACTGCAGAGTAGCTTCCATAAACTGTAGATACGATCAAAGTACATTCCTTCAGCTCGAGACCTTCCTGGAGAAACAACTGAGCAAAAACTGCAGATGGTAAAGAAATCCCTTCCAACCTTTCCATTTGCTTTTCAGCCTCAGCGGGCTTGAAGACTGAACCCAGTGCACCATGCAGAAGTTCACCCTGTCCATTAGTCTTCAATGGGAGGCAAGTGAAACACTTCTGAAAGCACTGTAAGACAGCAAGTAACAACTAGCATCTATTTTTTTTAACAGTATTTGCAGGAAAATGTGCAAAATTGTGAGTTTGTGGTAAATATTGTAATCATTCTGAGGCTCTGAGAAGGTTTGGATATTATTTGCTCATAGGAGTGTCTCAACTCAGACTCGCCAACCTCTCTTAACCGTAACAACATATTGTCAAAGACTTGTTTCATCTTGCCTAAGACATAATTATAAATGCAAGAAAATTGATGTATACCACAAGTCCTCCTAAATGACTCATACATATCACTTGAGAATGAATCTGTATGTACAAGCTGTTCTTTCTTCTTGCACAAGGCTTGTTGTTGTTTGTTCTCTCTGTAGCATTAGCTGGCTAGCTGCAGCACATACAGACCAAGTAGCTAAGTGGGTGATGATGGAGAGATGAGCTACTTTGGTTGAAGACCACTGTCCTGCTGTGGGTTTGACCAGGTGTGCTGAAGAAAGATGCAGCATCAACAGCCAGCTCCGAGGTAATTACTGCACAAATGACCTGTACAGTTACCGCATTAAATTTAATAAGATTTTTTTGTTTCTTTGTGGCGTCTCATCGGTGTGTGGCTCAGAGGTTAGAAACCACTGCTCAGGGGACTCTGGCAGGACTTCAGACTGCTTTACCATCCAGTTTTCTGACTTGATTTTTCCTTAAGAAACAGTCCCTGGTTCATCTTTACAGACTGGGCCTCCCGAGCGATGCTGCTCTGCAGGTAATACAGCAGACGATTCTACCACACACAGACAAACCGCCGCAGAAGCTTGATTTCAGGATGCAGAGCTGTGGAGGTGAAGCGGTTCCTGTCAGCTGCAGAAATACTGGAAATGCTGAGCAAAGCGTAGGCAGAGCTGAAGGAACAAGGAGAAGGGTGGTTTCCATCATGCTTTGTCATCAGTCCAGAGTATTTACATAGAAGGAGCCCGTATGCAAGCCTCCAGATCTCCCTCACACCTACGTTAAGGTGGTGCATATGAGGCGTTCAGCACTTAAACACATAAAACACCAGATAAAATGACTGTCATGTGACCAATCTCTCCAAAGCACATTAAATATGTCTGAAACACACACACAGGAGCTACACCACCAGATCATTTAGCATGTACTGATCTGCCTTTGTGTGTGACTGCTTTACTGGAGTCTATGTGCTTTAAATTGTCCGTAACGTCTGTGTGTGTTCAGGGTTTTTGGCTGTCAGTGTTTGTTTTAGCGCTGCACTCACCAAGACAGACATGTGAACAAGAAAGAGGACGGAAGAGAGAAGTTCAAACCCTGCTTACTTTCCCACCTCGACAGGCCTGACTGTCGGACAGTCTGATCCACTGAATGAATGAACCTGTGGACAGGAAACAACGCAGACAGACGAGATGACTCCCATCATGCCGTTCTGCAGCAGTGTTGATTAGATTACACCAGCAGTCTGAGAGAACAGAGTCCAGGTTACGTCTGGGCCACAGAGGAGAATTCTGGGAAGAGAGCTTCATTACAGATGCTCTCCACATTTGTCTGTCGCTACCTGACAGATGGATGTCAGTCCATTTTGGAGAAGTAGAAGAAGTCAACAAATCTTTTATTGGATGAAAGATGTCAACGTAATGGAATAGTAGTAATAATTCCTACAATATGAAACATTGCTGTATTCTGATCTGCAGCAAAATATGCAACAGCTTTTCAGTTTTATCTTTAAAAATCTTGCCCTGCTCAAGAGCACATAGACTCAGGCTGATAAGGCAGCTGAGAGTACTTTACAAACCTTTTGTCTCAGATGGGTCTCAGTCATGTTCCTGCTATGTGTAAAGTGTCTGACACCATCTAGTGGCATACAGAGACTCTGAACCTCAAACTGCAAATAAAAATTCTACTTTTAAAATCGCAAACAAATCACAAAAGAAGATGTTGTTTGTTGGAAGTCCAGGGAGAAATTTTCAAATCTGCCAGAATAACTGCTGGAAGTCCGATAGAGGAGGTTTTGGTTTGGATAAGACGTCTGTTTCACTTTGAAAACCTGAGAAATATCTGAACAAGAGAAGAGAAAGAAGCAGATGCGGATCATGAAATCCATCTCATCTCCGCTGCCTCAGAAAACAACTCCCGCCCCCTCTGTCCCTCACCATCTATTAAAATGAACATCATCACCGTCTTCTCTGCTGCACAGGTGTGTATGAAACAAGATAAAAGAGGCTTTGGTGCGCAGCCACGTTAAGGGTTCCTTATGAATGTTTTATTTATTTTTTCATTTATTGCCATGAAATTTCACCTTTTTGTTTATAGGCAGCAGTACATAAGTACTAATGTGCTAACATGTGCGCACAATGGCCACCATGTTGATGCTTAGAAGGCATAATGTCTGCCCTGTTCCATCTCAGTTCAGCTAATTAGCATGCTAACATTAGCTACTTTGCACCAAACACAAAGAACAGCTGGGACTGATGGGACTGGCTTTAGTTTCGAAAGTGCTTTGTTTAAATAAAAGTACTGGACAAATTGAAATTGTGGCCTGATGGTGATAAATGAAAAGACAGAGGACCACTTAAGTTATTAAGGTTCATCCTGAGGGGAACATAAATGTGTGTACCAGATTTCCTGTCAAATGTCAGAGGAAAACTCAGGGATCGCCAAATTCATTAGAATTCATCCACTGGGGACCATGAATGGTTGTATCAAACGTCATGACAGTCCATCTTAAAGTTGTTGAGATATTTCAGTCTGGACCAATGTGGTGGACCAACGAGGGTCTTTACCATCCGTCCAGCATGCCGCTAGCATGGCTAAAATTACATCCTCTGATCCTGCTCTCCAGATAATGAACTCTTTTTTAAACACCCAATGGCCTTTCCTTTAACACCACCATAAGATAACAGTCTTATCTTCACAACTGGTAAAGCTCTAAGAATAGAGACACCACCAGGATCTTATTGCTGTCCAGCCCTGCAGCCTGTATGGGACATTGATGATGCTATGAGTGCTCCTTGAACTCCTCTTGTTTGTTTGAGTGCAGAAGCAGCTGGTCTACAGATTAGTTTTGGTGTTAATGCTGCTGATGGGCTTTAACCCTGCTGCAGGCGGGTGGGACGCGGACCTCCACTGGCATCTATCCATCTGCCACCACCACCTTCACAGCCGTCCTCCTGATCTTATTTGTTTTGATGTCAAGACTGCACATCTTGCAGTTGAGGTGGGACATAACATCACGAATTATGTCCTTTACAAGGACAAGTAAACCTTATCAAGTTAAAAAGTGGTGTCAGTGTTGTGTTTACAGCTTGTTTTGTCTGCCCCCAAGTGGCCAAAAATCAGTTATTGCAGATTTAAGGGCTTTTTACCCTGTTTTACACTGTTGTGAATTGGGGACCTGCAGAGCAAGATTATTTTGTGATATAGTAATGCAATGATTTTTGATGTAAAATGTAAAGCATGAAAGAGATGCAGGGGCTTTACAAATATACAGGTAAGAGTCCAGGTCTCTTCCCACCTGCACTCCTGCACAAGTCAGAGTGCCAGCAAATGCAAATATTTGATAAGAGTGTCACACAGTGAAATGTGGCGATGTTATCTCATTATAATCCACACATTTAAGCAGACACTTTAGATGCACGTGGACAAGACATTCAACATTTTCTATCGGCCGAAGTCATCTTTATTTACATTTTCACGTCCACCATCTGGCTCCTCCCAGCGCTACGTCACACTCCATCCCTCTCCACGCGCTAAACACCCGCCCCTCCCTTTCCCTCCGCAGAGCTGCATTCCTGCTGCCACATCGGACCGAACCACTTCCTGTGAGCGACGACGTTTTAGCTTCGCAGTGGACCAAAACCACAGATGCCACACAGTTTTCACTTAAAATCAATATTTGAGCTCATGTCGCTGCGTCTGAATTGAGTAACTTTATAATTTCTTTATCATAACAGTGGATAGTTATAGAGTTTGCCGAAACCAACTCCCCCCTCTCCCGTCTCTTTAAAGTGGTCTGCTCCGTCTTGCTGCCATGTTGGATGTACGCATCGCCGCTGCAGCTGCTGGAGTTTCCGAATGAAAGTAAAGGGTTTCTTCGCGTACATACGGACATAGACTCTTATTTTTTGTACTTAATACCAAACGGAGAAGTTAAGGTTTCTTCTTAAGCAGGAGCAAGCCTGGAAAACACCCCCGTCCTCCTCCGCCCTCCAGCCGGGAGTCCGACTCAGCGGAGATGATCCGGTTGCAGGCCACAGCAACCGGAGCCCGCATGGATTTTCTCTAATTAGTACTTTTTGCTGAGTCCGTCCGGCCATAACCGCGTCGTTTCGGGGTTAACTAGAAGAATTCGGAGCCATGAACAGCCACCCGCCGCCCCGCAGGTCTGTTAATGTCGGCTCCATCCTCCTGACCCCGCAGGAGAACGAGTGCCTGTTCGGCTACCTGGGCAGGAAATGCGCCGTAAGTTTCCCAGTTTGTTTACCACCTGCAGGTTCAGAGGAGGTGCAGCTACATTCACCCACACGGCTAAAAACACTGCCAGTATGTGCTTTTCCTCCCAGGTTATCGCTCTCAGGTGATATGAAGCAGCAGAAACCTGCTCTGATCCCTCTGAGGCGTTCAGACCGGGGCCCGGTGTCAGACCGGGACCCCGCAGACTCCCTGACGTCTTTCCCGTTAACACGCATTTTGATAGCCGTTAAAAAATATGGCGACGTCATCTTCATCTGCTTTGACCTTTAGCTTCTGCTGTGTAACCTCTAGCCTAAAAGCACAATCAGCGAACCAGACGTGAACAGTTTGTTACCTTTAACCAAAAGAAGTCAAAACTTTGAAGCTGGTCTAAATTTGATTGACAGGTGTCAATCAAATCAGGTGTCAGTCAGACCACACGTCCATATGAACATTAATAACTAACACTGCAGTAACGCCAAATATTATCCAGGCATCAGTGACTGCACTTTGGTGATAATTTATGCTTCTGCTAAAATATTTGTGTCCATCAGCAGCATAAGGTTTTATTTATATTTTGCCATTATTAAATTTAATATGTAACTCAGCCTATCAAACCCTATTTTGTGTGAAATAGTTTGTTTTATGTTATTGTGAATGGAGTAGCTTTTGTTATTGGACAAATTAAGCAGTTTGAAGATTCTGGGAAGCGGTCATGGGCACTATATCGATGAAACAATGAATGGATTCATTGTGTAAATAATCAGACGATTAATTGGCACTAAAAATAATCCCTGCAGTAGTCCAGACTGATGTCCTGTGTTGTGAACGTCTGACTGTAAAGCTTTGACGCCTGTCAGCGTTTGTCTTTTAGTCTGTTTTGCATTGTCATCATATTTCATGTGTTAACACCTGAAACTGCAGGAGTCTCCAGCAGAGCTCCAGGTGGGACACCAGACTCGTCACTAGTAAAACTTTATTTCATATGCACATTTTTAAGTGACTAGAAGTTGACATGGTGCTGATTTGGATAAGAAGTCATTTGATAGTTAGTGTCAGTAAGTCTCTGAAGCTGCCAGAGGCTTTTTGTACGACATTTTTATACCCATGCTGCAAAATTAAAATACCCTGAAACCTCTTTACATTAATAAACTCAACCAGCTGAGGATTGTGAATGCCTCGTGGACACTTCAGGGTCACTTTACCCAGCTACAAACTGAGCTTTAAAGGTGAAAACCCTGGATGTTTTTCTGCTGAAGTAGTAGATTTTATTGATACCAAAGCCTTTATCGATTCTGTTCATCTGTCTGATTCTTTATCAGTCCCCTTATTGATTCAGTTTCAGTTTTATTTGAGTTGGCTTTAGCCTTCGAGCTCGCTGAAGCAACAGTCTGTCTGTCACCGTCTAAAATGGATGCAATGAGAGAATATTCACAGAGCGCTCGTTTTCATTTAGGTTTTCCCTGTCAAACAAAATGCGTTCCTGCATGATGAGAATGTTATTACAACAGAACATTTACCCTCGATTACAGACGTGCTGCTCGACTGGGAAGCAGTGTCAAATACGTGCCGTCACCGCTGTCGCCATCTTTCCTCCTGAAATGAACCTTTGGACGGTTTCTTCTTCTCCACCTTGACTCCTTCTTTTGCAAGTTGATGCACGAGCTTGACGTCATCTTTTGCAATGCACAACTGTCAGGAAGACACACTGGCATCAATAAACTTGGAAGAATACAATTCTGATGGATCCGGTTCACAGTGGTTGCGGTTCTTGATTCCCATCCCTGTGCCGAACGTGGTTTAATCCGATCTTCGTCGGGGTGATATCATGTGATAGTTGCAGGAGAGCCCAGCAGGTTGTAGTGTCAGCTGCCGCTGGTTTCAGAGGCTGAACAGGAGCCGGGCCAGCACGGATGCAGCTCAGCTCATAGGTCAGAACAGTCAGTGTAACCACGGCCGGTCAGGTAGATTTACACCTGTAGGGCTGGCTGTGGAGCATGAGCTCGTTTTGGTCGTGACTGTCCAAAACGGTCATGTTCTGAAAGATGGCATCAAATGTGTGGTCAGATTCATAATATTCCCAGTTTTACACAGTACTTAGACAAAGTTCACGTTTGGCTCATTGTGTTAAGACTTCTAACTAACTTCTTTAATCAGTACAAATGTAGTAAAAGAAAAGGATCGTTTCTGTATTGTACGGGCTCAAGTATCCGACATTTTAAAAGAATACCCAGTGCTACTGACGAGTACAGACTGTATCAGGGAGCGTCGTTGTTGCACATTTAGCATGATGAAAGTGAATTTTTATGAAAAGGTTTCGTACTGAAGACAGCAGCTCGTTCATAATCTGATCTCTTAACACCATCTATGGCTGTCGCTGAGTTCAGGTTTCCGTTAGCCACTCAGTTGTTACCTTCCTCTGTCTCTGTTGTTAGTAGCTGCATTGTTTTTGGAAGCGATTGTTGTATTACAGCTTCCCACCAAACAGCTACAACTGTGAGCGCTGAACTCACTGCTGTTTACTGTCGTGCCCTTTTATTATATCTCTGTCTAATTCCACGTGTGGTGACTCGTGTTAGTCTTCGTTAGAGGGCATCGTTAAGGACATTTTCAGATCAGACTTCATCTCCTTTTCTACACAAACGCACAGATGGAGGGTTGTCCGGGGGGATATTTCTCAAAGCAGGATTAGAAAGTTGAACAGATATCCGTTCACCGTGAAGATGTGCTGATGCCGATTTGCAGCTGAAAATCAAATTTGTTTTATAACATGTGGTGTTAGGCTTCAGGTCATCCAAGGTGTGTTTTCTTTAAGGAGAAAGCAGAATTTTAGGACATTTTAGAAAAAGGCTCCTCAACGTAGGTGGTTAATTTGCTAATCCGGCTTTGTGGAGAGCCCCTCTGCTCCTCAAACGGCTCCACGGTGGATTTAACCTGAGGTAGATCGAATGAAACGTATGAGAAGCATCGAATTAGACAGTTTGGATTCATGACTTTTGGATATTTACAGCTGATTTTTCAACTGTTTCTGAACCATGACCACATTGTTTCAGTCTCAAAATGTTCTTGACCTCAAATATCAGAAATGTTCCTTTTGGTCTCTGCAGTTTTAGGTGTGTGTGTGTGTGTGTGTGTGTGTGTGTGTGTGTGTGTGTGTTTGTGTTTGTGTTTGATTGACAGCTGAGGGCAGGCAGCCAGAGTGCTGCAGATTCCACCAATCAGGGCTGCATCGCGTACCGGCTGCGACACGGCCGCCGTAGCTGATCTGCAGCCATTTAAAAACGACACTCATGATTCCACCCGAAGACTTTAGCAGGAAAGCTAATGAGGGTTGTTGCTGTTCAGAGTCTGTAGCTCGTGTTGTGCAGCAGGCTGCTGGTACTTCATCTGCACTTCAGAGCAGACCTCCTCCTGGTGGTGAGGTTCAAAGTCCATTCTTGACTCCACGGCTGAGAATCGTGGTGTTCGTGACTCCAGAGGACGAACAAACTGTAAATTTGTTCATTTTGTGCGTCAAAGCGTTCGCTGTTCATCAACCAGCACGAAAATCTCTGATTGGTTGTTCTTGTTCTGCACATTCAAACTAGGACTGCAGCTGACAGTTTTAATGATGGATTGATCTGTTGAGTCTTTAACAAGTCCTCAGAGTCCATGGCGATGTCTTCAGATGTCTGAAAAGCGAACTGATTGATTGATTACCAAATTAATTTTCTGATTAAATACTTCATGATGTGACTAACAGTTTGAGGACTAACTGAAGGTCTTGAGGGACAGAATTGATGATTTGGTATTGATCCGTCAGCTTTGTCGTCGTCAGATGTTCAGTCGTCAGCTGGTGTAACCTGCAGAGAGTCTGTCTCTGTTTATTGCTGCATACTTTCCCTCGATGAGAATTCACAGAGCCTAAATGAGGCCTTTAACAGCCGACCTTTGACCTTTCCTGTGTGATGCTGAGCAGTGATTTCATGGTGAAAAGTGTTTCCTGCTGCTCCTGACCTGCGCTCATCAATCACAGAGGAGGAAACCGGCCCAGTGGCATTTCCTCTTTCCTCCCCCCGCGGCTGGAGAAATCCTGGCAGAGCATTTGACAAAGTGTGACTTCTGTAGAAACTTCAAAACCGCAAACCAGAACAGGAGAGTGCTGAGGACAGCAGCTGGACGTCCTGTCCCGCAGCAGTGAAGGTTAAACTCTGCGCAGAAATGTCCCATATGCTAGATTTGAAATGAAACACTCACCCGGTTGGACGACACATCAGTAGGACAATGATCGCAGCAACAAAGGAGTTTTTTACGGCCAAACAGTGGATTGTTCTGACTGCCAAAAAACAGTCACGTGACCTCAGTCCAGCTGATCTTGAGCTTCGCTGCTGAAGACCAGACTAGAGGAGGAGAAGTTGTCTGCAGTCCAGGCCTGTTCGTCAAAAGAGACGAGACCCAGACTTCAGGTCTCAGGTCCTTTATTCCCAGTGCACAGAAATGTGAATGCAGCAGAACATTAGTGTGCTTCAACAAAGACTGCTGCCAAAAACATCAGCACTGCTAATAATCGCTCCTCATGTGGTCAAATCATCTGCTTTCTTAGCCGAGGCGGTGTTGGCCCACCACGTTAATGGCGTCCTTCTCACTTTGGGAAGCCTCAGACTTTTCATGGAGCGTCTCAGCTCCGGTGTTTAACGTCAGTGAAATCAGCTGAGTTACCGGTGAACCAGATGTTAGCGTGCTTCATCAGGACAGGTGTTCTGCAGTCCACTGGGTTTTTACATGGTGTCCATAAGTCTGACGTGTTTCTACCTGCTGCCGTCATAAAGATCTGAGATGGATCATATAAACAGAGACAACAGCGAAGGTGTCGCATGTCACGTCTGTCCACGTGAAAAACATTTTAACTTTGTCCTTCTGACCTTGGTGCATGTAGCCACACACGCTCAGAAAGTTATGAGCGAAGACAACAAATGAATTTGAAAAACTGAAAAATGAACGTACAGGCGTATTATCAGACTTGGTTCATTCATTTTATTCTGCACACTTGAGAGTCCGCTGTAAAGAACTTTGTATATCTGAGTCATTATCTGATTTCCAAAGGTCTCGGTGCTGCCCAGTGACCTGCTCTTTGTTTCTCACCTGGCGCAGCAGGTGTGTGTCCTTATCGCTGTTGAAATGCTTTGCATCGCGTGGATTTCCTCTTCCTTTCTAACGGCTCTGTTGCTCCTTTGTGACACATGTGCAGCTTGGAGGTTTTTAACAAAAATATGGACACATAAGCAACTTCACACTCTGCAGGATACCTGATGATTAACTGTAAATACATCCTTTATTAAATGATATCCACCGTCCCGTCCTTTGCTCTGTGTCCAGACTCTGTGTTCGGCGGTGGTCCAGGTCTACGGCACAGACCGGAGCTGCAGCTGGGTCAAGAGGTGCTGTGGAGTGGCCTGCCTGGTCAAGGACAACCCACAGAGGTCCTACTTCATCAGAGTGTTTGACATCAAGGTGAGTGAGACGTCCGGTCGAGGAAACTCCTGTCAGGCTGTAACTGAACAGGATGTTTGAATGGAGCATTTTAATTTTAGGAAGTACAAGTTCTCGCTTGAATGAGACGGCTGATAGACATCATGTTAAACATGAAGCTACAGCCAGCAGCTGCTTAGCTTAGCTTAGCTTAGCTTAGCAGAAAGACTGAAAGAAAGCCACATAAAGTCACTCCAGTCGCTCTCCTTAGGAAGTATCCTGACAAACAGTTTTTCATCTCATTTCTGCTCTTTATAAACATTCTCCCTCAACAACGACTGTGTGTTTGAAGATATGTGGTGATGCAGATGACAAAGATATAAACAGCTCAGGACGACTGACTGAGTGGTTCAGTGAGTATGAAGTGATGTGAATCGTACATGTCAGAGTTCGGTGCCAGCGAGCGCTGAAGCTTTTCAAAATGAAACGTTTCCAGATCTCCAAACTTCCCTCAAAACCATCAGAGACGCTGCGATATGACACGATTGTACGATTAAACGTCGTCTCCGCTGAAAACTGCAAACTTTTCCATTAAGTCCTCTCACGTCTTTGTCTTCGCTCGTCTCTTAAACCGCCTCCACAGTTCGTGTGTGTCCACGGTGTCAGTGAAGAAATGAATACATCCCTCCTTTAAAGATGAAGTGCAATCAATCGTGCGACCCTAATGGATCAAAGTGAATAACCAGCCGCTGATGTGTGCTTACTGTCTGACGCTCATACAGTCTGAAACCCGTCCAGATATCAAAGACTGTGTGGACAAAATCTTCCTTTGGTGTCTCTTAATATCTGTTGAAATTAAAGCTGCGGGGACTTAAAGCGTGCTGCAGGTCCACTGTAGTTTTCTGTTGTTACGTAATCCTGTTCGTGGCTGTGGTTGGTGATGCAGCGGAGAGCAGGGACTGTTTGGAAAACTGTCCTTGGTGGTGCATTCAGGGACGCTTGACATCCGTCACATCACATCAAGAAACACCAGCAATCTGAAAACTGTCAGTTTGCTTGTTTGTCTTTTTAAATGAGCAGTGAGTCTTTAATGTGGGGGGTCTTTGTATGCAGTGGATGGACGCACAGATGTGATCCTTCTGCACTTAAAGGAGAATCCACTCTGATTTTTCTTTCTCTGTCTTCTGTTTTCAGGAAGGGAAAACCATGTTTGAACAGGAACTGTACCACAACTTCTCCATCAGCAGCTCCAGATCCTACTTCATCTCATTTGCAGGAGATGTAAGTGTGCAGTTTGTGTCGTTACCTCAAAACCAGAGCGCCTCACTGAGCGAGTCCCAGTGTGTTCAGTCAGGTGTGATGACAGGCAGGTATTCACGTTATGCTCTGCTCACTCAAAGCTGTTCACCACTTCAAGAAAAATCAAGGTTTTCCTTCCATTGTAATTGTCGTTTTCACAGGACCAAGGCTGAATCTATAGGAGAAAAACCTCTGCTGCTCTGTTTCGATGTCGCCTCAGAGGTCGATGCTCATATTTTTAAGCATGAAGCCATTTTTGGTGGCCGTAAACTACAGAAAGGGCAATTTAATGCAGCCTTCGTTAACTGCAGCACTTCAGTAAATTAAAAGACATCAATAGAATGAAAATATATAATTAATTATTTTAATTATGAACTCAGGTTCTCTGTGAACGTATGATGTATATGTTCTCTTACAGTGTCTTAACAGGAGAACTAGATGGACGAACAAACACTTTTCTACGTGTGTGCTTGTTGAACAGGTGCATTGATTAAGTATTGGCTTTTTATTTGAGTAACAAGCACAGCTGGAGTTCAGCCTCGACACAGAGAGCAGAGGAGGCGCTGCAGTGTGATGGTGAATAACACCAAAACATGACAAATTAGAAGAGAAGGACCAGCAACAGTGGAGCTGATCAACACTGCGATCTTAAATGATTCAGCCCCGGGGCCGGTCTAATACCTGGCTTCGGTGCCTCTGCCTCTCGCTCCCTCCAGCACTGAACCGAGTCAGTCCTGTTCTGGCTCAGTCAGTGTCTCAGTCAGTCTCAGTCATGATCTCATCTTCACAAACTTACTGATGTTAAATCTTTACCAGCAGCTTGCTCGTTCACTTCTCCTGACTGAGAGTTTTCTTTTTCTCATCTTACTAGAAGTCTTTGAGTTTTGAAGCCTCAGTTCACGTCGGTGGGCTCGTTTGCTTTGATTTGCTGCTCTGCCCTCATTTGAGTTCTATTTAAGTGTAATTAAGTCTTTTTTTAATGTTTTAGGTTGGCCACTGTGGTTTTTTTGAGTCGTTGTGAAACAGACCCCGACACAGTGACACAGTTATAGTTCTGATGTTGGTGTTTTTAGTGTTGAGCTACAGACACACTGTTGGTTTTCTGTGAGAGAGCAGCAGATCCGGCCACACGGCGCATGATGGATAGGACACGGCGTCACCATATCTGACTTTGCATAATCGAGACTCGTCCTCCTCTCAGTGCAAACGAGTCCGTCCATCGTGACGCACCAGGTTCACAAAAATCAGACCGACTGTCAGACGAGGAGTCCAGATTCTTCTTCTGTCAGCTGTGAGAGTTAACGATGCCTCCGGTCTGATCAGTGCATCACAGCGTGTGCACTCTTAATGCTTTCTGTTGAATATTTTTTATGTAGATGTGATGTCATTCTAATCACGTGTGGCTTTGCTAATTCTTCTTCTTCCTCTCCTCTTCCTCTTCAGACCTGTCAGATCGGCCTGAACTTCGCCAGCGAAGAAGAGGCCAAAAGATTCCGAGCCGCCATCAACGACCTGCTCAACCGACGACAACGCAAAACCGGTCAGTTTCACACCTTCAGTTTGGCTTCCTGAACCTGTGACCTTTGACCTTTCACACACGGCCTCATGTTTTCCACCTCTTCTGCTAACAACACCTCAACCTCAGTCCCGAACCTGCCTCACTCACTCATGTCCAGCTGCACCGGGGGGACCAGAGGTGTTTCTCACAGGAGGACATGAGTCAGTGTTCGCTTTGGGACTGTCTCCGTCTTCTCTCTGCTGCTGTGAGCTCAGCGTGTCTCTGCTGTCTTAAAGCTGTCAGCCTGTCTCTGCTGTGAGGGTCCTCTGTGGCGTCCCTCCGGCTCCTCTTTTGAAGTGCTCCACTCAAACTGTGACGAGGACTGAGGGTCTGAAGGCTCAGAGCTGAGACACACGAGGTTTTTAGAGGGGAGGTTTTTATCAGACAGACTGAGCTCTCAGAGCGTTTGCTTCTCTTCTCCTGCTCGTGTCGAAGACGTCCTGAACTCTCTTTCTGTCTTCTGCTCCGGGCGTTGAAGACATGATGCGCCATGTTTTCCCCGTCGTCTTCTCTGTTGCCGCCACTAACTGAGCTTCAACGCGCTTTCTGACTCTTAACAGCTCGCCTTCGTCTCTCACCGCTTCAATACTCCAAACATCCAGTTCACCTTTCCTTGATTTAATTCTGGTGGTTTTGTTCTGAAACTATAATTGTGTTAATTTTTCTTTTGCAGAGAAGAGAGGTGACCCTAAAAATGGTATGTTGAACTCTTGATCTTAAAATTCAGCTTTGAACGACCCACATGTTTTTTCCCGTTATCTTGAGATTTATGACACGTTTATATAAATACCTTAAAAACAAATTATCCTCATATCTACTTTTTATACCTTTATTCATTATTTTTGTTTGTTTGTTTTTTTAAATCAAACAACAAAAACACAAATGACACGAACACAACAGGATTCCAATTCTCCCACAACAAAACACAAAAGTACAATAAAACACAACAAAATGGAGAAAAATTAAAGTTGTAATCGTCAAGGTTGTGGTTGTTTAATTAAGCCGGGCCCGTGGAGTCCTGGTGGAACTGATTCGTGATCCCTTCTCCTGTGATGAGTTCACTGACTGTTCGCCAGTGTTTTTCACATCTGCCACACCTGTAGACACGAACTTGCAGCAGACTGTGTTCAAACCAGCTTCCTGTCTGAATGTAGGAGCTGAAGCGGAGTTCATGCTCACTGAGCAGCTCCTGTAAAAATAGGTGCTATTTGCAGAACTAATGCCAGAAGATGCAGTGTTGTGGCGTTTCCTGACACGTTGGCAGCGTTACTTCACAGACAGTGTGATTCACACACTGACCCAGAGTGGAGTCTGCTGCAGGTTAATCTGGTCAGCTGTGCCATATGTAGGCCACATGGTCTCTGTTTTCGTTCCCTTTAAACCCTGTTGGGATGCACATTAGGCCTAATCTGTAATCCCCACCGTTTCTGCTGCTGACTGCCTGTTTTTTATGGACTTCAGTTTATTATTCAGTTTATTAGAAGAAACATGAATCAGCATTAAAGTCAAGATGAAAAGAAAATGCCTTTTTAACTGTTACAGAGCACATCCACGGTCACTGTGCACCTATTTATCAATATATTCTGAAAAAAAAATCATTTTCTGGTTTCTTTTTTTTTTTTTTCCATGTTTTCTTCCTTTTAAAACAACATAGAACATTTGCGTACTTGAACCAACCAGTTTCAGCCAACAATATCCTGACATCCATCCATCAGTCAGTCCTCAACCTTTAGCGACACAGAGCTAAGTTTCATTAGCTAGCTAACAACAGCATCGTACATCGGAGGGCTGCTTCAGGATGGAGCAAACCGCTGTCCCATTGGTGCACACTGTCAGCACAGCAGTGACTACCCCTGAAGGTGTTGACGTCGTCCTCTGATTGACAGCATCCAGCTCTGAATCACTGGATTCTTCAAATGAAATTCCTCCCGACGTCAGGTCCAGCCTGCCAATCCAGTGTGACTCAGAAATACGTCACAAAACTGAAGCTCGATACTCTGAAAATGCTGTTTCATCTGGATTGAAACCAGCAATGAGACGAACATCAAACTGCTATTGTTTGTTAAGTCGGTGGGAGCATGAATACAGTCAAGAGATCTGGATATAAATTACGTTATCTTTCCCAGAGTTTCATTGAAGTGACTGAGCACCGTCCTGGAGTCTGGCATCCAGTTTTCATGGTACATCAACGAGTGAGACAGACAGTCTGAGAGGCTCGAGACAATAGACAGTAGTTGGGGATCTCTTGCCAGGATGCTTCAGTCCGGGAAGCAGACGAGATAAAAATGCTGCTTTTGTCGACAGTTGATGGGCTTCAGTGATTGGAAATAGGACAGTGGTGTGTCCTGACGACATGTGACCTCTGCAGGAGTTTCAGTGTGCAACAAACGCTGCTGTGTGTGTGTGTGTGTGTGTGTGTGTGTGTGTGTGTGTGTGTGTGTGTGTGTGTGTTGTTCATGACTGCTGCACTGAAACGGTCATCAAATCAGTTTTAAGATCACAAAGTTGCCTCACGAAATCAGCATGAATGCACGTTAATGACAACAGCTGTACGAGCAGCTGAGAGATTTCAAGATACCCAACATCAGGTTTACATCAGTATTTTTAGAAAAATGTACCCATCCACACCAAAATATGGCTGATGTTTTAGATTCATCCAGTCTGGAGATGGTTTACAAAAAGCGTTGGTTTGTTTTTGCATCATCTTTAAATCCAAAATGGCTTAAGAGCCGTTGTAATGTGGACGAGGTCTAAGTTAACACACTTGACCTGAGATAACGGTTTTATGTCAAAACGTCGGTAATGTCACGCCCTCTGGATGCATTGTGGGTAAGAAGCAGATTTTAAAAGCAGTAAGACGTAAACACGGTGATCTGGGTAAAGACAGTTTGTGAGCGGTGCATCTCCGTCCTTGGTGTTACTTCACTGTCTGAACCTGAACGCCACCATGAACAAAGTGGTCCCAGTGCATCAGAACTTTAGCTTTTGTCCTCTGCAGCTTTGTCTGCATGTCGTCCCAAAAGAGAGTTTATTTTGGTTGAGCCTTCAACGACGCTGTAAAGAGCAGGATTAACACATACAGGACAAGTCAGCCGTCACTGCCCTCAGCTCCGTGGATTTGTGCCTGAGATCCTTCTTTCACTGAAGTTTCTCTCTGGCGACACAGATTCATTCTGACATTTACGACACCAACAGTGGGACGTTGTTGCTCTGGATTTGCCTCCTCCTCTTCTTCTCCTGCATTGTTCTTGTCCTCATTGTGAGAACATCAATGAAAACACTTTGTAGGGAAGAAGCTGCTCGTGCTGGTGCTTCAGGGATAACCCGCATTGTCAGAGAACCAAGACTCGCCTCCAACTCTCATGTCACCCGACGTGAACTCTTAAATCCATCTGACGCTCCTCCACGCTCTTCATTGACGAGCTGAATGCAGCGGGTTTGAACGGATGCTCACCGCTCTGTCGAACAGGAAGTGAACTTACTTTTGTCAGTACACAATCTGTCAAGTTCGACTCAGATTTATTTGGAGTTGGAAAGTTCTACATCTTTGCGTTGTTGGCAAGAACGCAAGTTTTTCTTGGCAAACGGATCAGCAGAACAGCGTTTTGTGAAACTTGAATCAGATTACGGCTGGTGTCAGGAGGAACTTTCAGACACTCTTGCTGATACGACACCTGAGTTTAAGTGCCCATACAAAACTCAACTTACGTAAAAGAACTTTTAACTGTATAAATAAAATAAACTCTAAAAAATTCTGATTTAATTCAAGAGGCATCTGATCAAAGAAAGCACAAAACCATCCTACGCAGCTCTTCTTGAAAGAGGGAAACCGCCACCCTTCCGATCCTGGTCCTCAGGAGACGGCAGATTTGAGTCGAGGCTGTTGGTCTGATCGTAGACATCCAGCGTTCGTGGGGAGTCCAGGGATTTGGACTGGGATTAGCTGTGGATTAGTGATTATGTCAGATGCTGCTGCAGTTTGTGGAGATTATGAGGAATTCGAGGACTGAGCAGTCAAACCAAGAAGAGGAGAAGGACTGCAGGCCGGCGTTCATGTTAGAAAATGTCATTTTTTGACAGACCTTTCATGCACCAGGAATGTGTGTTTGCATGATTTTGACTTTTGCCAGATGACGTCCCTTTACATTGCCTCAGAAGCTCAGCCTGGTTCAGCACTCTTTCTCCCATAGTCTTCTGCTTTGGCCCCCTCATTGCGCCACCAGACTGGCCTCAGTCATATCAATGCGAGGGCTGCATTTTTCCATGCAGAGGCCTGAACACGACTTCAAGATCAGTGATGGGGGTGGTGTCCCAAAGTCTGGCCTGGAATGCTAACACGAGTGCTGAGAGCTGAGGGCCAAGACTGGCAGTGTGGTGGAGCTGCATATCCAAATCACACTCAGGGGAACCACAAGAATAAGTCAAAGCCAACAGTGGATCATCATTGTCCTGCAGTCCAGCACTAAACCTGTTCAAACAGTACAATCAGGCTCACCTTCTGAGTCCAGGTCCAAGACTCCCTTCACTAAGTGAAGCCTCCTGTTAAGTTTTAATTGTAGTTTTAGTTGATTTATATGATGAGCTGTTGAATAATAAGAGAATTTGTCAAATCCTGGACACCATTGAGTTTTCTTTACGTCGGTGCTCTTTGATGGCATCGTTCCTCTGAACTTAAACTCAGGTCTTAAAACGTGTTTCCTGAAGAAACCCTGAACAGTAAAATGTAATAAAAAAAACAAACTGCATACTGTTGATTTTGCTTTTCTTGGAGCTTTCCTGTGAATGTAGCTAAAAGTGTCCAGAAGGTGGCGCTAGACAGAAGATCATATGATTGTTTGCATGTAATGGGTTCTTCCTCTGGGGAGCAGGAATGGGACTGAGGCATTTTAATATTTGTGCTTTAAGTGGACATTTTGAGAATTTCGTCTCTGCCCGCAGGTCCAGCTCTGCACATGGCCACGGTGGACATCAAGAACCCGGAGATCAACAACGTCCGGTTCCACAACTCGCACGGCCACCAGCAGCCGTACCACCTCAACAACATGCTGAGCCACAGCGGGCTGAACCGGAAGGACAAGAAGACCAAAGGCAAGAAGAAGAAGCTGACCAAGGCTGACATCGGCACGCCCAGCAACTTCCAGTGAGTCACTGTCGTGTGTTTAACATCACTGAGGGCTTTGGTGCTGAAGCAGAGGGACCGTTTCAATAAGGAATCAGACACTCATGAGTGTTTATTAAGAGAAATAGAAAAAGCTGCAGCAGGCAAACTTACAGCGAGTTATTCTGACTTTTTGTTCTTAGCGTGGGTCGACTCAAGTTTGAAGATGAGATACTCAAAGTAATGTCACTCGAGTGAATGAGTCAGACTTGACCGAGGACGACTTTATGCAGCTGTTTCACAGGCAGAGTCGAACTCACCACCTGTGGCCTTTTCCCTTAAAACCCATCATTAGTGAATGTCCTACGTGCAGTTTGCTGGTAATGTGCTAAAACCTGCTGAACTCTGTCACAGTCTAAGTGACAAATAAGTTTGATGTTTTCTCAGAAGATGAAGTCTTTAAGATGAGCCCTGGAGTGTGTCTGTGTGTGTGCGGTCCTGGACCTGGACCGTCGGTCCAGCAGTGAGACTGGACAGTAAACACGTTGCGTTATGGTCTGAGAGCTCTGAATGACCACACTGTCTCTGACTGATGCATGAGTGTGTGTGTGTGTGTGTGTGTGTGTGTGTGTGTGTGTGTGTGTGTGTGTGTGTGTGTGTGGGCTCACTATTTAGCATGTGCACGTGGTCGCCCACGTGCACGGACTAAATAGTTGATGTGCTTCTGCATATTTATGTGTGTGTGGACATGTGTGATCTCACCACATATCTGGCTTGTCTTCCG
The DNA here is from genome assembly GCF_051107435.1 of Chaetodon auriga. NCBI lineage: Eukaryota > Metazoa > Chordata > Actinopteri > Chaetodontiformes > Chaetodontidae > Chaetodon > Chaetodon auriga. The sequence goes on along the minus strand of NC_135079.1, from coordinate 2,117,590 downwards.
CAGACACATCGGTCATGTGGGCTGGGATCCAAACACAGGTTTCGATGTGAGTACCCCTTTCTCTCTCTCTCTCTCACACACACACACACACACACACACACACACACACACACAGGAGCACAATAGCGACCTGTGTGGTGGCTGCATGATGACATCACACAATAGGCTCTTTTTGTTCGCCGCTCATATTCACAAACATCTCGCTGCGTCTCAGAAGCACAAAATATGGCGGAGGGAAGCAGGCTGCAGCCTCATTGGCTCGTTAGAGAGCTGAAGAAATTAATTAAACAGATTTAAATACCAACCCATGCAAAACACCCCGCTGCTCGTCTTCCATAATCTCAGAACGCCCTGATTTCAACCACAGCCCTTCCACCGCTGTGGGAGCTTCACTGAGCTGCTGTGGGACTGAGTGCCGTTCAGAGTTCATCCGGAGCTGAAGACTGAACCGATGTGAATATTTGACTCGTGACGGAGACTGAATTTCTCGTAGATCATCTCGTGTGTGAAACGTCTTCACGTCGGTCGTGGAGGCAGTTTTCGTGTCCGTCTCGGTCGACAGTGATGTGATTCATAGACACACTTCCTCTTCGGCTCCTCAGCTTCTGGACTCCGTCTGTCGCTCTGCACACGTCAGCCATGTCGTGTTTTTCATTGGCTGGGTTGGACGTCTTCTCCAGCAGAGACGTGATGCTCACTGGTGTGTTTTTATCCCTCGCTGGAAATCCACCGAGTTCCCTTTCAGAGCAGTCAGTCGCGCTCTGCCTGCTTCATGTTCCCTGAGTTTGGTCTGAACGTGGAAAAGCTGCTTTTAACGTCAGTGCACCTGAAAAGAACACAGCACCTCCTTAACGTCACTTCCACCTTTTGGACGTTTTAGAGATTGATCTGAAATGTCCAGTTTTAGCATATCTCTGCTGTTTTTTCCTTTTCTTTCTAATTGACTCAGTGTCCTTGTAGATCTCGCCCCTCAGTGTTCTCTCGAGTATAAATAAAGGTTGAATTGAATATTATTTATTAGAAGTACGTGATGGAACTGGCTTTAAGCTCACGGTGCACTGCGGCATTGTTCTTAAATCAAAACGTCGTCTTCATCAGATGTCTCACACATGAGTCAGGTTTTGCAGTCAGAAAGACACAATTTAGGACACAAACTGGGTTTTTAAGCATTTTGGACCGTTGTTGGTTTCTTGGTTAGCTGTGACGTCAAACTGAGCAAATAAAAACCTTCAGAGGACGAACGTGAAACCAGGATCGACAGCGTCAAACCTCCAGGTGACGTGAGCCTGAGGGGAAACAAGCTTATCATCAGTGTCCTCATTAGGGCTTGACAAATGTTTGTGGTTTTAAAATGGAGGATGTTTCTGAGCCCTGACTGGTTCCTCGCAGCAACCAGAGCTGCTGATGGGAGTCACCGTCGAGTCTGACCGCTAACCAACTTGGTGCTCAGGCTGCCTAATGAGCGGGAGGCTGATTGCTTTCCATTCGCTGCCTCCTAATCGTGTGTGAGCTCGTCGAACTATCCTGAAAACATGTGATCCCACATGCCAGACGCACACCGGAGCCCCAGAATGCACTGCAGCGTGACAGAAGCAGGTGTGAATCTTCCCCAGCAGGAGGTCATTGATTTGATGGAAAGCAGCTGAGTGGTTTGTTTTTGTTTGTCAGGGTTCAGCAGCAGTAATTCCACCTGTTGGCCACCAGGTGTCACACTGACGCTGTGACTGACAGCTGAGCAGTTTGTCTTCACAGCCTTTGATGAGACACATTAAACAGAGTCAAATTAGGAGGAGCTGGAAACTCTCTCTCTTTAATTAGCCTCGATGATCAGAGTCTCTGTGATGAGCTGAAGGAGACCATTTCTAAAGCAAAGACCTCGACGTGAGCCGCCACCAGACGTTTTGCTCAGACACCCCGCCGATCTGTGAAGTATCATGACAGCTTTGGATGGATGCTGCTGATGTTTAAGTTCCCTGGAGGATAAATTCTCAGGACTGTGTGGATCTTCTGACCTGCTGCTGGAGGAACATCAGCATCTGTTTGATGGATTAGCACCAGGTTTGGTTGAGCCGTCCACGGCGACGCTGTTTACTGCTGCCCTCTCTGCTCGGGGTCGATATCTGTGGGTTGACATATCGATGTTCTCTGTGTCGTCGATGTCGCAGCTGAACAACCTGGACCCTGAACTGAAGAACCTGTTCGACATGTGCGGCATCTCCGAGGCTCAGCTGAAGGACCGAGAGACGTCCAAGGTCATCTACGACTTCATCGAGAAGAAGGGAGGCGTGGAGGCCGTCAAGAACGAGCTGAGGAGGCAGGGTGAGTGCGCGCACACACACACACACACACACACAGGGATACCTTTGATCTGTCAGTCCGATCTTAAGTAACGATGAAGCTGTGATCCAGTTTCATCAGGATTTCGTTGCACAGCGACTGAAGTTGCAGCCGAGTGACGGTGCCTCTGACAGCGCAGAGCTGTTTTTCTGAAGTTTTCCACCTTTTTTTAAATTAAATTGAGGTTTAGTCAATCCACTCATCTTTTTAAGACCATCTGTGGTGTAAACACAGGCATGTTGGTGCGTTGTTTTACAGAAAATGAGTCACTGAATCGTTTACGTCCTTTAGTGGAGACAACAGTCATTCAGCAGTTTTCTGTCTGTACATGAACAACATGTCTGTGGATTTTAAACTGTGCTCAGTTTTATGTCACGTTTTACAGATTAAACCATTGACTGTTTGGTTTAAAAAGGCCTCAGCAGACACATTTTGAACATAATTGTTCATTTCAGCCCTGATTAGATGTTTTGTGGGACAGCGTCCACGCTGTCTTAGCTCCTGAACCTGGAGGACTCTTTTATTTCTTTTACTCTTTGAAGGGCTCGGCTCGGCTTTGATGGTTGTTTGAAGGCCTGTCAGGTGAATTGACTTTGCCGTCTTTGATGCCCATCTTAAAGGAATAGTTCAACTCTCATTAGAGGTGGAGTTTACCCATCTAAAAAGTGACAGCGGCGTGATTTAAAACTAAGAAAGTAGTCAGCTGGCCGACAGCCGGCGCTCCTGGAGAACTGGTGTAGCATCACGTCGTGAGTCTGGATTTTCAAGCCTCGTCTGCTCAAAGCGTTCGATAGATATTAAACCAGACTCTGGGTTCGGCCGGTAATACCAAACTTCACCACTAGGTGTCACCTGTGTGTCGGCCTCTGAATGAGGGAGCAGCAGCAGCACAGCCAGACGACAGAGTCACAGCAACCGTTCAGTTTAACGTTTCTTCTTCTGATTGTTTAACATGTGCAGCGTGAGGAAATGTCAGCACCTCGTTAAAGAGTAAAGAGCCTCCGTGAAGATGTTTGGGATCAGAGCAGAGCGCGCTCAGTCAGAAACGCAGCCTCTGATTGGTCAGCAGGTCAGGAGCACGGCCGTAAATGGGACTGCTAGCGGACGGCTCGCAACCATGGCTGCTGGAGAAAGTCTCATGATGAGAAACTCTGCGTGCTCCATGAAAGAAGTTTAGTCCCTGAGCTCTCGTTTCCTGTCAGACTGTCGGTTTGAGGTGTGACAGACTCTGCTTTCTCTCCATGTTTTATTCATGTTAAACTGACCTGAGAGCAGTGTGGAGTGATTGGAATGTGAATTTAAGAGTGTGTGTGTGTGTGTGTGTGTGTGTGTGTGTGTTTAGACAATGGAGGGTCCTTTCATGGTGTCCCAGTGATTAAAAATAAATCTGCTGTCATTCTTCATGTTCATACCTGCAGTCTGGGGCCTCAGCTTACAATCAGCTTTGATTATTGATCAATTTGGACGTATTTGTTGATACTTCGATTGACTGTTTTCTCTACAAAATACCAGGAGGTGTTCAGAGTGTCCAGCCCAGGTTAACATATCCAAACTGCTTCTTTTGTCAAGTTTTCTATAATAAAAATCCTCAAATCTTCACATTTGAAGGTGGAATTAGAGGCTGTTTGCACTCATTTTTTGAAAAATGCAGTGAGAAAATTCTATTTGTTGTTGGATAAGACCCTCATAAAGTTCATATTATCTGTCTGTTATCAGAGATGAAGCTAAAACATCTGAACAGGCTTTTAAACACACGATGATGATGATGATGATGATGATGATGGAACACAGCTTCATTGTGAGGGTGGAGGTGGTCTCAGGTGGGTCCTGCTTGGTCCTGATCAGAACCACAGCAGCACAGGTGAGGGCGGTGGTCCTCTGCTGTGAGGACGCAGGTGGGGGTCATGTGACAGGGCGTGGCTGAAGTTTCGCTGATCCTGAGTCAGTTTGTATGAACTTTATTGAAACAGGTGACGGAGACGTTTGTGTGACGTCATCTGTCTGTTGTCTCCCTGCAGCACCCCCTCCACCTCCTTCTCGTGGCGGTGCCCCTCCTCCTCCTCCGCCCCCCCACAGCTCGGCTCCACCTCCTCCCCCTCCTCCCTCCAGAGGTGGTCGGGGAGCTCCTCCTCCCCCTCCTCCGTCTAGAGCTCCTGCCTCAGCTCCTCCTCCTCCGCCTCCCTCCAGACCAGGAACTCTGGGTGCCCCGCCTCCTCCGCCTCCTCCCACCAGGGGAGGTCACCAGCCCCCTCCTCCTCCACACCATCACCATCACCATCACCAGCCTCCCCCTCCTCCTCCCCCGTCTTCCTCACATTCCTCTGTCGCCCCCCAAGCCCCGCCCCCTCCACCTCCCCCATTGGCCCAGCAGTCGCCAGTCGGCAGCGGAGGCGGCTCCGCTCCAGCTCCACCTCCTCCGCCGCCTCCTCCGCCTCCCCCTCCCGGCCCCCCTCCCCCTCCGGAGCTGGACGGCGTCGGTGGAGGCGGAGACTCTCCTCATTCGCCGAGCCCCGGTGGGAAGTCGGCGCTGCTGGAGCAGATCAGAGGAGGAACTCAGCTGAAGAAGGTGGAGCAGAACCACCGAGCGCCGGCCACCGGCGTGGGACGAGACGCCCTGCTGGACCAGATCCGACAGGGGATCCAGCTCAAGACCGTAAGACCGTGTCCGAGTCCCACATCACATGTAAGTCGACTCAGATTGTACCTGTAACTAACTGCACGGGATCCGTCTCTGGGTCTTCAGGTGTCGGATCATCCAGAGTCCGGTCCTCCAACACCGGCCCCCACCGCAGGCATCGTGGGCGCTCTCATGGAGGTGATGCAGAAGAGGAGCAAAGCCATCCATTCCTCAGGTATCTGTTTACACACACACCATGTGACCACATCCAGGGTGCTTATAGGACCGTTTTCCAAGAGACGCTGACGGGACTCACGAAAAACTCTATTTCACCTGGATGATGGTGGTTTTTACGAGCCGGACGTCCACTGCAGCACCGCGTTATGTCTCATTTCGTGTTGACGTTCATGTGGAGATATTTCTGTCCTCTGTGCTTCCTCGCTCCTTAAATGTGCGTTTTTCTGTCCCCAGACGAAGACGAGGATGACGATGAAGACGAGGACTTCGAAGACGACGACGAGTGGGACGACTGAAACGACCCCGGCCCCTCTGCACCTTCCGCCGACACTAAAAAAAATCTCCTTCAAATCTTCCAGCATCTGACTAAAATTGTAATGTAAATGTTGTATGAATTGGCTGCATATTTATTTTTGCCTTTTTGCTTTTTGTTTTTTATTCTAATTAATCTGTGCAATACCTCATCCGTTAACTGGTCCGTCACACAGCCGCGTCGTTAAAGACTTTCCCCGGACGTCCCACCATTAGAAAGCACTTAACCCCGCAGAGACGCAGCCGGCGTCGCGTCATTACAGATAATCAATCATGGAGAACACGAGCCGCTCCGGTCCTCGTGTGCTCTTCGGGAAACATTTTTCCGTCTTCATTTCTTCGTGTTTTCGTTCCTCGTCAGAGAAGCTGAGCAGGGAGACGTGCGTGCGAGCAAACAGGCAGGATCCTCTTTGTGTTTGTCGGCAGTGGCTTTAAATGCGAGACGACGCCGTTTTCTCACCGCGCTTCTTCACGTACCTCCGAGTTTCCTAATGAACCGTAGTTTAGTCGTGTTATTTTCTCATAAATCCTTCGACCAAAATGCGGCGGCTCGCTCGCCTTGTGTGGATTTCCAGCTTTTGTTTTTTATGAAATTAAAGACGTTTATTTGCACACAGTTTCTACGATAGTTGAGTTTCGTGTTTCGTTTTTCGGGTGTGCGTTTTGTCCAACTTTTTTTTTTTCTCATCCAGGTCACAGTGGACTCCTAAAAGACCTTTAAATGGAACTACAAACATGGCCGACGGTGTTTCAGTGACTGAATACAGAGACATGTCTGCACACACACACACACACACACACACACTCGCATTCTGTGGCATTTGTGAACTGATGGAAGTTTTGTTCTTATCGTCTGGTTGGTTGTTTTTGTTGTGACATCATTCCGTTATTTCCTGCAGGATGAAACTTTAACAGCACTCTGGTCAGTATTTCAAACAAATATCACACAAAGAAGCTAAAAGAGATAAAAACCGCTCATCCTCCGTCCTTCAGTTAACAAACTATCATTTTATGCAATGCGACTGTAAACGCCTCCTTGTGGAGAATAATGAAAAAAAAAAAGCAAATAACAGTGAACCAAATGTGGCATTTGCAAGCAGCTTGTGGGTTTGGCGATGCCTGTGACGCTCCGTCCGTGAAGAGATGCCCGATGCTCGTTTTAACTGTTCGTCTTCAGAGTTTTTACCATCCTCCAGCGAGGCTTAATGCTGCATCCAGAGGCCGAGATACTGACAGAGAACCTGTGAACGGGGGTGGGGGGGCAATGAGAATACTAAATTGTATACTTAAATAAATGTTAATATTTACAGAGAACTTTGTGCTTCTGTGTGTTTGGTTGGGAGGGTTGAACTCAGTCCTTCAGCGAGCCGTTTGGTTTGGAGCTTGTTGCGATGCTTGCACAGTGTCAACGCCAACAACGGAGCGTTCACGTAAGAAAGAAATGTGTTTAACGTGAAAATCTTTAAAGCTACTTGCAAACGATGGTCGAGCACTGAAGCTGCAGCGACAAAGTTACGGTGTTGATGTCGCGCTTTGCCGCCATCTTGTGGACACGTCTGACATTTTTGTGAGTATTTGTTCGGTGTGTCTGAAGATTCTGTCATCCAGCTCCTGTCGTACTGTAAGGATGACAGCTTAAAGGCGCCTGGTTGGTCAGTGCATGGATGGTCCCCAGAGGATGAATCCTGATGATTTTAGTAAGCCCCTGACTGTTCCTGTAGCGCCACCATGAGGTTTTGTATGAAAGGTCAGTTTGGTGCGAGCAGGTCCAAATCTTAGATTGTCCAAAACCTGCAAAACTGCGTCCAATACTTCAGTTTATGGTCTCGGCTGTACTTGTGTTTAGCGATGAGATGCTGAACATGTTATACCTGCTAAACATCAGCGTGTTAGCGTTTAGCTCAGGCTGCAGCTGTGTCTGAGGCCTCAGAGCTGTTAGCATGCCGCTAGCGTGGCTGTCCGACCGCTCACATTTCAACACTGATTTTATTAGAAGACGAACTGTCCCCAGCTGCTCACAGCGGGATAAATGTACATGAAGAGGACTGTAATGAATAATGGAGGGTAAATGTTAGTACAGTGGCAGCGAGAGGACAGCAGGAAACAATCAGACTTCCTGCTGCGTCTTTCAGCACTGAAAGTGGAGGATTTCATTTTCCTCCAATTAAACTTAAGCCTGACATTCACGTGGCATTTTATTAAAGATGTGAAGTGTTATAATGAGGGCTAACACTCTCTCTTAACCCCCCTCCCACTCCTCCCTGAGGGGAGGCCATGTTTACTTTGAACAGCTGTTTAATGAACTTCAGTGACTCTGTGAGAAGACTGGATTAGAGGCTGATTCAGATACGATCTGATGGATCTGCAGCTCTGCTGGCAGCTGATAGGGGATCAAAACGAACTGCTCTGAGTCCAGTTTGTTGAATGCAAACACTGCGTATGAACTTCACATACAGTCTGTGGTTATATGAGGTGCAGTGACTGTGTACCACTGCACGAGCATAAATACAGCTGATCAGCTTCCTTACTGTTTCTGTCTAAAGCCAGGATCACAGTTGAGGGCAGACATGTGAAGGATGCTAGCCTGGCGTTGTTTTACCTGTTGCTGCGTTCATGGTGTGTTGGCGTTCATCTACACGAGCAGCTCAGCCGGATGAGAACCCGCTCGTTAGTTTTAGGTCACCTGTGGTTGCAGCAGAGGAGCTGGACAGGTGAGACTTCTGACTGTACGAAACAATTCAATGCAAACCACAATCGGCTTGTATTCACCTGTATCTGTGAGTGCTGATGGACAGTGAGCAGCAGCTGCAGCCAGCTCACGTAACTCTCTCTGCGTTGGTTTGTGGAGGTTTTGAATCCCTCTGTGATCCGTCTTTATGAGAGAACACAGCCAGCTGATCCCGCTCTCAGGTTTCCAACATGTGAAGCTTTTGACTGAACTGTAATGATGTCTTTAAGAGGTGTCACCAGAAGAGTCTGATCAGAGTTCAGCTGCCAGACTCAGAGCCAGAAGAATTCATCGCAACGACGAATAAAGACGTAGATGAAGCGGGCCTTCATCCTGCAGGTCTTCCTCACTCAAATTAAAGAAGCTGCTGCCTTTCGATCCACCGGAAACCCTGCAGCTGTGGCTCAAGAAGAGACCCTCTCATGGACCGACACGTTGGATGGAAGAGGAGCAAAATTCTGACGTCGTTTCTGGCATCAATGTTCAAACGCCCCAGGAGCACCTGAACGCCACAATAGCTGCAGTATCAAGCATCCAACTCGCGTGCATTCATCTGTAAAACATCATAAAGAACTTTATTCTGACACTGAGAGAGAAGAAGAAGAAGAAGAAGAAGTCTGAAAGACATCAGAGAACATAAGCTTTATTTCTCTACACAGCAGTATTCACAGGAGGTTTCACGCAGTACCAAAATACACAAAAACTGCGGACACACGGGAGAGCAGCTGCTGCTTCACTGTCTGAGCAGTTAATGAGAAAACAGGGACGGTGTGACATGAAAATTAAGCATTTCAATACGAAGTGAGAGGAGCCGAGGTGAGAGCAGTCGGAGGGTTCAGGCCGGTGACAGATCCACCTGAAACGACAAACATCACACACGTTAAGATACGGCAGGTTTGGACACAGTTAGAGGGATTTACTGAGCCTGTCCTTCCGTCAAAGAAAGGCTGAAATGGACTTTTCTATGTGGAATCTTCACTTTTATAATCACAAGTCTCCACTGAGGACTTTGAGGGGTTAAAACACCTGATCTGGTTGGTTTTGATCAACCTGACCTCATGATGCGTTTGGGGATTCTTCCTTCTATACTCATGCAGTAATTCAACCCAAAATCTTGGAATGGTTTCATGAGGCTAATTTTGTTAGCAGTATCATGATACTGAATATTTGCCCTCTGCAGCAGCTACATGGTGTTTAAGCTCTCTGAACTTGGTGGAAATGTGAAGAACTCTTTGTTTTTTCCAGCTCGTCTGCTCTCCTCCCAGCAGCTCTCTGAGCCGTCAGTCTTATCAAGCAGTGAAGAAGTCAAACTATTTATAACCTGATGGAGAGCGGAGGAATTCACAGAGTGACAGAGGCTGTCGTCTGATGACAGCAGGCGTCCACGCTGAGGGGGTCTAATGGCTTTCGGAGGCTGAATTATGTCTGTGATGCTTTCACTCAAGCGAAGCCAAATTCCTTCAAACCTGAAACACTCATCAGTCGGTGACGGGCTCACAGGGAGTCTTACCCTTCTTAAAGACCCGATGCTGCTCCCGCGGATTGCCGCCATCAGGTCGTCGCGGCTCGACCTCTGCGGCAGAGGCGGGCGTGACGGTTCGTCTCGTCTCTTCTGCAGCGACGGCTTCAAGGCGTTCTTCAGGTCTTTGAGAATATCTGCGCTCTCCTTTTCATTGGCGCCGTTCTTGAGCTTCTTTGACTTGGGTTTCCGTTGGTTTGACTGACTCTTTGTGCTGTTCGGGCCTTCGTGCTGTTTGACCATTTCGCCGATCTTCCTGGTCGGTGGGTCTGCAAACGGAGGAGGGGGATTCCTCCTCTGGTTTTCAACGGCTTTAGTTGATTGCGACGGCTTCTTCGGTTGTCTGTTTTCTGCAGACAAATCAGACCCTGACAACTCTGGAGGACTCTGCTCCGTCCTCTGCTGGAGCCTCCTCTGCCGTTGTTGGTCCTGGTTGCGCGTCAGGATGCTGGTCGCCGTCATCCTCGGGCCTGGGAGGTCGAACTGATACCCGAGCTTGAGCAGAGTGGTGTTTTCTCTCAGCAGCTGAACCATCTCCATCTCCACCTTCCCCCCACAGATGTGCCTCTGGTTGTGGAAACGAAGCTCCACCAGAGTCCTGTTGTGCTGCAGAGCTGCCAGCAAAGCCAGGATGCCCTGACCGGAGATGAAGTTGGACTCGATGTTAAGGTTTCTGATGAACTGGTTCTCACGGAGCATCTTGGAGACGGCGAAGGCCACCCGGTCGTCAGCGTGGGTGTTGGCGAGGCTGAAAATGTGGACGTGAGTGTTTGTGCACAGGGCCTCTGCGAAGCGAAGCAAGGTGTCCTGCGAGATGTCCTCGATGTTGTTGAGATTGACTTCGCTCACGGTGGGATCGTTGCACAGGATCTGCTCCAGAGTTTTGTCGATGACTGTCGGGTTCCCGCTCAGTCTATCGGAGGCTGCTTTCAGGTTCTGGTCTGTGGTTTCAGTTCTCCTCGGGCCCTTTGACAGACCGTTCTTCTGAGGCCATTTATTCCTGATCGGAGCCTCCTTTTTACACTCATCTTTCTTTTCTACCTCGTCTACCTTCGCATCATTCTTACTAAAGAGACTCTGCGTCTTCTTCCCCTTTTGTGAAATCTTCTTCTTGTCACTGTCCACTGTCTTGGCGGCGTCGCTGGTGGTCACTGTCACTCGCTCCACTCTGCTCTTATCTGGGCGTCCCTCCTACACATGACAACAGGATGGAAAATTAGGTCGAACCCTGACATTCTCCAGCCTCTGACTTTTAATTAAGAATCCTCTCCAACACGAGCAGACAGTCATTAAAGCTGACATTTCTCAGAAAGGCTTTATTTTTAGACTGGCGTCCGGCAACACGTCTATGTAAACTGGATACATGTGACACATCATTAGAATTATATATATGTGTGTGTGTATATATATATATATGAACCAGAAGGCTTCATAGAAATGCCCACTGGTTTAGGATTGGACCATGAAGTTGGAAGATTTGTGAGAGACAAATAAAAAATAATTAAAAATTCAAAATGAGTCAAGGCAGCAGAGGCCGAGATGTTCTGACATTTAGCCAAAAACACTGAATCCTCCATTTCCCACAATGCAACTTCTCACTTTCTTTCAAATGTGCAGTTTGTAACGCAGGCCTTCTGTTATAAACCTGTAGTCTCCTAAACAAAGCTTAGATAACCCTGATGACATCACAGTGACATCATCTGGGTTGTTTCTCCTCCAAAGGAGACAAACGACCGTTTTCACGGACGAACCATGACGAGTAAACTCAGCTCATCTCAAAAGTCAGCCTCTTGTTTTCTCGAGATAATGAGATAAATTAAACCATCATCAGAAGAAAACAAGCTTTGATCTCGAGATTAAGGCAAGTGCAGCTGTTCTCAGCTTCTGTGAAGATATCTGTGACTTTGATTTGTTGCTCTTTTCTCTTTAAAGCTGCATTCATTGATTTTTTTTTTTGGCATTTTTTTGTCAGTCACTGATCGTCGTGTGGTGACGCAGCTGAAAGTCAGCTGCAGATAAGGTTTATTATTGGAAAGTCAGACCCAGAAGGTGATAAACACAGATGAATGTTGTAAAGACATCAAGTGACTTTGGTATTTTCTAAAATCTCAGACGTCCTTGAAGGCAACAAAAACTTCAGAAAACATTTGGTGCTCTCAAATGTACGACGTGACAATAACAAACCATAACAAAAAAAACAAGAAAAACAAGTTTCAGCACACTTGAAGTAAACTCTCTCTGTTGTATGCAGTCCCCTCTCACCTGTCCAGCGTTGGACTCCATCCTCTTGTCCTCCGTCCTCTTGTCCTCCAGCAGCTTCTTGTTCTCTTCCTCCCAGTATTTCAGCAGAGCGTCCCTGTCGAAGGTTCCCGTCGGGGTCTCGCTGGTCTGGTCTTTCTGTCTCATGCCGATGGGGACGTTGTCGTCGAGGTCGACCAGCTCCCTCTCCAGCTCCTGGAGCTCCTCGGAGGACAGAGCGGCCAGCAGCTCGTCTTCGTCCACCTCCTCGTACTTCTTCAGCTCCCTGCGGCACCCAAAGGTACTCATGGTTCTGCACCTGCTTCTGGACTCTATGAACACTTAAATCTCTGACTTAAACTCGTCTTCTCACACTTTTAGATCCTTGCGTAGTTGATTAAATCGTTCCTAAGTTGCTCATGGACTCATCCTCCATCAGGTCAGGTCAGGGATGCTGTGGACGACTTGTGGCGAGAGTCCTCATTCATCTGCTGATCCCGACTGCCAGAGGAGCCTGGCGGGGAGAAAGGGGAGGGTCGCCACGCCGCTGATGGCCTGTCTTTTTTTAGGGTGTTGGGTGGGGGGTCAATGAGAGAAGCTTACTGCAGGAATGTGACCCGCTGAGTGGCCTGTGTTGAAACCTCTTCAGCAGCCCGAGCATCAGACCAAAGGAAGGGAACAAAACGTCACGGGGAACATCAGAGATGAAGCTCTGTGGTGTTACACAACCTGTCAGACCACAGAAACACATTCCCCCTGAGGATGGTGGATTGTGAACAGTACAGCTCCGGCTGGCACTGACGAGGACTGTGGTGGACTCTAAACACTGACTGGTTTTCATCTCCCCCGTCACATCAAGTCCAAAACCTATTGTTGTATCAATCAAGAAAGAATAACTACAGTGATAAAAGTGAAAAACTTCAGCTCAGACAAAAACTGAAGCAGAAGACAAAAGGTCATTGTTACTGATGGACATGACGGGCAAACCTTCGAGAATTAGACTTTCCTTTAATGATCAGCTCCGTTTAGCAGCGGAGGAGGCCAGCGGAAACAGATCGGTCATTTATTATGAGTCAGGCTTCTGTTGGGCCGAGCAGCTTTAGCAGCCTGGGTTAAAATAGAAAGTGTTGAAAAATGTAGTTTATTTTGCAGTGGCTGTGTAACACAGTGCAGTGCAACAGGACAACTGCAGCCTGTAGGAGTCACTGTAGAGCTGAACCACAGAACACGAACCAAACATCTTCACGGAGCGACCGTTTGTCTGCTGCTGGGCTGCACTGAAGCAGTGTTGTCATTATTGTGTCCACCCCTGTGCTCGTCACATGAACGGGCGTGACCGACCCTCGCTCTTAAGGTTTGTTGTTCGGTGTCCGAGGCAACCACAACAACACGCACCCACCCCTGAAGCTGCCTGGCAGTCGTGTCATGTTACATGTCTGAAGTAAAGGGACGCTGAGTGACACAACAGCACTCTGATCCTAAATCTGCTGCAAATTTGACCTTTGACCTGGATTATTGCTGATTAGCATCAGTCATACAGGCTGAGGATGGAAACAGTTTCAGTTACAAAACCGAGGTTCAAACTGGTGGTTTGTGCATGTTTAACCCAAGAAACACGACACTGGACAGTCCCTCTTTTCAAATGTCCTCAGTTTTTAGATAAATTTCCTTCCTCCCGGGCCGCCGTTGGTTTCTGCTCATTGACACTTGGCGACTTCATCATTTCTCGATAACAGCAGAAAAAATGTCCCCGATGTGTGACCAACCAGAGATAGTCATCACAGTCAGCTGTTCTCAGAGCAGGGGTCCAGTACAGCTGCTTGATGGGGTCTCGTGTCACCTGTCACAGGTTTGTCCTTGTTTTATTGTCTTACCTTCATCTACATGTTGTGCTTTGCTTTAGCACACCTGCTGCTTACAGCTGCCCCAGAGCTGACCCCTCAGACCTCAGTTCAGCCGGTGTCAACAGTTTGGAGGTCGTTCAAAACAATGTGACCTCTTCTTATTATCGGGTTCTCGAGTGACCTGCCAGAATGTGGAGTTGTTGTGTCTGCAGGTCAGGAGGTTAAATTTAGAGTCGATCTGTTTTCACTGTCTGTCAGCCAGAGGAAGCAGCTCACACCTTCTCGCTGCGTTCACTGTCAGTGTGTTTTGTTGTTCAGCGCGAAGGGAAACTGCTGCAGTCCGAGCTGAAGTTCATGCAGCTGCAGTTCCTCTAACGGCCACTAGATGGACACATTACATAAATCCACCAGCCTGGAATCTTACTGGCTGGATTGTCATAAAATTTGACATTCATGGTACCCAGAGTGAGAATTTTAATGACTTCGGTGATCCCAGACTGTTCACAGGACAGTACGACAAGGTCAAATTTTCACTTAAACAGTGAGGTCATTTCACATCGAGCTCGCTGATTGGCCCAAAATTGTGTACAGACATTCATGATTTTCAGGCAGTGTATCATAATAACACATAAACTTTAATAGTATACAGCAGAAACGTTTCTCTCAATACTAATAATTAGCAGCCGCTGCTTTTCTTCCTCCACTGCTGTAACCTTTATTTGAGACAGGCCTTTATTTCTAATTTCAACGATGTAATAAGCGTTCCTGATCATATTTGACTAAGACAGCTCCTGTTTTTCTGCTCTGCTCTTGTCAGTCACTTCCTGCCCATTTGTCTTGATTATTTCTATTTAATCTACATTTTTTTCAAAGCATTAATTCCATCAGTACGACAGATTTAAATCAAGTGCTCCTGGCCTCCCTACAACTACATGAATTGTTGAGAGCCTTTCGTGGCTCCAGAGGGACATGAAGAAGAATGTATGGAATATAAAATACGTCTCTGGTTCTGATTAATTGGATTTCATCGTTTGTTTACTCTACATCGTCAGTACAGTTTTATGGAAGTGCAATACTAAACCAGTGGAGTCCTGTTTTAAAAGTCTAAGGATCAAGAATGACACAGGACATACATATTAAATGGCAGCTTTATTTGAGAGTTTCTAAGAGCTCTACCTGCTTTTACATTTGCATCTAAAAGGCTTCTTATTCCAACACTTGAGTCCCAGAAATCTGAGTCAGCTGACACAGTGATGAATGACTGATCAGTGAAGAACTGCAGATATTTTATGGCCATTTTATGCAACATCTGTGACACTTCATAACCTCAGTTAATGCCCCTTTGAAACAAACAAAAAGAAAGTTCAGATCTGGGCCTGCATTCATCAAGGTGCTCGCAAACGGAAGAATAAAAATCTTAAATCTAAGGAAGCTCTGGACGTTATCTTCCACCTCTGAGACGTGGTCTGCAGTCACTGTACAAAATATTACAAATGTCACCTGAAGCGATGTGAATCATTCAGAATGTTTGTTGTGTGGTTTCGTTCATCAGGCTGCAAACAGCACAGCGTTTGAATCCATAAACAATGTTCTTTTGTTTTTTGTTTTCAAGCTGTGTGAAGCGCCTCATTTTCCTTTGTGCATTGCATTGTGGGACAATAATATCCACGAACAGCACAGTCAGAAATCTGCTGTGTTTGGTTTCCGGTCTGGTTTAAGTACCTCATGTTGTTATCTGTCCAGTGTGGACACACTGTAAACTAAAACCCTGCTTAGAGTGAGTACGTGGTGTGGACTGAGGACATGCTGCTCAGAGAACATGTGATCGATCGTCATCACTGGAGTTGGCTCTTTAGAGCATTCTTAAGTGTGATTCTTGGATGTTTGATAAATGCAGGCCCAGTTATATAAATCACAAAAGGTAAAAACTAAGTCTTTGCTGACGTTTAAGACTTTGTAGGTAAGGTAGAAACCTTCGCTCAGTCCTCCCTGCAGATGATTTTAGCGTACAGGTCGTTCTCTTTGAACAGCAGGTAGTCCTTCAGCCTGCTGGGCAGCTGCATGGACATCAGAGCACTGAAGCTCAGGTGCTTCCTGATCTCCACTCTGCTCAGGTGAGTCAGAGAGCGAGGGTTACCTGGATCACAGAGAACAGAGGTTTCTTTAACCGCACGTCGCGTCCTGGTCTGCTGGTTCTGACGTGCAGCTCTGAAGTCGGATTGTTTGAAGCACACAGTTAACTCACATGTGGTCCTGTGGATGTGAGGCCACTCCTTGTGTTTCTCCAGGGTCTTCCTCAGTTTGCCGCAGAGAGAAACCTGACCGACGTAGTCGAGGAGGATCGACACAATTCGGCCCACCAGGTTCTCCAGCCAGGAGACGCTGACGAAATCACAGAACTGGACAAACAACATTGAACTGACACAAACAGGTAGTTCTACTGCTTTGACAGGACTGCAGAGAAGAAGAGAAAAGAGAACTCACAGCAACTTTCTCCTCATGTTGTGAGTAACCGGACTCACTCAGGTCGTCCCAGTCGTCATCGTGGTTACACCAGAAACACTTCTGAGCGTCGTATCCGTTGTTCAGCAGCAGCCTCATCATCACCTCGTCCTTCAGGCAGTACTGCAGCGCCGTGGGAAACACCGTGTCGTTCACCACCGTGAAGTAACAGTTCACGTCTGCTTCGGCCGCCAGCAGCAGCTTCACGATCTCGTAGCGCCCCGACCTGACCGCCACCAGGAGGCAGCGCAGCGGGTCCAGGTCGGGTTTAGCTCCAGACTTCAGCAGAATCTCAGTACAGGTTGCGTCCCCGTTGGAAACAGCAAAATACAGCGGGCTTCTCCTCATGTCTCCATAATTTTCCGAGATGTGAGGAGCTAACAGCGAGTTGACATCGAAACCCTTCTGCAGCAGCAGCTCCAGGCAGTGCACGTGGCCTCCGTCCGCGGCGGAGTGGACGGGGCTGTGGCCCGACAGCCGCAGGGCCCTTCTCGTGGTGATGGGGATCAAAATCCTCAGAGCTCTGATGGAGAAAAGGTGTAGAACATTCTGTAAGAACTGAAGCACCAGAAACTAACCCTCAACACAAAATGATGTCTCTGGTTCTGCAACAATATTTTGTTTTATTAACTTTTACCAAGCAATGAACACTAGCCAATCAGAGGCAGAGGGGGTGGGTCTTTGCAGAATGTAGGTGGGGTGAAAAATTGGTTTGCCCATATCGATTGTGAGAAATGCAGCATTGCTAACAGCCCTTAGGACCTGAAAGTTCACAAAAACAACCCCAGCTTGCTACCGTCTGTGTTTTCAGTCGAACAGGACCCGCCCTGCAAACTCCTCCCTGACAGCTCCTGAACAGGTGTGTCACATCAACCTACTCACAGGTAGTGTCCTTCGTACGCGGCGTGGTGGATGGGCAGCTGGGAGCTCAGGTTGCGGATGTTGGGATTCGCTCCGTGCTGCAGCAGGATGTCGATACAGTCCGGATTCCCCGAACCTGCAGCGTCGTACAGGACGCTGTCGCCATTTGGCGCCTGAGCGTTTACATCAGCACCTTGATGTGGAAGCAGAAAATGGTCATTTTGGAGCAAGAAGACAACAAGGAAATAACTTAATCACTTTAATTTATCAGTGTGAGTATTTTTGTTTTGTAAAATGTAGAAGACAGTCAGGTGAATGTCAGACTTCTGGATCTGGAGTGACTGGACGGAGGCTAAAAATCTCTGAAGTCTCAGAGTTGGTGGTGATTCTCTGTGACTTCTCTTTGAAACACTGTCATGAGATTAAGAAAATGAAATTCTGCGTTATTGTGGGTTCACCGTGCTTGATGAGGAGCTCCAGGACTTCAGGGTGGCTGTACTCAGCAGCGATGCCCAGAGGAGTCACTCCATGCTGGTCTGTCTCTGAAACCTGACCTCCGTTCTGCAACAGGAGCTCCACGACACGAACGCAGCCGGCCCTGGAGGCCTCGTGCACAGCCGTCCACTTCTTCAGACACACCTGCTCCACCCGAGCTCCTCCAGATATTAGACAGGAGACCATCGGATAAGATCCGGCTCTGACTGCTGCAGGGAGGACAGGAGAGGCAGTGATGGTGACGATGGACAAACCCTTTGTCTCCTGCTGTGAAGGAGAGAAAATATCCAAAGGGACACAGTGTTGGAGAGGCGGTGATCTGACCTAAGAGCAGAGGGGATTCATTCTTGCTGTTGGTGGTGTGAGGAGACGCTCCGTGGTCCAGCAGCATCTTCACGTTTTCCACCAAACCAGCTTTCACAGCTAAAGTCAGGAAGGTCTCACCATCTGAAGTCTTTTCCTCCAGAGTCAGACTGAAAGATGCTGAAGAGCACAACAGAAGTTCTGCCTTATTTCACTGAATTCAGTTGTAGTGGGACAGTCACCAATCATCATTGTTCCATCAACACCAGTTTTTAAAGCCTGACGTAGCTGAACACTGAGGCAGGTGATGCACATGCTGACAGCATCACAACAGCCCTCAGCTCCAGTGAAAACCTCCATCACCAGCAGCTGCTCTGTTCTCTTCAGGTCTGAAAGAAAAGCTTGGACCTCTTACCCACCGTACAGCACCGTCTCCAGGACCGGGACCAGAGGTTGGACCGCCGCCCTGTGAAGAGGATACCAGCCGCACTTATCCACCTGACTGAAGGCTGCTGGGAAATCAGAGAGCTCCTGCAGAGCCAACATGTCACCTGCAGGGAGAGTTTCAGGGAGGAGGTTTTTTCAGTGGTCGTCCAGCAGCAGAAGCCATAAAATGTGTGCGGCCGTGCCATCGGGAGGACGTTATCGTCTTAAGTGATGTTTATTGATAAAATTGGACTGCTCTCTGCTCCAGGATTTGACGTTTTACCTTGTTCGATGGCCTCCACAAGCTTCACAGCTTCACTCCTAAACATACAAACAGGAAGGTGAAGGTAAATTTCCTAAAAAAAATGCACCACGTCAGACTTTGGATGGTTGAGTTGCTTCACGTCGCTGTACCTCTCCGAGCCTGTTAGACGTTCTCTCTGACACGACTCCTGAATGCTCATCTGGACGCCGTAGTCCAGAAGTTCATCTTCATCCATTTCATCAGCTGCATCCATCTATGTGACGGCGAACAGGTCCACAGAGTCACAACTCGACGGGACTTCAGTTCCTCCAGTTCTAACAGCACAAGCAGCAACATTAACCCCTGCTCAAAGAAACCTCAAACTAAAAACCCTCTCACTTAAACTCTGTGGATCTCCAGCTGAAATGAACTGATCTGGGTCCAAAATGTTGCTAAAATGTACTTCAGTACAGTGACTGAGTGTCAGTGCTCTGTGATCACAGAGACACATTCGACAGATCTGAGATCAGATCAAACTTACATTTAAATGACCTGCTTTCTCTTTCTCGAGCTCTTACTTGTCTTTATGTTTTATTTTCAGACCACTTTGACCCCTGACCTCCTTCCTGTTGGTCTGACAGAGCACTGGTGGACCAGGCGGCCCGGCACTTCCACCGTCTTATCACCGTTACCTCATTCTGTGTCGAAGAACTCTGAAAACACACCTGAAACAGAACAAAACCTAAATGTCGGAATTCTCACCTGAGACACGTGTCAGTGTTGGAGTCATAGGACGAAGCAGCAGCAGCACAGTGTTTGTGTCATGGCTGAACTGCCCCCCCCCCCCACCCCCACCCCGGCCCTCCCCACCGTCTCTCTCTCTCTCTCACACACACACACACACACACGCTCCACCATGCTATTTATAGGTGTCACCTGTTGCAGTGTATTTAACATGCAGGCCGGTGCACAGCGCCTGATGGACTGTAATGTCTCTCTGCACATTTTCCACAGTTAATGACAAACAGTAATGAGCCACAATGTTGTGTGAATATTTATTGTGTCTTTATGATTCATCAGACGGCGTTTTAAAAACAGAGGAGGACGTCCTGAGCTCAAACGCTGCAGGACAACGAATCGAATGACGAGTGGAAAATGACTGGCGGCTTCTTAACCGTTTCTCCGTCTGCTGCAGATTTCCAGCTCTGACCTTTGACCTCTTTGCTCCAGATTAGCACGTTGATGGATGGCTTTTTTACTGTCAGCTTGAAATGTAAAATTTACTCAGTGAGGCTCATTGAGGTGTTTTTTGGCTCAGAGGAAGCCGATCTAAGAGGCTGTGATAGACACAATGCTTCCTTCAATGTAAAGCACATTTGACAGTTAATGGTCTGAAGTGTGTAAAAAATATTATCCATGTTATTTATTTCATCACACATTTATTCAAAAACAGAATACTCACAATCTATGATAGAAAAAAGTATTTTTTATATAAAAAACAGCAATAAAGATTCATACAGTAATTTCCTTTAAAAAAAAGTTACAACCTTTAAAAACAAGCAGATTTTTGCACATATCATCACATGATGCGTTCAGGGTCCTGGCTGTAGAGGTCGAGCTCCTGGTACAGGATGAAGCTCTTGAGTCTGGGAGGGAAAATGCGCGAGTTCATGATTTCGGGTTTGTTGAGCTTCTTCAGGGTCAGACGCCTCCTGATCTCCAGCCTGCAGAGGTGTCCGAGGGAGCGAGGACTGCCTGGAGAACAAGGCTCAGAATGTCATTTCACTTTATTAATTCATACTGTAATAAAACTGACACGATTAGAGTCAATGATACAGACTATAACAAGCAAGGAGACACAGTGCTGCTAGTGCCCCCTTCAGGCTGCAGTGTTCATTACAGCCACAACAACAACAATGATCTGTTCTCAGAGTCGCACCAGTAATGGAGCTGAAACAGAAGGTTTATCCTCTGGAGAGCAGGATTGTGATTTCATGGAAGCAGATTTTGATGTTTCATAAGAGAGAGAGGTGAGACGAGCACTAATATCAGCATTAACGCTGCTATAATTCATATTTCTGTGATAACAAAGCATCACATGACAGTGTGAAAGGATTTCTGAGTTAAGTAGTCAGAGTTAGACTCATCCATCCACTCTGACCTCCCACAGACATGTTGTGCGCTTTAAGATCGGCTCATCTTTTGCTGAAAGTTTGCTTTCTTTCATTATGGTTTGATCATTTCTTTGGTATTAGAGGAGGCGTCTTCATCTCAGGTGAGGCGCTGCACCTCTGCTATAAAACTCTCATCTCCAGCCTGATAACCATCATTAAATCATGAAACTCACTGAGGATGTCACAGATTTCAGGCCACTCTGTCTGCTTCTCCAGGATGAGTCTGAGTTTGGAGCAGATGTGAACGTGGCTGACGTAGTCCAGCAGGATCCGGACCACGCTCCCGGACAGATGCATGACGCAGCAGAGGTTCATGAACTCACAGAACTGGAGAGGGGACGGACATCCAGAAGGTCATTCATGCTTCCTTTAAACGTGTGTTAAAAAGTAAAAACTAAAACATATTTATGATGAACAAAATGCAAACATCACGCTAAGATTTAGCTCGAAGTTTTAGATACTCTGTTTAATGCAGCTTATCATCCTATCGCTGACACTGATGGATCAATGGATTTAACCCCAGATCTTTATATTCATTTGTTTTCTCAGCTGAAGAGTTTAAATGACCTGAAAATATCTTTTATCATGGTGCATCGAGTTTAAAACTGAACTGACATTAATGGGCTGAAAAAATGCAAAAGCTGGAATTGAACATTACAGTTATACAACTCCTCAGATTTCAGTCCTGGGTGATTTGGCGACACCTGTGGTTACTGGTGGTAACTGCAGGTGTGTCTGAGTAATCCAGGTGGCAAAGTTCTGCAGAGCAGCGAGGATCCGAATGACATGAATTTCACCACCTGTCTGTGAACTGAGCAAATCACCCGCAGCCCAAACTGTGCATGTGAAGTACAGCACACGTGTAAACATGTCCGCCTTCGCTAAATAATAACACAAATACAAATTACAAATCTAATCATTTATGAACTCCTGCAGCAAAGCTAACATGTACATCCAGCATCATGTGGGTCGACCTCTACCAAATCCTTCCTGCTCTCTAAACAAGTTTAGCTTACAGGAAGGAACACTAGTCAATGCTGCCCTCTGGTGGTCAGGAGTATTAAGAACTCCTTTCACTTTATGTGCATCAGTAAGAGAATCAACTGAAAAAACCATAAAGGGAAACAGGTAACAGCTGTCGCTCACTGGAATTTTCCCGTCCGCCTCCACAGCATCAGGGCGGTTGTCATGCTGACAGTGGAAGCACCTCTCCACTTTGTAGCCGTTGTTCAGCAGCAGCCTCATCATCACCTCGTCCTTCAGGCAGTACTGCAGCGCCGTGGGAAACACCGTGTCGCTCACCACCGTGAAGTAACAGTTCACGTCTGCTTTGGCCGCCAGCAGCAGCTTCACGATCTCGTAGCGCCCCGACCTGACCGCCACCAGGAGGCAGCACAGCGGGTCCAGGTCCGTCTTCGCCCCCGCCGCCAGCAGGATTTTGGTGCAGTCCACATCCCCGTTGGAGACCGCAAAGTACAAGGCGCTTTTCCTCATGTCTCGGTAGTTTTCTGAGTTTCGGGTGTTCATGCGGTAGTTGACGTCGAAGCCGTGGGCCAGCAGGAGCTCCAGGCAGCACCTGTGGCCTCCCTCTGCTGCAGAGTGGACCGGGCTCTGACCCGCCTCTTTGATGGCCTTCTTGGTGGTCAGAGGTATCAAGATCTTCAGAGCACTGAGAGACAGAAAATACGGCATGAGGCATATTTCTGGCTTGCTAATGAGTTAGCCGTTAGCCCTGAGGGGAGTCACTACATCAGGAAGCCTTTAGCACCAACTGATTAACAACACATGGATGAATTTGACCTTCTGGTGTGACCGGGCCACAAAGCCCCACTGGCTGCGGTGTTCACTGCAGCCCACAGTCAGCGGCGTAGAGCAGGAGGGGCTTACTCGAGGTGTCCGGCGTACGCTGCCTTGTGGATGGGCAGGTGTCCAGTGAGGCTGGGCAGGTTGGCGTCGGCGCCGTTGTCCAGCAGCAGCTGAATGCAGGCGGTGCTTCCTGATCCGGCCGCGTCCAGCAGGACACTTTCCCCGTTACAGGCCTGAGAGTTCACCCTGCTACCTGAGCAGGGACGAGAGGCGACAAACATTTGAATGCATGCTAATGTGCTGTATTTTGCCTTTGCTTGTGAAACCTCACACTCTCTGCACAGTTAAACCTGCAGGTAAACTCAGTTTTATCCTCAAACTGACCACAGTTCAGCAGAATCTCCATGATCTGGAAGTGTCCGTGCTCTGCAGCCACAGCAAGCGGCGTCACTCCGATCGCATCCCTGTGGTTTACCCGGCCGCCGTTCCTCAGTAGCAGCATCAGGATGTCCACGGCGCCAACCTTGGCCGCCTCGTGCATGGCCGTCCACTTCTTGCGGCAGACCTGCTCCACCCAGGCGCCCTGAGCCACCAGCGTGTGCGTCATCTCGTAAGAGCCGGACCTCACCGCTGCAAGGCGGGGCAAGAGTGTGTCAATCAGTCATGAAGCTCTTCAAAGCTGCACTTTTTTTAATGCCAACAGTGCATCTCGTGACGATGTGTATCACCAACTCTGCAGCTCTGAGGAGCTTTTTAGCCTTTTTTTATGGCACATTTTTAGGTCATATCATGAGCTTTACTCTGGCACCTGGAAACTTATCTCACCAGTAGTTCAGATCTTCAAATAACAAAGATTCATCATCCATCCATTAAAGGGTGCCATGGCCATCACTGCCTCATGGGACCATGTGCATGCACCACCAAAGGGTGGCCAGGGGAGGCCACAGCCACCCTGATACAATCACTGCCCCCCCTCATGAGTCATATGTGCATAATATGCCTCTGAGTAACAGTGGAATGCCTTATCTTCAGTCATGGCTCTTGTTTTTGGTGAGATTCTCCGTGTTAGTCTTGTTAATCACACACTCCACGCTCCGCACTGTTACCGAGCAGCAGCGGCGACTCGTTTTTGCTGTTGGTGCTGTGAGGCGAGGCTCCGTGCTCCAGCAGGCTCTTCACGTTCTGCACCAATCCGGCATTGACCGCCAGAGTGAGCGGCGTCTCCCCTCCCACGGCCGTCCTCTCCTCCAGGCCGAGGCCGTGAGCTGCCACTGACACAAACACAACACAGGTCGGCGTGCGCATTCCTGGAGTTCACACGGGAGGCGTAAACCTCGCTGCTGGCTGACCTGCAGGCTGACTGAGCGGGGAGCGACATCACAGTTTATTTCAGGACTGATGGCATCAGCTGTCATCAGCTGGAAGGCAGAACTGGTCCTCAGTGAAGTTCCTGCGGATGAATATTATTTCTGGCAGCCATTATTTTGACGATGCCGCAGTCGTGTCGCCTCCCCTGCAGTCAACCTGATGTGACCTGATGTCTGTTAGCATCGGACTAGCCTAGCTGCGGTTTAGCTAAACGGAAACTTTCAGGGCTTTAAATGAGGTGATGAGGTTACATCATGACGTTCACCCCACACAGGATGCTCGACATTCAAAAACTCAAAAAATAACAGTTAAAGCTGCACTTCTCTATGTTTGGACTGAAGGGCGAAAGCATCCAGATGTTCTGAACCCTCAGAAATCTTCACGATTCTGCTGCTCTGAGGAGCTTTTTGGCCTCTTTCTCTTCTGGTTTTCACATGTTCTGCTGTCCCTAAGTGGCCAAATTAATAAATAAATAAACGGCAAATAAACGGTTACTGAGGAAAGAATGAATTGTGTTTAATCATTTATAGTCTAGTTACCCTTTTGCCATTTTAATCAGTCTATACTTTATTATTCATATTTTGCGCCCACATAATAATCCTTACAGCAGCATTATTCAGGACATGTTGTTTGAACACTTTACATGACTGACAAAATGGCCTCAAGTCCTCCCTCAGGTAAGGACCTCATGGAGACATTTTTCATGTAGCTTTCAAAGAGATGAATGAACAGTGCGAGAGGTTAATGAAATGCTCTTATAGTGGACAAATGGACTTACACCTCAACACGGTCTCCAGGACCTCCAGGACCGGCTGGGATGCGGCTCGATGGACGGGGAGCCAGCCGCGACTGTCCGACTCCCTGAAGGCGCAGGTGTGCCTCAGCATCTCCCTGAGCACCGAGACCTCACCTGGTCACAACGGCAACAAGGTGAGAGAGGACAGATTTTTAATCAGACTCGATCAATCAGACTTCTGCAAATCCACCACTGGTCCCTCCTCTTCCACCTTCTCCTCTCGTACTACATCCCTCTCCCGCCTCTCTGTTTATTTATCTCCCTCTCTCTGTCAGCGCGCCAGCCTCATCACGCCTGGCCGTCCTCACCTGCAGCTGCTGGCCTTGTGACTCTCAGCGGAGAGCCAACAGACCGAGCACAAACACAGCGCTCTGGAATGACGAAGGCATTTCCAGCCTACCTTGCTCGATGGCAGCCAGGACTCTCAGGTTCTCATCCGTCGCTGCTGCTAAGCTAACAGAGGAAGCACAGGCCGTCAGCAGATCATCAAAGGTTTTCTGGGAGGAGGGTTTGGATGTGGCGTCCTCACCTCGCTGCAGATTTCAGAAAGGCATCTTGGCAGGAGTCCTGAATACTAAGCTGGATGATGAAGTCATTGAGCTCCTCTTCACCGTATTCTTCATAAGTGTTCATCACTCTGCAGGGAGGAGACATGATTCCAGCTGATAAAGAGCATTTCAAGGACAAAACTGGTGCCTCACTGATCTTTTGGCCACTTGGGGGCAGCAGACTGAAAACAAAACACTGTCATTGTGGCTAACATGTTAGCAACCAGCTGTCTCCTTCCACATCCAGCAGACACAGAGCAACGAAACAGGAGCTAAAAGAGGCTTAAAAGCACAAAGTGGAGTTTTAACATCCTCGCTGGTCTTTTTCTAAATGACTCCGACAGTTTAGATTTTCTTCGTACTTTAACGTTAACTCGACATTCACGGCAAACGACAGAAATGTGACTGAAGAACCAATTTCAGACCGCTCATCAGTTTTAATTAAAATATCTCTCACAGATCTGCATGCAGTTCAAACGTTAGAGGCTACAAGAGGGTGGACAAAATAACAGAAACACAACAATCCAAGACAACAACCCAACAAATTATTGCCTTCAAAACTTACCTGAATCAACACATTGTTTGAAAAACAAGACTTCATATTACACATCTGCATTTTCCTAATAGTTTCCTGGGAACTTCCCAGGAAATGATGCTAATAATGACACACTTCCATTAACTCCAATTATTTGCTGGTGTAACCTCGAGCACAGCAGGCGGGCGGAGTCTACAAACATGACAGATTCGTCCAAAGGCAAGCAAATATAAAACATAACCATAAACAAACATAAACATAAAATTGTAGATTTTCTTGACTTTTTTTTCAGTAAAATTGATATTTTTGCCTATAATTACTATCCTTTCATGGAAACTTTCTGGGAAATTATTTGGAAATTACACACTTGTAAAATCAACCATTACCTTGCAGAGGCAAAATATTATAAAGGTAACTTTTGTTTGATTAATTGAGGATCCTCATTGACTAAAAACACAAAAGAAAACACAAATTAGATGCCAACGCGAATTAGAAAACGGTCAGTGATGACACCAAAACACGAAGCGCAGACTGCAGACTTGCAGGTGTTCATGTTATTGTGTCCACCCTCTGCAGACAGAACAAAGCAGACTCAGCTAACAAACCCGACCCCCTCCCAGCCCAGAAATTCTCATCGTGACACAAACATCTGGAGGAAAAAGGTTTGTGAAGCCGAATACCTGCACGTCCCTGCAGACGAACCTCAAACGTCTCACCTGTGAGGTGTGCTGGCGGCTCGCGCTGACGGCTCGCGCTGCACTAACAGCAGTGTTTATATATTTAGGTGTGACCTGCTTTCGGATGCAGACACAGTGAGGGGCGTCAGCGCGGCCCACACCTGGCCTGCCGCTCTGAAATAGAGCCGGGTTACGGCCGCTATTGTGCGAGCTAAGCCGGGTCTTTGTCGTGTTTGGCTGGAATCCCACATTCAAGATCCCGCGGGCCTCCGGGGCTTAGGCCGTGGACTGATGCAGCCAGCAAGTTCACCGTCTGCTGTTTCGTGGAAAGCAAAATCAATGGGGTCTATTTTTTCCTGCGCTGCTTTGTGTTAGAAATATGAGATGATGGGGTCTCTAAACTGTTGGCTGAGCTGAAGCGACAGCAGCTCTGCTCCATCCAGCTCTGAATCCTCTTTCACGAGGAAACGGGTTTCTAATTATTTCCTGGTGTGATTTTAATGCTCTGGTTTTGTTTTGTGACTCTGCTTTTATTGACTTTTAATGACTTTCATCGGCTTGATCCAAGCTGTTTTTGTCTTTTCCCTAATTTGATGACTTCTGTTTTACTCCCCTCAGTGTCTCAGCGAGGAACTTTTTCTGTTTTGGATGTTTTTAAGATTTATTTCATGAGACAAAACCTCGCAGAGATGACAAATCTCTCTTTTGTTGGAAGTCAGCATTTGTATTAACTCTTTATATCACACAAGAAAACATGTGACATCAAGGAAATACAGCAGAACAAACAGGAAGGGGAACAAAAAAGCAGCTAAAAATTAACTAGCTGTTAATTGAATATAATGGAGTTAAAGGGACAGTATTTGCCTCTGAAATGTAGTAAGTGTAGTGTAAAGTACACTCATTCACTCACTGTACTGCAGTAAATGGAGTTAGTGACTTTCCACCACTGCATAGCGTCATGTTTTAATGTATTTTATCTTTTTTGTTTTTTTAATGCACCATATTGCGTCATTCCTTCTCAGATTAATAGAGTCCGGATCTGTTTCTGGTCCCAGTGTGGACTCACACTGTGATCCTGAATGGGTGCTGACAGGACAGGCAGACCCCCCCTGGATGAGTGAATACCTGTGGGTGACAGGTTGACTCCGGGGCCCGTCCTCCCGCTCGGCTGACTGATCCGTGGGCAGCCAGCTGATGTCCCGCAGCAGATTAGTGGGGCTTTGCGGGGTGGGCGCCTCCTCTGGCTCGGGGGCTGAAATAGCGACGTGGAGCTCAACGTAAAGCTTCCGCACAGAGATGGAGGCTGCAAAGGGCCCAAAATAAGACTGGCTCTCATCCTCAGGCTAACTCGAGCAGCTTCAAAGGCTTCCTCTGTCCAGCTGTTAGAGCTGCTGCCTGACTGAAATCTACTTTTAACAGCAGTGACAGAGTTTCTACGGCTGTGGCTTGATGTGTGCACTCACACACTGAGAGCAGGAGGTGGACGTGGTCTGTGGTGATGAATCACTAAAGACACAGTCAAACAAAAAGATTTACTCCAGCGTTTGGTAAATCGTCCATAAACAGGTTCAAAGACAAAGTCAGCTTCTCCATGTCGTATATTTCTTTTACAATCCACTCCTCTTTGATGGGGGTTCTTAGGTTCTTTAGTGAGCGCCTGTGTTGTGATAGCTAACATCATTTTTAGTTCTGAATGTCAAATCATTTCCAAATATGAGTCTGTTGCTAAAATGTAAACAATCTTAGATGTAATTCAGTGAAGTTAAAACTACAAGTTAGTAGAAAATAAACACCATCAAACTTTCTAAAATGACTGTTTGGAGCAAAACGCAGAAGAAGAAGAAAATTTGGCTCAAAGTCTTGAACGCGGAAGTCACGTTTGCTCTGGCGTTGCCTGGTAACCAAGCAAACATTGGAGTGTCGGTGTTAGCAGCGCTGTGCTAACTCTGTGTCTCTTTAAAGAAGAGCAATAAAACTGATGAACGGACGCTTTTAGTCGAGTGTCACCGCTGCGTCGACTCAGCGTTCAGCTCGTTTGTCCACTGCAGCTCGGTTAAAGTGAGGAAGCGTACAGGCTAACCGAGCTAACCGTTAGCCGCTCAGGTGAAGCTGCCATGTCGGAGAGAAGAGAAGCCGAAGAGCAGGAGGTGAAAGATGAGGAGGAGAACACGGAGACGAGCCCACAGCCAGGTGGAGGTACTGCACAGCAGCCGCCAGAGGACGACGGAGAGCCGGAGAGTGACGGAGAGGAGGTGGAGGTGGAGAGCTCGACCGCAGGTGAGTTCAGCTCGACCGCAGGTGAGTTCAGTTTGACTGCAGGTGAGTTCAGCTCGACCGCAGGTGAGCTCAGAGTGTTGCTATTATCCAGATGTGTCCTTTCTGTCTGCGCAGGTGTGCTGGGGGCAGAAGAGGAAACTGACCTGAGCGATGACGCCGAGCACCTGGAGGAGCCTCAGAAGACAGAAGATGATGGAAACTCAACAGGTGAGACTCTGTCACACAGACATCACTGACTGAACCAAAGGTGTGATGAAAATAAGGATGATTTACTTCCCCACCGGTACGATAATACTCAAGGGACAAGCGAGCATGGCCCCAAACCAAGGGATTTAAAATAGTGGACAGGTGTCATGTTATCTCAACCTAAACGTCGTTCAGGTGATGATTTTCACTCTCTGTTGTGTCCAGACGTCTTGGAGACCGTAGAAGAAGCTGAAACTCAGGCTGATCTGCCCGACGAGGCCGAGCAGCTTCGAGAGCCTCAGAGGAAAGAAAACGTTGGAAACTCTACAGCTACAGGTGAGACTCAGACCCACTGACTATAAATAAAGATTATAAATCAAACACTACTCAGAAATGCTTTGGTTCTCATGAACACAGTATAACTCGGCCATAACAGCAAAGTAAACCAGATGTGCTGTGAAAACTGAGGCACGGTGCAGGATAGAAACAGTGAAAGTGAAGATAACAGATGATCCTCGTTCAGTTCGTCTTCCAAATGACAGACGTGGCAGTTTATCTCCATCTGCTTCACTCTCTGCCTCACTCAGACCGACGTGCTGACAGCGAGACTCGTTTCCCAAAACCGTTTGTCACAGATCGAGAGTCTGCAGGCCGTGTTCATTATCTCCATGTTCGTATTTGTGCATGAAGCGTCGGCAGTGAAGTACCGAAGACGTGTCGAGCTGTTTCTAGGTAACGTGACACGTGAACTGAACGACTTGACGATCAATATCTCGTTAACAGCAGTGACAAAGAAGCAGCTCTGAATAAACTGCCCAATTCGAAGGCAGCGGATGGACGACGTGGGAGAAATCTCTCATTTTCTGAGGATTTAACAGTCTCAGATTAATAAAAAAAAGAAACAAGTGGACTGATGATAAAATCCATCACAATGATACCAATGAAACTGCCTGTTAGTAAAAAAGCTTTTTATACTGACCTCACGAGGAGGCGCATACTTTCAGTATTAAACTAGAAGAGTTCAGTCAGCACAGAGCAGATCTCCACCAAAAGGTGTGTGCAGGTGTGTCCACCATGCTTCCATGAGAGCAGCTGGAACATCAGCCGTGAAAAGTGTCAAAGTGAAAGTAAATAAAACAGCTTCTTTCAGAGATGTGAATCAGTGCAGCTGCGAGAGGTCTTTGAGTGTACGGCCATAAACGAGCACGACAAACGTTAGGCTGACGGGTCCAACGCGACGAGGTCTGCGTCACGATGATGATGATGAACCTCGTCTGTGTGGCTCCTGTCACACAAGAAAAGCAGCTTTACAACAAAGAAACCGCACGAAGCAACGGAAAAAAGACAAGAACACGACAACAGGGACGGAGAAGGAACGTAACACGCAACCATAATCATAGAAATAAGAATGAAAATAATATGAGATGGAAGATAAGAGCGCCGAATAATGGTAACAAGTTCAACTCAGAGTACACAGAATACACGAACTCAAGAAAAATACAGCAGTTTTAAAGAAGTACAGCCTGAATCAGGACGTCAGAGCTCGTCAAAGGCTGCATCCAGACCAGACAACGCAATAAAATGACAGGTCTCACAGGTGTGTGTGTGTGTGTGTGTGTGTGTGGGTGTGTGGGTGTGTGGTTGCAGTGAAGGTGGTGCTGGTGCCGGAGGGTCACGTGATGACCGTGGCCTTCGCCATCGGTCTCAGCATCGAGGAGCTGAAGCGTCACCTGGCCGCAGAGCTCAGGGTTCCTGCTGAGGTGCTGCAGATCTCTCTGGACGGTACGGACGCCGTCTGTCTGTCTGTTTGTCTGTTTTACTCTACTACTCCTCCTCCTCCTCCTCCTCCTCCTCCTCCTCTGAGCGGTCGGCCTGTTGTTGTTCAGGTCGAGTGGTGGAAGAGCAGCAGAGCCTGATGGAGCTCGGCGTCCGGCCTCACGGCTCCACCCGGATGGAGATGAGCTCCGCCGACCCGACCGCCCACCCGCTCCGCCCCCTTCGCCCCCCAGAGCACGACAGCATGCCGGACGTCATCACCGTCCGGGTCCAGACAGGTGCGAACGTCCCGCCCTCGACACTGTCCTCCGCGAACCGCGTCCATGTGCAAACATGTCGGCCATAAAACAAACTGATGGTTTATCAGGTTAAAACTTTCTGATGGCTCACTGTGTTTAATTAAAATAAATTCTAGCCTTAACATACAGAATTAAAATATAGAATTATTAACTGGGAGATTTAATCTTCTTTTTATTTTTCTTATTTTATTTAATGCATCACTCAGATGTTATTTCAATCAATCAAATGGTAAAATGTTGTTGAATTTATTGATTGATTGTAAATAAACACTGTAAAATACTGTAATTATTCTGGTTTTACCTGCTGCTGAGCACAAAATGAGAAAAGAAACAGAAAAAAATACTCATAAATAAAGACGCAGCACTGATATGAGCTGAGATGGTTACAGGTTGTTTGTGATTGATATTTTATTTTAGGACTAAATCCAAAGTGTTTATTCACTTCAGCTCTCTGTGAAATGACTCTGACCTCCAGACGAGGGCGTCTTCCAGGAGGTGGTGGTGGAGATTGAGCGTCCCCGCCAGCGGAAGGCCTTCCTGGGCGGCTACAGGCACCGGCTGACGGGGACGGCGTACCACCACGCCGCCGTCCAGACCCTGCCCAAGAGGAGACCGGACAGAGGAGCGGCGGTCTTCAGCCGCGACACACAGGTACGGCACAGAGCCTCCAAACACACACCTCAGCAGGAACATCAGCGTCCAGCAGGTGAAAATAATAGAAACTGATGATAAAACGTTCAATTAAACGCATGAGACCACACAGAGCAGCAGCAGGACGTGTGTGCGGTGCGTTTAAAGGTCACTCATTAACGCAGAATGTCTTATCCAGGCAGGACACGACCTCATGAGCAAATTAAGCCGTCTAATCACAGAGAGAGACAGGCTGAAGATGAGACGCTTGAGCCAGAGGACAGAAGACGAATGGACACGGTGCCTCCTCTGCGCTGAGCGTTAGCTTCCATTAGCCTGATTCTGACCGTGTTCTGCACTATTTTAACCATATGAAGAAGAACATCAGTCACATGTTTGAAGTCAGAAATCCCTGTTAGCCCTCTGAAGTTCACGTCAGCGCAGTGTGTGACTCACCTCTGCCCTCCTGCTCACGGCCACACACTGCTCACACACACTCTGAACACGCGTGACTCTCACACTGTAATGATGGTGGTCGGCTCATTACAGACGAACATACATGAAGACACACACCACTGCAATAATGAGACCTGTGTGTGTGTGTGTGTGTGTGTGTGTGTGTGTGTGTGTGTGTGTGTGGGTGTGTGTGTGTGTGTGTGTGTGTGGTTGTCAGCACTGTGATCAGATGACCTGTCGCCACACAGCGCTGCAGCCTGTCGGCCTCACGACTCTTCTTCTTCTTCTTCTTCTTCTTATTTCGTTCTTTCTTTAAAAATCTCTCCCTGATTTGGGAATCAGGCCACATTCACACTCTTTTCTTCCCTTTTTCTAATTTCGTCTTCTCAAACTGCAAAAGAAAATGTGAAAAAGAACAACAGAACGTGGAAGCATGTCTCTGATGGCCGCGGCTCGTGCAGCGTTTCTAATCAGCCTCACAGCACAGTGACCTTTGACCCTTGACTTTGGCTGAAGCTGATGACGCCTTCACTTGAGCAGAATGTTTTAATGAGATTATTATCTCAGGATTCAGAGGAAAGTTTTCATGGAAACAGAAATTCTGCTGTGTTGCTTCCATGACATCTGTGTAATATTACAGACATTTCTTTACTGCCTTATTTTTATCTTATTTGATCTTCAGGTTTTCTTCTCTTCTCTGTCAAAGGTCCATCTTTTATTTCTTTTATTCTATTAGACCTGCACAGACCTTTACCTCAGCAGAGGTGTTGAAAATGCAGAGAGAGCTGCTGACGCTGATGAAAGCTCACTGAAGTGCTCTGTGGACTCATCGTTGACTTCTGATGGACGCAGTCTTCGACCTTTGACTGTTCTTTAATGAAGCGGCTCAGCGTCTCATCGTTAATGCTGATGATTTGACCTGGACAGGTTCACGTCCTTCACGCCGTCCACGGGGACGTTCTGCTCGCGGCTGTCGGCGGCTCGTCGTGTCTGCTGTCTGTGCTCTCGGACATATGAAACACGATAAGTGCACCAGCTGAAATCACGTCAAATGTGTCTTCTGTCCTTCTGGACTCTGCGCTGGTGTAAAGGTCATCACTGATTAAAGGTCTGAGTGAGACTAAACCAGTTTTTTCAGGTACTTGAGCATCACCAATCACAAGCCCTGATAATGTGGGATGCTGCTCAGACTCATCCCGCCCGCAGTGGAGCTCAGTTATCCGCCTGAAGGCAGCGACCTCGGCTGTGGCCTCCATGTCAGCGTCTGTCCGCAGCGCCCGGAGCTCATCGCCTCGGGCAGAGTCACGAAACTCATGTTTTCAGTTTCAGCCCAGAGGAGCTTGACTTTGGTTACCAGAGTTCACGTCAGTCCTGACAGAGATCAGCAAACAGGAGACTCAGATCGCTCCGTCTGAAGACATGTTATCACACACAGCACGGTGCTTTTTCACTCCGACACACTGTTCAGAAGCTTGGACTCACCTGTTGTTTGCTCTTCTCTTCAGCGTTTATTGTTGTACGACAGGCAGAATGCCGTAGGAGCCATTTTTTCCTCTAAATACTCGTCGATTTGAATTTGTTTTCCTGTCAGTGACCCGACATCAATACTGAGCCACAGCTGGGCTGTAAATACTCCAGGAACTGGTTTTCTTTGGCCTCTCTTCTAACGGTCATTTGTCAGTCTGCAGTGCGTCCAGCTGATGTTCTGTGATCAGCTTTGCTGTTTCTTCCAGCTTTATTTTGCACTTGACGTCTGGTCTTATTTGAATCTGCACAGATTTTCATGCCAAACTTTTACACCCTCTGATATTCTGATCTGATGCTGCTCTTTGACTCTTCTGATGATGTTTGTCTCTGGAGAAACATTCAGCCGGTCCACTGATGTCAGTCACTCTGTGTGTGTCCGTCTCCGTCAGACGGTCGAGCTGAAGAGTCAGACCCAGCAGTGTCCAGTCGACGCCTCCACCCAGATGACCGGCGTCGGCTGCTACGTCTCCTGCCTGAACGACAGGCTGGTCGCACCCGGCGACTACATCACCGCTGACGAGCATCACGGCAGGAGGCTGAGAGCTGTGGGTGACGTCTGCTTACAAATCATTTGTGGTTATTCAGTCATGTAAACAGGCGAGCTGTGATCGATGCAGCGGCGTCCTCATGCAGGGATCATTTGTCCCAGCTGT
The DNA here is from genome assembly GCF_051107435.1 of Chaetodon auriga. NCBI lineage: Eukaryota > Metazoa > Chordata > Actinopteri > Chaetodontiformes > Chaetodontidae > Chaetodon > Chaetodon auriga. The sequence goes on along the minus strand of NC_135079.1, from coordinate 2,083,219 downwards.
GGCACTGGAGGAAAGGTCAGCGTCACCAGCTGATTTTACACCAGTTTGGCCCGTAGATTTGAAATGTGAGACTGTCCTACCAATCAGCATCGTCATCAAACACAAAGCAAGCAGCACATAGAGGCACAAACATCCACGTCTGAGTCTCCACAACGTCATCACCATATATTAATAATGCTTAAGTTGCATTTGTTAGAGATTTTCTACTTTACATTATGTCTAAAATTCCCATTTTATAATACCAGAACGATTCTGTTCTTAGTTTTATAAAAGTCGGCAGTTTGGAGACACAAAGGACTTCACGCATCAGTAACTTCACCATGTGTGAAGATGGCAGAATTAGATTTGGATGAAGTCTACAGAGTCCAGCGATGTGTTTAATTGTAAATCTGCTCCCTGGACTCTCCTCTTCCTCTGCAGTAAAACACAATAAACCATCTCTTTTAAGTCACAGCTCCTATTCTGGGGGGGCGCATTTTTCAAAAACCTAATTCAGAACAGGCCATTAAAGAACAAACAGGAGAAATAAGATGAAACTGAAGTCACCCCCAGAAAATTAACACGGCATTGAGAGCAGCACAAGAGACAGGCTAAGAGCTGCGAGAGCAGATAAAGAAAACATCCAAAAGACATTAAAGAAGTGAGAGAAATCACCTTTGGGGGCCAACGACCTCAGGAGTAAACAATCAGAGACACTTAAGAGGACTTCACGAAGCTCTCAGACGACCTTCTGCGGTCACACGGTCGGGTCGTTAACTCCAGCCCGCCGCCCTGCAGCTCTGGACACGTTCAGCTGCATCCGTCAGCAAACACCACCTTTAAGAAAGCTGTACAGGACGTGTTGTTGTCCATCACTAACCAGGATCATGCAAACATCTACAGCTGCTGTAGTAGTGCAACTCTGAGGTCTTTAGTAAGCTAAATAAAATAAATACAAGATGGATAAAAATACATAAAATTGTACAGTATGTGTGATATATTTATACACACTCTACACAATAATAGTACAATAAAAAAACACAGTATGCATATTTAGTAGAAATTCAGCTGTGGTGACCTGCTCCCCTCCTTCTTCTCACCTGCCCAGGTGATCCGTCTGCAGACGTTTGCTCGGCGCTGGTTGGCCTGGCAGGAGGTGGAGCGGCTGAGGGGGGAGCGAGACCGACGGCTGGCCTGGCTGGAGCTGCAGGAGAGGAGGAGGAAGGAGGAGAAGGAGGAGCAGCTGAGAGACCGCCGCCAACGCTGGAGGAACCCGCAAAGGAGGGAGGACTTCAACCTGCTGTACCACGCTCTAGAGAGTAGGCTGGGGGGGGCAGTACTTGAGTAAATGTACAGCGCTGCTCTTGTAAAGCTGTGTGCTGATGTGAAATGTTCTAACTGTGTTTCAGAGTGGAGGCATGAGGAGGAGCAGCGCATCAACTCCTCCCTGCGAGGAGCCGAGAGGAAGGCGGCTCTCTGCTCGCTGCTGGAGCAGGAGACGCAGCTCATCGCCTCCATCGGACGCCATCGCATCGCCGTCCACGGCAGCAACTACGACAAAGCAGTCAGGACCCTCCTGGACAAGGTCAGAGGTCACCGCTCCCCCTCCTCTCCCAGCTCACTCTGTCCAGAGTACTAGTAGTAGTAGGAGTAGCAGCAATAGTAGCGGTATCAGTAGTAAGCAGTACTCACAGTGTGACGGTGCCTTTCAGTCGGCCGCTCCTCATCGGTGGAGAGCAGCAGACGGTCGACTGATCGAGATGGACAGTCAACACACACTCAGAGCCAGAGAGCTGCGAGACCTGTACAACAGCCTGAACCAGTCCACCGTGAGCCAGGACCAGAGAGTCCAGGTCCTCACGGCACTCAAACACACGGCCAAGGTACCGCACACACACACGTTTAACATGAAGGATGCAGTGTTTGTGTATGAACATCAGAATTAGACGTTCAACATTAGTGTTGACAGAACCCTTCAAAATAAAAGCCTCTGCTTTGTCCACTTTGGATTTCAGGATCTTATTGTTCCCTGTTGGCAGTGTTGTCACAAGACTACACTTCTTGTTTCACTGGAGTATACGTGTTCTTGGTGGTATGATTGTTTTTGTTCTTGTTGGATAGGAGCATGCGTGTCAGCTGACCCGGGACATCGTGGATTTGATTGACAGGGAGGTGGACCTGATGACTCGGGGGGTTAAGGCGGCCAGTCTGGAGGGACTGAGGAAGAGGATCTCCACTCTGTTCCTCCAGTACATCAAAACACCAGCGTTCAACCCTGAGGTGGCCAGGCTGCTGAAGGTGAGGCTGCTGGTCTGGGACCATGTGGACACTCTTTGAAGGGAATTATATAAAAATGTCTCCATATAATGTAAAATCTGCCCCAGGTTCCCCAGAACCCCTCCCAGCTGAAGAACGACATGTTCCTCTGCCGGGGCTGTCACCGCTACCTGCAGTCTGCCGACTTCAGCCCGACTGCCAGCGCCCGTCTGAGCGGGCGGTGCCGCGACTGCACCGGACTCGACAACATAGCGAGATCCCGCGATGACTTTTCGTGCTACGAAAACATCCTGAGGAGGCTGAGAGCCGACGAGCTGCAGCTCAGCGAAGACGCCAGGATTCCCTTCCTGCTGCAGGTGCTGTGTCACTTTGGTTGGTCTCTCTTACTCTGCAGTGCAGACACTCCAAGCCTGATGTCTACGTGTGCGTCCTCTCAGGTGGAGGACGTGCGGTACCTGGTGGAGGTGATCTGGGCGTCCCGCTCGGCCCTCAACGCCAGCAGCGACCTCTACAACCTGGCGTTTGTCCGCTGGGACCGTCAGAGGGACTGGAGCCCCTGGAACTGCATCCTGCTGTCCAGAGAAGAGACCTCAGCTCACATGGAGGTGAAAGACGTCCACAAGGTCTGTCCACGTCAGCATTTACACTCATCACACCCGACCTACACCCTGTGTTACAGAGTGGCCTCATGGCCACCTGGATGTAAAAAAAGCTCGCCTTTTGATGGGATCAAAGAGGATCTGTGCAACTTTTTAACCACGCTGTGAATCGTCACCTTAAAGAGTTTGTTGTAGCTCCCGGTCATTTGAACAACACTCGATGAGATTTTCCAAGAACCAACAAACTTTTTAGGGATGTTTCACCTGCCTTTTGAGTGTAAGATCAAGTGTCTGAGTGTGGTTTACTTCCCCTGGAGCAGCTGGTGGAATGACACACAAACCTCAGGCCTCCACAGCTCGTTCTCAAGTATCAGCGGTTCCTTTTATAGTTCTGGGTTTAGTTAATGTTTGGTGGAAAAGGGTCATTAGTCGCTGGTTCCTCAGGTTGAAACACAGGTGAGGTTTCTGAAATGGTTCCAGGCTCCTAGAAAAGACACTTTTTTCCACTTTCTTTCTTCCTAAGCTGGAAGTGTCAGCTTCCTGTGACAGACCACTCCTGGTTTATCAGCTCGGGTTTTACTTTGATTGTTTGCATCGCTTTAAACATGCGCGTTAACAGCTGAGGCGGAGGGACATCACAAAGAAGTCCAACAGGGCGAGAAACGCAGCGGTCAAAGTGACGGCTCTTTGTGCACAGGAGCATTTTGATGATGAAACAGCAAAGAGTCTGAACTGTCGTCAGTGTTTGACTGAAACTGAAGCTTTTGATTGGTCTTTGAAAGGAAAGATCAGGAGGCGTTAATCGATGCGACGCTGCACACACGTCCTGTGAAGACTGCCCGACGGGCTGTTTGGTCTTCTCTCTGTTTGTCTGGTCAACAGTCAAAAAGCGACTAGACTCCAGCAGTTACTCCCTTCTCTGGGTGTGTGTGTGTGTGTGTGTGCGTCTGTGCGTGTGTGTGTGTGTGTGTGTGTGTGTGTGTGTGTGTGTGTTCAGGCGTACGAGGCGACGTTCATCTGCAGGATCGAGCACAAACACGCGCTGGCTCGGCGCCACTTCAGTCAGATCTCCGTCATGGCCGAGTACCTGGACGCTCAGCCGGCCGCTGCCCCGGGCAACCAGCATGTCTCCAAGCCCATCGCCATGGTGACAGGCGAGCACGCCACCGACGCCACACCGGCCTCAGCTCATTAAGAAACGCCCCGTGGTCACTGTTTCCTCCCGCCCTCGTGTTGTCTGTCGCTTTCTGTTTCACTCTGGATTTTGATTCATGTCAGTTTGGGTGCTTTTATTTTGAAAGCAGGCTGATCTTTGCATCCTGTTCTGAGAGCCCAGGCCAGGCTAAGACTGAGATAATCTTAAAATTCCTCTTAGAAACTTCTCAAGTGTTTTGGGTGTTTTCCAACAAAATGCTGAATTAACCCTTAAATGAGCACAAACGGAAAATATTAAAGACACGAAGTCGTCGTTGTTTTCATCGTTTGTTTGTTTTTTTTGGCTCAACCGTTAGTTTGTCTGTAAACGTGACGAAAGCAAATCACAGCTTTTTGTCCACGACTCCGTTTGCATTCACACGTTTACACAAATGACAATTAAAGAGTTATTTCAGAGTAAAGTCTTGTGTCTGCTGTCGATCTTCTCATCTCACTCAACGCTGGTAAGCTAATTAGCACATTTCCCAAAATTAAAAACCTTTAAGATTGATTGATATTTGGAGGAAACTGAACCCAGATCTGTTTACAGTGAATAGTAAGTCTTGCTTCTTATCACTGGGAGCTGTGAAATGTGTTCCTCACGTTTACTGGCTCAGTTTTAGGTTATCACTAAAAGCATTTCGTTATCTGTGTCCTATCTCTAAAATGTCTCAGACAATTTAAGTTTTCATACGCTGCTAATTTGTTCCCACACATACAGTATATTTAGATGGAAACATTACTGCTGCCTGGATTATTTTCTCTGGTAATGATTAATTACTACTTTAGGGAAAAATCATGGATTCAGTTAAACGAAGTAAAGTAAACACATGTGTCACTATCGACCTTCCATATTTAACTTGTCCGTAAATCATACTTATGTTGCTTTTAGCAGATATTCGAGGAAAACAACAGGAAATACTATCAGTGAATATTTTACTGCCGTGTTCAGTATGAGTGTTTTGCGACTTGAAACAGAGGAAATGTTTCCTTGTTATGTTGCCAAAAACAAATGTAATCCGTGCAGCATTACATTTCCTTAATATCGTATTTCCTTCTGTGATTCTGGCCAATCAGAGCTTTTGTTACTTTAAAGTAGGACTTTAAATGCACGACTTTGGAGTATTTTTCCATTGTGGTATAATTCTTCTCTCGGCACACTCAAGCCTCCATACAGTGTGTTTCCTATTTGAGGAACCTTGACAAAACCCACATTTAAATCCATTTCCAGCTTGGCCTGAATGCACCTCCTGTCGCTTCTGATGAGTTCAGTGAAAATAAAACTCCTGCATTTTGACAATCAGAGGCATTAGCCAAATATCAAAGGTCAAAAATAGAGTTGGCAACTGTTTAACGGCCTCTGAGGGCTTTAAGATAAGGAGTTAAAGTCTACCTGAAGGCAAATCAGGCTGCTCAGTTTGGTTTACCGTCCAACCAGCTGTACGGCCCATCAGCAGAGCCGTTAATAGCACACATGTATGCAGATGGAGGCAAGCGGAGGTAGGCCGGAGTTCATCTGTCGCTTTCATTATCTGCAGGTCATTCACGTTCTCCGTCTGTTGACGTTTCCCCAACACAACATTATTGTCTCCATGATAACAGCACTCGAGGCATGCTCATGCACGCTCTGAGCAAATATTGACTTGTCTGATTTACAGGATGTTCAATAAATTATGACCGCGTTCGTTTCGTATCGTGGATTTTTCCAGCTGACGATTTAAGCATTGTTTTTCCTCACGGGACGATCGGTCAGTCAGATGGTGTCTGCGGACCGCTGCTGTTGTTGTGTAATCAACTGTCAAACTGTCTTATATGTCCACCCACTGACCTTTACTTTAAATTCAGTGAAAATACCAAATCTGTAGGGTTGACATTTGAGCCCATATCAGACGTTTTTCAGGCTGTGTTGAAGAAGGCAAACCAGGCCTAAAATTTTAGTAATTTATGTGTTCACAGCTTGTAAACATTCATATCCTGTGACAAAAAAAATGACACTTGAACACATAAACCACACACACGCACACAAGCAGACGATCAGCATTGAACTCCAAGCTGCAGGAGAGGGTTCATTTTATGAAATATGCATTAATGCCTCCTCAGCAGAGGTGTTTGACTGAGGGAAGCAAACATCTGCAGCTCTGATTCATTTGTACGTGTTCATGTCTTCGTCCTGCTCCTCCTGATGTCTTTTCGTGACAAACTTATGCAAACTGCTTTGTTTTGCTGTGATTTCTAACTAAATCCACATTAAAAGCAGCTCGTGAGATGGCCTCGAAAATCTGACAATTCATCATTACATCAGCAAGAAACAAGAATTGTTTTATTATGTTTTGGTCACGTAATCTGATACTTGAACAGTATTTATTGACTGTTATTGACTAAATGATACAGTAAAAAGGAAGACGTGCGATTAGATGGTTCTGAGTGCCAAGTGGGTGGGCCCAGGCCCATCGAGGCCCACCCACAGCATCACAGCTGGAAAAAGAGTGGATAAATCCACTCATTTTCCAGCTGTGATGTTCCTCCTGGAGGTCCTCTGAAACTCAGAAGGAGCTTTGGAGATGCTGAAGATTTCGATTTAACCGATCAAATATTAGCACATTTATACTTTTCCACAAGTGTAGAAACATGTGAAACCAACTCAGAGCCTTCAGCCCGTTTAAAGTGTCATAAATGAAAGGCTGTCACATTATTATCTAACGAGATAACGGGCAGGTTTGCTGTCTTGCTCAAGAAAACTCCAGCAGATATGGACACGTAAGGCGTGACCTCGCTCAGTTTGAGGCTGTAGAGTCTGTGAAGAGGGTCAGACTGACCCAGAGTTCCCGCCAGCTCAACCACAGGCCCGCGATCAGCCGCCGGAACGTCTCTTAGCTGAACGACAGCCAGATTACAAGAAGAACCTGCAGAAGAAGGAGGAGGAGGAGAAGGGAGGCAGAATGCTGAGGAGGTTGTGGAGAGGACTGTGGAACTATCGCAGCATCGCTCTGATCGTTGTCACGCCGCTGCTGCTGCTTCCTCTTCTTCTGGTCATTGGGACGAAGGTTAGTGTCCTTCACACACATCTTGACCAGTGCAGATGGCTGCAATGATTTCAGTAAAAAAACAGCTCGTCTGAAGTTCATGACTGAAAGTAAAGTGAACTGAAGACATGAAAGAAATGTTTTAAGAGTGGAAACACTGAAATCATGTTTGTTCTCTGCAGTGTCGCCTGTGGACTGGCTGGGAAAGCTTCAGTGAAGCTGCACCAGTCAGTGCTTTTAAATGAACTGGATCAAATCACCATGTGTAACGTGTCAGAGTGACGAACCCAAAGGGCTTTTTAGCCTCTTCTTGCTCCTAGTTTTGGCTTTACAGCCTTTATGGTTTAACCTCAGCATTTATATATTTTATTGTTTATTGTATTTTATTACCCTTTATCTGTATCACTTTGAGCTACAGGAACTCCAATGTCTCTGAGGGGTCAACAAAGTTCAATCAAATCTAATCTAATCTAATCTTTGCTTCAGATAATCTCCTGCTGTTCATTACCTGACCAGCCATGTTTCCATCCAGCGCAAACACAAGTTTTAACCCAAATTTCCTGCAAGTTAATTCATGTTTCAGTCCATTTGGCTGCTGCAATATTAGCAGTAGGTTCATCAAGGTAAACGGCTGGTGTCAATGATTGTCCAGCCAGGTACCTTTAACCTACCGTGGCTGCTAATTGGTTCCTTTCTGGTCAGGTACATATTGTGGTGAACTGATGAACTGAATAGTTGTGCTGTTGTTGTAGTTTTGTCCTCTATGACAGACACATGTGACAGTGTTTGTGCGTTTTGTCGCTGTAGGAGGCAGAATGCGCCTTTGTACTGCTGCTGATGGCGACGTTCTGGGTGACGGAGGTGATTCCTCTGTCCATGACCGCCATGCTCCCCGCCATCCTCTTCCCCGTGTTCGGCATCATGAGCTCCTCAGACGTGAGTCCATCTGTCTGTAAGAACTTTCAGAAGTTGCTATTCAAAAAACATCTTTATGATTTATGAGACGAGTGAAGACTAAAGAAGAAGCTAGTAATTAGCATAGCTTATAGCCTACATTGCTAACTAACATTTGGCTGTTTGGTACGGTAACTATCCAACCTAGGTCCCATCAAATCTTTTTAACCTCAAAAAATCAGCAACATGAGACAACAGCTGAGTCACGGTGGGAGCAGGACTACCTGTAGCTAAAACGTTAACTAACTGTAGCTAAAGTTAGCTAAGCTAGGTAGCAACAAACGCTAGCTTTGATACTGACAGAAACACACTGCAGGATTCGTCCAAGTTAGAAAAGTTATTCAGTTCTAAAAATATCAGAAAGTTAACCAAGTTTGTTAAAAGTAATAATTACTAGTTTTAATGAGTAACTGTGTGTCTGAAAACTGTGAAAACTTTTCTTTGAGTTTGATTTCAGTTTCTCGGCAACAAATGAACGTAAGTGACAAACTTGCATAAGAAAACTGGGTTAAAATTGTATCACTTCCTTGCTGTTCCTCCTCCAGGTGGCGAAGGAGTACTTTAAAGACTTCCACTTCCTGCTGGTGGGCGTCGTCTGCCTCGCCACATCCATCGAGAAGTGGGGTCTCCACCGCAGAATCGCCCTGAGGCTCGTCACCATGGTGGGAGTCAACCCGGCGTGGTGAGCGCCACCTCCTCTGTGATAGGATTCACTTTTTCATAGACGTTGAATATGTGAAAACTCCCTCAACATGTCAAACAGCAGTCTGTCCTGGATGCTGACAGATTTGGGGTTTGTCTCTCCCCACATTAAAGCCTTTCTGAAACACCGGATGAACCTTAAAATGCTGACTCAGCATTTCAGTTTGCTTTGGTGGATGAGTTGCAGGGTGCTCTCTGGAGGGTAGAAAGCATTAGTGTGTGATGGCGCACAGGTGTTCCTGCCCTGACCGCCTTATCGTCGTCCCCAGGTTGATTTTGGGCTTCATGTCCGGATGCGCTTTCCTCTCCATGTGGGTCCAGAACACCTCGGCCGTAACCATGGTGATGCCCATCGTGGAGGCTGTTCTCCAGCAGATCCTGAAGGCCAAAGAGAGGGGCAGCATCGGCGAGGACAACCCCAACCTGCAGCTGGATGATGGTACCTGGATTATCGCTTTATTCTGAGTCTATACAGAGCAACGTAATTATATATAATCATACCCAAATTATACTTTTTGAAGAATGGTACTAAGTACTCTCTGTGCTATTTGTCACCTTCAAGTATACTCAAGTATTCCTTGAATACCACTTGAGTAATCCTTGAGTAACTTGAAGTTTAAACAATATGCTGAACAACTTTGTACAAACTCTAAGTGTACTGAAGTACACCACTGATTCAAAGCACGCTCACAGTACAATTGTATTCCATCACAAATGTGTCATAATAAGTAAAAGTATACTTAAATATACTTAAATATGCTTGAAATGAAGTGAAATTAAAGTACACTTTAATTAAGCTAATGCTAATAGTGTATTACAAAGAATTTAAAATAAGTACACTTTATTACTATTAAAAGTATTTGTTAATTTAGCACACTGTTTAAAAGTACATTTAAGTACAACTTATAATACATGCAGAGAGACATGAAGTTGATGACGAACGACATTCATGAATGAACCAAAACCGAAATTTCGTCCAAGTCACACAAAGTTATGCAGAGTGACAGAGAGTCAGAACGATCAGTCTGATCGTGACTGTTAGCTTCACAGTGGGAGCAGAGCGTCACAGGCGCACACAGAGGTAATTTCCACCATTTTCTGCTAATTGCCATAAAAACTGCCTCCTGAAAATAAACCCAGAGGTGCCTGACGAACACAGAGGAGCTTACCACCGCCTGCTGTTTTTGCAGAAGCTGACGGCCATGTTGAAGCGACGAAGGAAGCCATGAGGTACGCCAAGGACGTGACATGTCGTGTTCACTGTCCCTCTGACTTCTAGGTTGTCGTCATTTCAGTATATCCAGCACACGTGAATACTGCAGTATATTCCTGTGTCTCTCAGTCAGGAGAAGCTTCCAGATGTTCCTGAAGGAACCCTCACTGATGTCCAGATAGAGATGGCGTCTCAGCCTGCAGCAGCCGAGGTACAAAAACCGCTCACCACAGAAAAGAGTGCCGTGTCTTTCTGTGATATTACTCTCACCAAAACTCTTATTTCTGTCACTACTACAGTTGTTGTGATTGCTATTACTGCTTCTGTTTCTGATACTGCTACTATTAATAATACTACAGGTACCACTATTTCTACTAGTGCTGCTGCTTCAGTTACTACCACTATTGCTGTACTGACATTATTACTGCTTCTATTAGTACTGGTTCTGCCACTCCTAATACTACTACTACTACCACTACTACTGGTACTGCTGCTACTGTTGCTAAGCTAATGTTAATAGCCCTGCTGCAGCTTCTTGTATTGCCACTGTCACCGTCACTGCTGTTACTACTACTGCTACTATAGCTACTACTTGTGATATTAATACTTGCATTGCTGCTGCTTTAGCTGGTGCTACTACTGCTATGTGTACTGCTAGTATCTGCCTCTGTTACTGCCGACACTGCTGTTATTAAGGCTTGTGCTGCTAATCTCATAGTACTGCTACTACTAATCCTGTTTTTTTACTCCTAATGCTGTTACTACTGATAATACAGCTCTCACTACAATGTGTGATTTGTACTTCTACTGCTCCTGCTGCCTGTCATGCCACGGTGGGCTGATTGTCTCCCTTGGTGTCGTCTCGCAGGTTGCTGAACGTCAGCCGGCGGCTCCCAGCACGAGCGAACAGAACCGGATGATTTGTAAAGCCATGTGCATCGGCGTGGCCTACGCCTCCAACATCGGAGGCATCACCACGCTGCCCGGCACGTCGCCCAACCTCATCTTCTCCGAGTACATCAACCAGTGAGTGGTGCGCCGGACGTGCTGAGTGTGTATGTACGAGACAGAGAAAAGAAGAGCTGGAATTAAAGGGAATGACAACAGAGAGAAGCCTGTGAAGGCGTTTGAATTAACATACAGAGTGAATGAAAAACATGTTCAGTCTGTGGCAGGGTTGGTTGGTATTTGCTAAATATAAAAGTGCAATTTAAAATTCCCCTGTGAGGGATGTGGGCTTGACAAATGAAAGAGCAGGAAACAAAGGATTCAAAGCTCCTCTGTGCATTTAAAAAAGAAATTAAATCCACCTCAAACGCTGTCTTTACATTCAGGGTTTACCCAAACTGCGACTACATTAACTTCGGGAACTGGCTGCTGCTGTGCCTGCCCATCAGCGTGATCATGCTGCTGCTGACGTGGGTGTGGCTGTACTGGCTCTTCATTGGCTCAGAGTGAGTGTCAACACGCCGTCCGCTCTGCCAATCATCCGTCTCTGTTTGTGTTTCTCGGCATGCTGCAGCTCCCTTCTTCCGCCTTTACAGCAGTTCTTTTTGGTTCACTCCTCATCATCATCTTCATCATGTGTTGCTTCCTCTCTTTGCCTTCTGTGCGTTTATTCATTATTACAGCATTTATCACAGTTTACCCGTCACATTTACATGAAAACATTTAGACATCAATGAATTAGAAGGCGGCAAAGAGAAACCTGATAATATAACAGAACGGCGTCGCCAGATGTTGTGGACACAAAGATTAATGTTTTATTATATTCAACCACAGACAAAGTGTCCACTCGGCTGATGGGCAAAATTTGTTTTATTTCTTTGCACAGCAGGTGTCACTAGTGAGAACTGAATGAAGCTTCGGGAAGGAAATAAAAATACGGGGGGCAAGCATTAGCATGCAAATAATTCGTGAAACATGTTAAACTATGAAATGTTCCGCCTCCTTATTTAATGTTTTGAGCGAATTACATTATGTGTAAATGGTTACGTCTGATGTCATCAATGCCGATGCCGGTGGGCCTCCCAGTACGGCTGAAAACACGGCACAGAGACAGACCACAATGAAAAATGAAGGAGTCAAAACCAAAACATAACACTGAATTAAATGGCGTCTCTTAGTGGTGCCCAGACAGTTAGTACATGTAATGTTTGACGATATCACCACACTGACATCCCCGTGACACTGGCCGATTGCTTCTCTTTAACATACTGCAAAACACCTTTTCAGTATTTGTGAAGATAAACAACATCATTTACTGCTTTTTACTAGTGATGGTGAGATGAAGTGTTTCCATGGTGATAAGCTAAATGAGGCTACGCTAACTCCCAGGTTAAATCAGCATCCTGACCAGCTGGTCTGAGCTCAGTTCTGTATTTCACTGTGAGGACGAATGTGAGGTCAGTCTGTTAGCCTGCCATGCTAACATTTACAGCTCACATTAAAGCAGATAAACACACGCTGTAATTAAATTCTTACACTTTATTCTTCTGTTGTTGGTGTTAGTATCAGTTGCTCCGGCTCCATCCACACAGACGAATCCGAGGGCTAACGGACTTATCCCGCCTAGCTGTCTTTGCTAAGTCATCACTGGATAATTGCTGTTTTTAGTTCCTTCTCATAGATATCTTACAACCCCCTGCGCTGCAGAGTTTCTTCTTTTTGCTTCTCAAAGTTTTGGCAAATAAGTTCAGAAATCAAATCAAATAACAAGGAGGTTTATTCTGATTTCTTAGCAGAATAGATTTTTTAATCTGAGCGAACTTCAAAGAATAAACTGTGAATGTGAGTAAAATGTCATTCAAAGACACTGAATATGTGAATGACTCGTTTGGATGTGATGAATGTTTGATTTAATCTCAGAACTCTGCTCGCTGCTTTCATTTCAACATGGCCTGAACCCGACGTGTGTGTGTGTAATGCTAATGTTAGCATTAGCAGCGTGTTGGTGTCACACAGGTTAATTGTGAGCGCCGCTGGCCGACGCACATGCTCAGTAATCTTTTCATTACCTAGTCGGCGCCGTGTGCTCTCGGTGTGCTTTTAACCAATCACAGTCCAGCGTGAGCGTTTCTCTGAACACACTCTCTCACACACACACTCACAGCTTCAGGTTCCTGTGGCGATGTAGAGGAGAGCCGTCTGAGAACGAGACCGCAGCAAGAAATGTGATAGAAGAAGAGTACAGGTCGCTGGGATCCATGAGGTGATCACTCACTCACTCATTCATTCACTCATTCATTCATCCATTAATACAGTTATGCTGTCAATCATTTAATAATTAATGTATGTGTTTCTTTATTCATTCATTCACATAGTCAGATATGTTCATTCTAATTTAATCATTAATCCATTCACCTGTCTTTTCATCCACTCATCCACGCTGTCATTACCTATTCATTCATTCATCCCCTCCCTCCAGTTCTCAGGAGATCTTCACTGCTGTGGTTTTCATTGTCATGGTGTTGTTGTGGTTGACCAGATCTCCAGGTTTCATGCCGGGCTGGGCTTCGCTCTTCCCTCAGTGAGTCACATGACACACCGTCCTGCTGCTGCAGCTAATGTGGATTCATCCTCCGCTGAAAGTAGTCCCCAACAAATGTTCTGTTTCCCCCTGTTCAACTGACGTTTGGTAAAGACGACGGTGACCTGCCGTTTTAGGAAGTACCTTTAACCTTTTTTAAAAGGAAAACTTTATATTTCTGAGCTGTTTTTAATTATTTGCGTCTTCAGTTGGATCCAGTTAGCTCGAGCTCAGAGCCACAGAGGGCAGAGAAGTCAGAGAGGTTACATATAATATCGGTGATTTTGATCTTATCACTGAATTTATTTAAAAAATCTAAAATAAATCCACATCTGACTGTTTTCTCCAAAACATTGCACAGATAAATTTCAGTGTTTCATGTAAATGTGGTAACCAGACGCTCAGGCGTCACCTGGTTCAGTCCAGTCGCTCAGTTTCTTCTGTTCTTGTCTTGTGGAGTCACTCGAGCTTCATCACCGAGGCCACCGTGGCTCTGCTGCTGGGCCTCCTCTTCTTCATCGTACCTGCTCACGGACCCTCCAGAAAATACGGTAAATGCACAAGACATCACAGTTGAGCTGTGATTGGCGGGTTAGTTTACATCCACAGCAGCAGACAACCAGATGTGGAGTGTAGCATGAGTACATTTACTTTACAAGTACTCCACACAAGCGCTGTTTTGTGGTCGTTGTCATGTAGTATTTCTAGTTTATGCTACTTTGTACTTCATTTTCACTGCGATTCAGAGGAAAATACTGCACTTTATACTCCTTTACAGCTGTGTATTATGTCTGAATTTGCCTCCAATTTGTAATAAAAATACAATCAAGATTATTCTGAACATTTTCAACAGCTGTCCCAGCTGATAGTCTGTGTGTATTGTGCAGAGAGACAGCGTCTGCCTGTCCGTCTGTCCATATGTCTGTCTGTGAAGGTGTGAGCAGGGTCTTTCTGTCTCTCTCCATCCAGAGTCCATGATCTCCTGGGAGGAGTTCAGCGTCTCCATGCCGTGGAAAGTCGCCCTGCTGGTCGGTGGAGGCTTCGCTCTCGCTGAAGGAACAGAGGTAAGCTGTGACTTCCTGATGTAAAACGAGCTGTGAGACAAAATAGAAGACAGCACGACAGAAATAACAGAGAAATTTAGATTTAAGATGAGACATTTTATGACATAAATACCAAAGAAACACTAGAACTCAAGTTTGACATAATTTTATTTAAACTTCAGTCTGGAAGAATGAGGTTTATTTGACTTTAAAGACTCCAGTGAAGCTGTCATGCTTACCTGTTCAGGTAGGTCATGCAGCTGCAGAGTCATCAAAAGGAGGGAAAATCACAAAATGCTGAAATGCTCCCAGTTAAAGGATCAGTTCACTCAAATCATTTTCTGGTGGTTCCTCTTCAGTCTGTTGGTTTCTGAGGTTCACATCATCCTCTGACATCCGTCTCATCCTGCCTGACCCGTCATGGCCCTGAGGTCTGCTTCCTGTTTTATTTTGAAGGTCCACTCTGCTCGTGTGTCTCGTTTTGTTCCCTTCTTTCCTTCCCGTCTTTGTGACTGCAGGTCACTTGTGTTTCTTGTCCTTCTTCCTGTCTGTGTTCTGTGTGTCTTCACAGTTTGTTCTGAGTTCAGTTTGTGGATTTCTCTCGTGATTTTTCTCAGCTGGCTCGCTCAGTGTTTGTCTCTGCAGTTGACTGGAATCAGCTTCATGTTACAGCTCTCGCCTTTTCGTTTCAGCCGTCCTGCATTTTGCTCCTCATTTGAACTTCATAAAACACAACATCACCTGTTTTTTGCTGCTCACAGCACTGAAGAAACACATTTCCAACAGTTGAGCAGCAGCTTTTCAGAGACGTTTCCTCTGGATGATCCACAGAACACAGTGGAGACAGTTTGAACGGGATTATCTTTGGGAGTAACAGGATCTGAAGATGTCATGTTTTAAAGGTGTGAGCAGCACAAAATAAACTCCATTTACCTTGATTTAATTTGAGTGGAGGCAGAAAAACCACTGAAAACAGATGATCTGCGTGAATAGATCAGAAACTGCAGGGAAGAGGGGAAATATGTCCCTTTAAACCAGAAACATCTATTGAAACAGGGTCAAAACCTGCTCACTGATTGGTCAGTCACCATGACGTGTGTGTGTGTGTGTGTGTGTGTGTGTGTGTGTGTGTGTGTGTGTGTGTGTGTGCAGGAGTCGGGCTTGTCTACGTGGGTGGCCGAGCTGCTGACACCTCTGGGCGACCTGCCGGTCTTGGCCACGATCACGATCACCTGCCTCATCGTCACCACGATAACAGAGGTGACCAGCAATGCGGCCACCATCACCATCTTCCTCCCGATCCTCTCTCCTCTGGTAGGTTCGCAGCGCTGAACAAACTGTGTTTTGGGCTTTTAATACTCTTTAATATGTTCAGCCAACAGTGGAGTCATGTGATCAGAAAGTAAGTCACGTGATGCGTTTTGATGAAATGTGTTTGGGTCTGGAGGGAATTTCCACAAACATGGAGGCTTAAAGTGAAACGCAGTGTTTTCTTAACACCCTCTCCTTCGGTTCTTCTCCTGGTTTGGATGCTTGTTGCTCTGAGCTGCTGCTGCTGGCGTTCTGTTGAGCCGACTGTCTGAACTGAGCAGCCATCTCACGGACTAAAGTGTTGACCTGCAGCTCAGGTCTGGAGCTGAAAACCTTTTTACAGTTGGGACACTGACACAGGACGTTAATATTCCAGTGCTCAGTGATGCAGGTTTTACAGAAGTTGTGTCCACATGGTGTGCTGACTGGATCAGTGAACACATCCAGACAGAAGCTGATCTTCAGTCAGCAGACGTGTCTCCGCTCTGAGGACAAAAGTCAAAGTGTTGTTATACTTTTTGTCTGAGTTGAAGTGTGTCTGAGTGGAGCGGATGTCTTCTCTTACTGCTGGTTGGAACAGGACATGTTATCAGCTGCTGTGAAGACCTCAGTTGTGTTTGTTCAGGGAGACGCGGCGACACGTGTCGACTGCAGCCCCCGTCCACCTTCAGCTCGTAGGTCTTTGAAGCCTCTCAGGTCTGAATGTTAACACAGTGACCAACTTTTAGTCAAATATTAATTAGTTCTGCCACAGACTGCACGTGGACCGCACCACAACAATCCAGGTGAGTGGAGGAGCTGTAAAGACATCATCTTTGGGTCAGTATGCTGCTCCCTTTACAAGCCTACAGCAATTGATTGATTAGCTATCAGTAGCTGCACCAGATGCATCAGCTGATTGGCTGTTAGCTGACGTGAGGTCATATTCAGGCAGGTGAACGAGTTCTCAGTGTTGCTCTGTTGATGCCGACGTATCACATTCTGCTGCACCTCCTCGAACTCCTCGTCCCTTCTTGTTTTTGTAACTTAAACACGGGTTTTTCTTCAGAGCATCAGATCGTCACACCTGTCTGTGGGCCGGAAAGGTGCCTCTGAGAGTCCGTAGCTCGTGTGGCGTAAATAGCTCTGTTTTATTAGAGGAGCTGAGGGTTTAAAGCATGCAGACAAACAAAGGTTTTTAGTGCGCCGTCCAAGCAGAGCGTGATGGAACAGTTGGCTAACATTTGCAAGCTAACCAGCTTTGCTAACTTCTCCATGACGACAGACCCAAACCTAAACTTAGCGTAGCTTGTGTTTGTCTTCCCTCAGGCGGAGGCCATCCAGGTCAACCCGCTGTATATCCTGATCCCCACCACCCTCTGCACCTCCTTCTCCTTCCTGCTTCCGGTGTCCAACCCGCCCAACGCCGTCGTGTTCGCCTACGGGCACATCAGCATCATGGACATGGTAAGTCCTGTGGCCCAGAAGCAGGTTTGTTTTATTTCTACTCCATCACAAACTCAACTCTGGTTGTAACGCACCAAACCAAAGATAAAATCTTAAATTCTGTGTCCGACTGTCGCCGCAGGTGAAGGCGGGGCTTGGCGTCAACGTGATTGGCGTCCTTGCGGTTCTGTTGGCCGTGGCCACTTGGGGAGTTCCGTTGTTCTCTCTGGATACGTACCCAGACTGGGCGCCACCCCTCCCCAGTGTCAACTCCACAGCACCGTGATTAAGGGGCTCCAGGTGTGGATCTCAACGTGAGGCTCAGGGACCTCCAGGGGCCTCTTTGGGGCTCTCAGGAGGCTGCTTAACATTTCTCAGGAGGAATAGGTTCATGTATTTTTACTCGCTGATGCAGAGAGAATGTATTTATTATTCTTTAGTGGTTTTATTGCCCCCATCCAACATTTAGGAGCCCCTGTTTTCAGACTGCTCGTCCACTTCAGCCAGGTTGTACATAACGTTTATGTCTTTGTCCTTAAACTGGCCAAAGACATGTTTTTATTCTTTAAAGCATCATTATGAGGCAAATGTTAATTGCACAATGTGATGGCTGTAGAATAATGACACCATCTGTTTTTAAATAGTTGCCTATAAGCCTCGCTTTGGGGAAATGAAGACTGAGTGGCGATCCAGTCCAGCTGGCATCATTTCTATCTGCATTCATGTCTCCATTATAGACTAAATGAATGAATGAACTGATGCTTCTTCTCTGAATGTTTTCTTCTTCTCCTCCCTGCTGTACTTACTTGTTTACATGAAGCAAAACTCGAACTATGACGGCGTCTTTCCTCTCACTTATTGCCAAAGAGGTGTTGATCGTTCCTTCATGGAAATTAGGAAACAAATGCGGTGGATCTGTGTTTTTTGGTAGTTGCTCCTCGGAGGAAAACAAGACACAACACACTTGTTTACGACAGCGACCACTTGAAAAAGCTACTGGCTGAAAAGTTTCTACTTTAAAGTTTGTCTGCAGATGTTAAGTTTTCCAAACCGAAGCACTGTGATTAAAGTCTTTATCTTTTACTTTTGTTGTGCCATGAGCTGCAGATGGAGGGCAGGAAGTGATTTTCTGCACAGGAAACACGATAACACAAACTCAAAATGCAGATGTTCAGTGTCGTTTGCAGTTGCTCAAATCGATCAAACCAAGAATCCATGAGGCACTTTTATCGAGTACCAAAAGTTGTTGTTCATAAGGGTGAAAAATGCAAGAAACTGACCTAAAAACGCCAGAAAAAAATGTCTTGTTAACCTTCTGTGGTCAGAAGTCGAGTCAGCTAATGATGGAAATGATGTAACATTAACTATTGTTTTAAATCTGTGGTGATGATTTAAAGAAACAGCTACAAGCAACACGACTAAGACTTGTTAAATCAGTGTTAACAGTTTCACATAAGACATCTGAACGTAAATAACGTACTCTGTCTCATTTAGAGACGATCCACGACTTGAGTGACGTTTCATTGGACCTTTGCGAGCGGTTAACCGAGCAAACAACTGTAACGTAAACGTCAACATTCAGCACTGCGGCGCTGAACGTTTGTTGCTTAGTTAATCCTCAGGACAATAAAAGCTACAAACCCTTAAAAAACCAAACGTCAGTCATCCAGAGCACCTTGGTACCGAGGTCGTGGACCAACCGCTAACGAAAAAGTTGTTACCTTATATGTTCTGATTTTCTGTTTATACCTTTCTCTCGTAATTTCATCTAAACTAGCACAGCAACAACTTTCCTTCATCTCATCTGTTCACTTCCTGCCCTCCGTCTGACTTTAACATCATGAGACTGCGAACCTGTTGATCGTAACAAGTTTTACGTGTTAAAAATTCATCACGATTAAAATCACAGTCTCACATGATTGTGATGATCCTCAACTACCGTGAACGCAGACACAGTTTATTCTGATCACACACACTCCGTCCTGCTGCCACAAACACTCACTGCAGCACCACATGTGGATTAATCCACCACTGAAAATAGTCCCAACAAAGGCTCTATTTCCTCCAGTTTAAGTAAGTGAATCCACTGTCCAGCTCCAAACAGCAGACTCAGCAGCTGAAGAGGTGTTTTTCTAACGAGCTGGTGGAGACCAAAACAGGTAAAAGGAGCGAACGCTGAAGTGGCGCCTGTTTGCTAACATGTTAGCAACGGCTACTGTATAGCTGTTTTCAGCTCATTCTGCTGCCCCCAAGTGGTCAAAGGAAACAAGAGGAAGAATCTTTACAGAAGGAATGGGACGATGAAATTAAACCAACTGAAGTCTTTTGCTGGAAAACTGATGGCTGTTAAACATGTTAGATTTTATATGTCTATTTATTGTAGGTAGTCGACGATGAGCGTCTTTTCAAACTTCTTTCTGTTTTGGCATTTTGATGTTGCTTCCTTGTTGTTTTTGTTGATTTCTTAGAGCTGTAAATAAAGTTTGAATATAAATGAATGTAATGAAATGTTAGCCGCGTAGCTTCGTGCGTGCACTGCTCCTACACTCTGAGTACACTGGTACAGCATAATTGCTGGAGTGAAGCGTGAGCAGCTGCAGCAGAAGCAGCGAATCACGTGAAGCTGTTTTGAATGTCCTGTACTTCCAGTGTAGCTGAGGCATTGCACGCGCACGCACACACACACACACACACACACACACACACACACACACACACACACACACACACACACACACACACACACACACCTTTGTTGCTCTATGAACTCTCTGTATTTCTGTCTCATTTGACTCATCAGTGGTAAAACACAGCAGAGAAACACTGACCTCTAGTGGCCACAGTGTCTGCAGGTCACAGCCTCCAATCACAGGCTGTTGTCATACACAGTAAATAAACAGCGTGAGTATCAAACACCAGACTAACACCAGGCCACTGCAGCAGCCCAGCACTAAATTCTCTCTTCATGAAGGCTGAAATGCTCAGTGTCTGTTTCAGAGTGTTGATTCGACCTTATGGTAACGTTACACACTGTAGTTTGTGCTGAACTGTAGGTGTTTCTAATGTTTTGTCCACCCTCATTAACATAAGACGACAAAATGTTTTTTCATACTGTAATCTTTTTAGCAGTTCATGCAGCCACATTCATTCATGAACCCACAGAAAGTTCAGCAGTGAATAACGAGCATAAACAGAAATGACTGAATGAGAAGAAACTGAACAAACAATTAACAAATTAAATTAATTAAAATGATGATCTTCAGTGTTTCAGCTGTAGGTTTCTCTGTGCAAACAAACAGCAAAGTTTGCTTATTAACATTAGTATTAATGTAATATGATATAATATCTGTGAATAACACATGTCGCTGCAGTTCTAAGTCAAAGATTGTCTATGCAGGAGGAGGTATCACAGGATTCAGCTCCAGTTACTGAAGTCATGCTTTCATCTTAGAAAACAGGAACCAGAGTTTGGTGTGAAGTATTTATTGATCAGTGGAGGCAGGAAGCACTTTCAGACGGAGGCTCCGTGGATCAGGAAGTCCTGAGCAGACTGGAAAGTCCTTGAATTTTTAAATAAAACTGGCTCGATGTGTTAAACTGCTGCAGTTTGTCTGGAAGCAAAAGGCCAGCACTCAGGTGTTTAACTCCTCTGATGTGAAGAAGTGAGGACGCTTTTTTCCTGAAATGTCAGACTTTTCCTTTGATACCGTTAAACAAAGAGGTCTCGTTAATCGCTTTGATTGATCCTGGAAACAAACTATAAGGCTGCTGTTTTTTATTTTGACTGAAATGTGCTCCATGGGCTTGTTTCGGTACTTGAAACGCAGACAGAGTGAGACCTCTTCGCGGCCGCTGTCCTCTCTGTGCAGCGACAGGTTGCTCACCTGTGTGCAGGAGCGTCCGGAGCGCGCGGCAGCCAGTGACAGCGGGCGCGCGCTGCCATTCCAACACTCATCTCCGATGAGACGGAGCGAAAGGCACGCGCCGACAACCTCCAAATATTAACCGTTAAAACTCCGCCCACCCCCCCACCAAACACACGACGTTCCCGTGAGGTCGAGGCTCCTCCACCGACAGCAGCAGGGACGGAGTGTCGGTCGGTAAAGTGCAGCCGTTAACGCCACGTCGACTAAAACAAACAAACTCAAGCTTCAACAGTTGTTTCTGTGTTTCTGTCGGTCTGAACCGGAGCTTTACGCGCTGAGCCATGCTGGACCCGTCCTCCAGCGAGGACACCGGCGGGGAGTCCGACCCAGAAGTTGTCCAGGAGGCTCCGCGGAAAGCGGCTGCCTCCTCGGCGGGGAAACGCGGGAGCAACAGCCGGGCGGGCGGCCAGCAGCGCCAGTCCGCCGCACCTGGAGGAACCCGCGGCAAAGGTGCAAAAGACGACAACGCTACAGGTGAAGAGGAGGAGAGGAGGGAGCGCGAGCGGATCCAGAAGGAGGAAGAGGAGAGAAAAATTAAACTTCAGATTTACGTGTTCGTCCTGCGGTGCATAGCCTACCCGTTCAACGCGAAGCAGCCCACCGACATGGCCCGGCGGCAGCAGAAGGTGAGTCTGTGCCGCACGCTGACACCACATACACCTGTTGTGTGGTGTGGAGGGTGCCGCTGCTAAACTTCTACTGAAAATTTGTCGATTTAAAGCTGACCCTCTTACCTGACGGTGTATCGATAACAAACAACAAAAGTTAAATGATTCTGAATCATAACGAGACGCCGATGAATTCGGCATATATATGATCCTCCATTAATCACTTATTCCAACAAAACAGTTTCTTTTCTCTTCGATTCTCCTGTTGCTTCCACGTCGCTGCCGTTCCAAAACAGTGCCCGGAGGGCGATGGCACCATTGTGAGTCTGCAGTTCAATTTGAAGTATTTCGTAAACAAGCTGCATACTTTATGAAATGAATGCCGAATTCAACATCCACTGATTTCTTTGATGTCGGGTGCTTGGCTCGCTCGTGCAGTGTCTGTAGGCTTCGTATACGTCATGTCAACCTTAAATTGATTGAAATCCTTAAGGAATCTGGTGTAGATGTGAAGACATTCGCGGGAACTGAGATTATCTGTGTTTTCAGCACATGCTCTTTGCAGTTTTTTTTAAGTGTCTTGAAAAACGCATCAACGAAGCAGCCAACCTGCAGCAGCAGCAGCAGCATTACACCACCAGGTTATCCATCCATGCAGCTCTCATCAAATCAGAAACTGGGGAAACACCATCTCAGTAAACCATGACAGAAAAATCATTCAAGCCCACTTCCTCTTCAAATCCACTTTCCATAAACTCACTATAATCTGTATTTGTGCCATAACTCTTTAAATGCAACGTTAACACATGTAGACTGGCACTTGGTGGGTTTTCCTCCTCTAAAACATTCCCTGCAACACTGATGCTGCTTCACTATTGGTGGATTGAACGACTGATTGAGTATCGCTGCCTTGTTCAGGAGGGTAAATCTGCCCATGTGTTAAAAATATGAGATTGCCTTCAGTCTGAAGTTGTTTTGTGTTTTTTTCCTTTGCTTTGGCTGCATTGGATTGCAGCATGCAGTGAAGTGCCGTTCTTGGCTGCATCGCGTTCAAGGGCCATTCAGCTGAGTCGGTGCATCGCTCTCCCGGATTTGTCCACGTTAGATTCAGATGAATGAGCTCCTGCTTTGCCGGAGGGCAGCTCGGACCTGCAAGCTCTCGCTCATAAGAACAAGCAGGGAAGGCGGTTCTGACTGGAGAACCTCCATGTTCTCCTGCAGGTGGGAAGCCTGTTAACGAGCGTCTTAGTGTTTGATGTCGATATGCAGACGAGGAGTTTTCATTCAGCTTATATGAACTGAACGTGTTTGTCTGAGTGATGAATCCGCGCAGACAGAAGGCAGACGTGGGAGTTTATTTGTGTGCAAGCTTGAGTTCAGGATGTGAACCCCATGTTGCATTAATTAGACAGAAACTTGAGATCCAGCAGGAGAAACTGGCCTCTTCCTGAATTTTTATTTCCACTCCGTCTGAGCCTGGAAGCCGTGATTCTGCCTGCAGCGCTTCATAAGTAATCAGCGTGTGAATCATTAAAAGAATGTGGCATCGATCGGTCGTGTCACAGAGGAAGTGGAGTTTCTCATCTTGCGGTACCCTCGTGGTGGCAGTGAGCAGGTCTGTGTGGAGGGTTGCCAGTTTGAATCCCCTGACTCCTGCTGAGCAGACTGCTCTGGAGCTCTGCAGGATCCAGCCGTTCAGGATAGCGGCTCATTGGCAGGAGGGGATTCATCTGCAGAGGAAGAGGTCATCAGAGGGAAAACTGAGCTACCGACTGCGACAGGAAGCAGCTCTGAGAAGCTGGGACGAGGACGCTCCCACCTGAGTTAGCATGAATATGACGCAGGTCAGGTCTTTGCCAAACCTCGTGCTGATGCTGCAGCCAGTCCTCCTGCAGGTCTGCTCAGCCTTCATGTCAGTTCAGTGGTGAACCCTGAAATGTTGACGCTCACGGTTAGTTAACTGAGATTGACTCCATGTTGGGGACGTCCTCATCGTGTTGATGTCTGCTGATACAGAGTCCATGTGGCTTTTGGAAAGCAGCGGACTGATGTTTCTTCTCACTGATCTACAAACCAAAGTGTTTCTGTTGGTACCAAAAAGGCGTCGATATCGACCAAAGCACGACACCCAAAGACGTCGTTTTCCTCATTTTCTGACATCTGATAAACAATTAATAGATTTATAAATGACAGCTAGATTAATCAGTTATGAAAGTAATCGCTGACGATGTTTGACAAATTAAGGCTTGAAAGCTGTTTTTCATTGATGACCAGCTGGTTGCTTTTATGTGTGAAGACAACAGTTTATTGATTTGAACGTCGGCTTTATTATTTTGTGACATTTGACATGTTGTGACATGAAGCAGCGGTGGAGAAGTACTTTTACTGATGTTTTATTGATCCACATACGGAGCGTTTGGTTCGCCTGCAGCTCGCCGCCTAAACCTCCGTCTTCTTCTTCTTCTTGGTGTCATGTGACCTGCCTCGTTTCAGTTTGTTATCGTAGACGGTAAAAAATGTGGACGTGGTCTCCATGATGCCGCCCGCAGGTTTCTGCAGAGCCATCGTGAAGCTCAGTGACAGCAGCTCCAGCTGGCGCCATCTTGGCGTCGCCTGCCTCCACCAAACTCCCGGCTAATCCAGAAGTGGGCGAAGAGGTGGAGCGTGGGTGGAGCTGAATGAAGCCCACAGTTCACTGAGTTATTGTGCAGATCAGCTTCTCTGCAGGCGACGTCGTGTTTTTCCTGCGTTCCTCTGCGACGTCTAGCGTTAGACAGCCAATCAGCAGCATTAGTAGACCTTGGTAAAAGCACGCTGCGTGCTCATTGGCTCACCGACGCTGATGAGATTTTCTTCTGAGGTTTCAAAGTTTGGTCCCAGATGACAATGAATCTTTTGCTGCTCGATAGTACTCAATCAATTGTGTACTTGTACTTCTATAAGCAGAGTACATCCAGGTAGCCTCAGTGTCACCTCATTGTGTAATTATTGATTAGGAGACTGCCGCCGTGCCGCCGCTGTGTTTCTGTTGTTTCATTGGCTGTGATAGAGAGCGGCGAAGGTTTGCTGCAGAGGTCTTTGTCAGATACGCGTTTACTGAAAGGAGACGATAACTGAGGCTTTGTTCACCTTCCTGAACGTCGTTATCAGCTCCAACAATCAGCACTGCCATCAGAAGCTTCCAGATGTAAACACAAGCCGTCCAAGCTGACCAATCACAGCTCTTCTTGTCTCCATGTAGCCGCTGTAGTTCTGCTGTAACCCTTTAACACGGAGCTGAAGGTGAAGCTTCAGTGTGGAGCAGCGCCGGAGACGATTGTTTCCTCTCTGCCTCCTCTCGCCCACACTGCACAGAGACTTTGGCGTCGTCCTGAATCAGCTTCCCGCCGGCCGCGGCGGCTCCAGAGGAGGAGTTAATGATGCAAGCCGGTGCTTAGCGTCGGCCCGTGCTCAAAATCCGCCTGCGGCGGGTTCACTGCGGGCCTCGTGACGCCCGGGGTTTCACCCCCCTGAAAACACATTAAAGATGACGCTGGTTGTTTTTCAGCGTGGGGGAAGAATCCAGAGAGCGTTTGCTGTTTGTGTCTGTGACTGCACGCCGTCAAGTGACAGGAAGTCACTTTACAGCAGAGGAAGGTGATTGGACGAACCCCGAAACGTTTTGGTCATCGTTCTTTTATGGTTCACTGTTTTTAATCAACCTTTTCAACCTCTTCAACTAAAAGAAATGACAGAAAACTGATCTGTCGCCTTGTTCTTTTGTTTTTTGATGTCGCAGTCATTTATTAATTTTAGCTTCAGGCTTAACTTTTCCAACTTTATTTGGTTGCAGCACCTTTTTTGTCTTGAAAAGCATATATTAGATGTATCAAAAGAATGCACAATTAAAGTAATCATTTCAAGACATTTTCAGCATTTGTAGCAGATGCTGACAGAAACACGAATGAATGAATGAATCAGATCTTCACAGCTGCATCATTATTATCCACAAGATCCTCCACCATACATGTTCCCATCTTTCTTAACTTTCTTACTGATGGTTAAGGTGTGCTGACGTCGGTGATGTGATGTGTGAGTAAAGCTAACATTAGCTCAATAACGTTACTGCATGGGGTTATCCAAACGTTAACATTACAGTCAAATTGACGGACGCCTCGTTATAAACTGGGTCTAGAACTGCAGCATGAATACGACCGTGAAGTCACGCTCTCTGTGGCAGTCCAGAGCCCCGAAAACCTAAAACACCACTCAAGAACCAATGTGTGACGAGTCCTCTCTGAACCAGGCTGACCGTGAACCTGACGGCTTTGGGGGAAGTCTGGAGAGAACCTGAAGCGGAGAAACCAGCCGTGCCACATCGAGCCTTTCCTTGTTTACATAGTTTGAATGTTGGACTGAATGAGCTTTGCTGCTTCCTGTCAGCTTGTTGCATCGAGGATCTTCTATCTTGTCTGCCTTTTGCCACGGAGACGCTTTGAAGGAGAAGACGTCTTGTCTCAGTTTTTAATTCTGAGCTCGTCTTGGTGGTGGAGGTGTGTAAATACGTAATAGTCACTCTTGTGTCTCACAGGACTTTTCATATTTCACTGTACAAGCGTCTGGTATTGATGAAATCTTCCAGGAGCAGATTAAAAGTGTTGTGAATCCGACAGGAGGCAGAAAACAGCCCAGGTTTCACCGGAGGCCGTCGAGATAAAACACAGGATGTTTATTTCCCAGAGAGCTCAGTGACTCACTTTCATTCTTAGCTCTAATGAATAATTTACATTTCAAGTTGAAAAGCAGCTGATCAGACTGTCCCTGCAGGGCTACAAACCTGACCTGATCTGTGCAGGACTTCGACTAAACCGTGTGGAGAGCGGCCGAGTCAATAGTCATTTTGCTTTTCTTTATTTCTTTTCCTTTTAATTGTAAACAGAACAAAGAAATCTGAGCCAGCCTAGTTAAAACTCCTTTATTAAGGCACAAGGGACGGGGAAGATTTGAGGCGACCAAACGCAGCATCCTGGAAAGTTTGAACCTCCGGAGAGGCGAGCCGAGCCTCGACCCCCTGCCCTCTGTGTGGAGGCACTGTGGAAGCTTCTGCAGCCTGAGACGGTCGATTCAGATCTTTACCACCAGAGTCCTGGAGCCGAGTTTTGGTTGATGTGCGGTCGGTCGCTGCAGGGAGGCGGAGCAGCAGAGCACAGCTGGACGGCAGCCCGGAGCTGCAAAGGTTTGACTTCCACACTGGAAAGAGTATTTGCTGAGTTACTTCAAAGCTCTTTTTCTGCAGAACTTCAGGCCCGACTTCTGTCGTTTCTGTCTTCAGAGGTGGACGAGGAGCTGCCGCTGCCTCAGAAACCTGTGGAGCCTTCAGCTCTTTCCACACAGTTCTGAATGAAGGAGTGAAACATTAATGCTGTCACAGCCTGCGATGAGCGCTGGGCGCCAGACTTCAATACTTTTATGGCACTCACTTCTCACTTGGTACCAAGTTTCAGTAGCTAAGGAGAAAAATCTCATCAGTGAGCCAATAAGCATGAAGCTAGCTTGTACCAGGATCTAGTAATGCTGCTGATTGGCCGTCTAACGTTACATGTAGAGGCACGCAGGAAAAACACGGCGTCACACCCACAGAGGGGTTTCACTTTCGTTGTGCTGCTTGTTAGCCAGCCAGTGAAGCTACCAGCCCGACTGGTCAACAGAGAAGATGTCCTGAAGCTGACACTTTGGGTGGTTGTCATACCCGGGCGAGACGAAGTAAGAGGGAGTTTGGGCTCCGCTGGCCGAGAATTCTTTTCTTTGGAACTGAGTAAAAGCTGACCTGATTTCCAAACAGCATAGCTGACACTTTTCTGTGCTTTTCCCAGCAAGATTACGTTTTTATTTTCATCTTTTACATTTAAAAAGTAACAAAACAGGAAAAGGGCCTGCAGCCACAGTTTGGGCTCCCTGCATGGTCAGTACTGAGCAGCACCTCCTTGGGCAACTATCACAGCTTGTAAAGGCTTTTTGTAGCCAGCTGAGAGTCTTTCAGGGCTTATTTTGGAGATTTTCACCCTCTTTTCCTTTCAAAAGGCTTCTTCTTCTGTGAGATACTTGGGTCGTCTAGCATGCTGAGGTAGTCCACAGTGGGTTCTGAGGAGTGTTTTCCCTGCATCAGGCTTGTTGAGATGTTCCTTTGCAAACCTCTGATGCCTAATTTTGTGCAGTAACTTTGTGTTGCTGCAGTAGAGCTGTGCTCCACCACCGCAGAGTCTGCTAAATCTTCATGAAGGTTTAATTTGCCTTTCCAACAGTCCTGCAGTCCTCTCTTGACCTCCACTGTTCCTGCTAACTGACATTTCTTAATGACATTACAAACTGAGGAAAAACGACCTTCTTGTCGGCCTTCTGCTGCTTTGTGGACATCCGTTTATTTTTCTGAGTGCAGGCAGCTGCTTAGAGGAGCTCAGGGCTGCTGATTGTTGGGACAAAGTCTGAGGGGTCACAGTATTTCTAAAGCTTATTTTGCACCACTTTCCTGACAATGACTGGAGCCACAGCACTATGGAGCTAATTAAGGTCAAAACTTTGGTAAAAGTTCTGTGAGAGCTCAAATCTCTTGGGCTCCCCAAACTTTTGCATGATCCTCTTTTCCTTTTTTCTCTCTACAAAACAAAAATAATGCACTAATGTTGCTTAAAATGTTGAAGAGAGTGATTCATCTCTAACTTTATGCCTTTTGGAGATCAGTTTCTACTCACTTAGTGATCAACAGAAACAGAACGTTTGCATGCCTCTGTGTGTGAACAGCTTCCTCGTTTGAAGAGACCAAGTCCATCATAATGTGTAATGTACCTTTGTGTTTGTTAAAATGGATTTTCTCAGCTTGCCATCGACTGGAGCCTCGTTCTGGTTCCGGTATGGAAACGTTTGGACTGAAACCGGCCGCATCTCGCATTGCTCAGCAGCATCTCTGAATATCCTCCGATCTGCAGCCTTGAAGCTTCTCTGATTTAAAATGCAGAACGTGGTTCAAGTGGTCAGAGTTAAGTAGCCGATAATAGAAACGAGTGAATATATTTTTCCTGACATTATGAGGAAACTCCCACCTGTTTTGTGTTATTGCCGCTCAAACGCTGGAAGCCTCCAGTCTTCCCCCGGTGTTTCTGTTTTTGTCCTGTTTCCAAGCGTCTGACAAAGCGAGCAGGGAAACCAGAACGGCAGAAACCCCCTCTTGATGGAGACCCACGCCTCCCTCCCTCCACACATCTAATCCCCTGGCAGCTGTTCATTACACAAACAAGATAAACACCATCTCCTCCTGCTCCTCTGCTATAAGAAGCTACTTCTGCTGATGTTGGGGGCTTGTTTTTTTCCGGTGGGTGGTGGGCGCGAATTTTGGCTGCAGATTTGCTGGAGGCGACTTCCGTCCTCCTTTGTCATCCCTCCTTCCCCTGTCAGATTCCCTGAGACGGAGCTCTTCTCAGAGGGTTATGTAACCTCTCCTCCTCCTCCTCCTCCTTCTCCTCCTCCTCCTCCTCCTCTTGGGGAAGTGAAAGGATGTCTCAGCAGGGCTCTCACAGAGCAGGGAGCTCCGTGAAGAGCATCAGACAGCGAGTCAGCCCGGCCCCGGGGCCAAAGACGGCCCTCAGTCAGCTCAAACTCTCTGCAGTCAGCAGTACTTTACAGTACACTGCAGTACAGTGACTCTAATACTGTACTGCACGCGGCTGTTTTAAATATGGAATCTATGCGTTGGAGATGCAAAGTCTTTGTTTTATCACCAAATGTTAGAAAACCAATTTGTTTTATGCTTCAAGTCGATGCTGAAAAATCAACAGATCGTGTTTAAAATGAATCACAGAATCACATAAAACAGTTCTGGTTAATTCATCAATTAGTTGATCAAGAAGAAATAAATTGTCAATTGTGATCATCAGTTAATCATCTGTGTGATTGACATGGACTCCAGAGTCTTCAGCCGTGCTAGCGGCTCTGTGAGGCTCTGCTTAAGCTACGTGCTAATGTCGGCACGCTAATATGCTCACAGTGACGGTGGCAGGTATCATCTTTAGCATGTTTGCCATCATGCTAACATTTGCTGGTTGGTTGGTTCGGAGTAAAGCTGAGGCTCATGGGAAAGTCATGAGACTCACAGGCGCAGTGTTTGGTCATCAAACGAAGGACTGGACGCAGTAAAATGTGACTGCAGATCAGCACAGCTCACGGGCAGAGTCCAGAGTCCGGTGGAACACAGGCTGTTTTACGTCCAGCTTCAGTGGTTTCCTGAACATGAGAGTGGACACAGTGGAAACAACCTTCGGCAGAATAAAGCTGGATCATCTCCCGTCTGACGGAGTCAACACAAACTGAAGCGATTCGGCCGGAGCCTGTTGTTCTCTGA
This sequence comes from Chaetodon auriga, assembly GCF_051107435.1. NCBI lineage: Eukaryota > Metazoa > Chordata > Actinopteri > Chaetodontiformes > Chaetodontidae > Chaetodon > Chaetodon auriga. The sequence goes on along the minus strand of NC_135079.1, from coordinate 2,053,065 downwards.
CAACTTTCAGCGTTCGAGGCTCCAAGTCGAGAAAAGCAACGAGATCTCGTGAGTTCCAACCAGGAAACGCCTGGCAGGAAAGGTGTGAGGGGAGGTGTTTGTCAGAGTGACGAAGAATGAAAACTCATCCTCAGATCCGTCAAAGTCCAAAAACAGTGATTTGTTTCCTGCTGAGGGGATGGAAACAGGAGGCCTGGACGAAGACGAAGGAAGCGTTTTGCAGGTTTGCTGTGAGGGCTTCAGTATCTCAGACGACGTCATGCAGGCGCCACGACTGACCCTCGTGGTTACGTCACGATTGCTCGGCTGAGTTTCGTTTCCTCTTGTTGCTGCCTCTTCTCCTCAGCGTCTCTCCTGAGAATCCTTATTTTGCTGCCGTCTTTAACGGGTTCATTTATTTACCATTTTACAACACGGGGCTGTGTAACGATGCAGCTTGTATTCCCTTTATGCTGCTCACAAAAGAAAACAAAATAGAACTGGATGAATAAATAATAACACTGTTTTTGTTGGAGTGCAGAGGATGAATGGAGGAGTCTCCAGCCCGAGGAAGGAAGCTTTTTGGGTTGTCTTCAGTGTCGTTAGCGTCCTTCAGGCTTCTGTGCAGACGCCTGGCTGATACCACTGACAGTCTGTCGATGTTTGCATCACCTGCTGCAGAGCCTCATCCCAGTTCGCTCTTCTTAAGTCTCCTTAAAAAAGACGTTTCGTTACCTTCTGTCTGTAGATTTCAACCTCGTGTCACCTCATTGGTTTCAGAACAATCGCTAAAAGGACTGCATAAAGTTAAAATTTAAAATTTGAAAGTATTTTTGGTAAATGTGCTCCTCTGTGGGAACGCCTGCTGTGTCTTTGCTGCTTCATCACGTATGCAGTGTTGTAGTCACTGATGTACTCTTACGTGTAATCGAAGTATACTGAAGTACACGGAGTACCTGAGATGTTTAAGAAACTTAGGTTGTGCTTCAGAAAATGTATTAACAGTGTAAGACTAAAAGCATCCAAGAAGGCATCAGCAGTGAAATCATATTATTATTTGAATACACCGCTTAAGTCGAATTTGAGTGGTTTCAGTTGAACAGTGTGAGTGAGGCTGGAGGGGAGGGACGAGGAACATGAGGACACCCTGTGCACTCTTATACCTTTATGTTGATTGATGCTGGTTATTGTACACGCTTCAGAAGAAAAAAGCATTGATGAACTGGGACATCAACAGAAATGTTGACTGAACAAATAAATCCATAAATGAAGTTTTCAGCCTCAGAAACTCTGTGTGAGTGACTCTTGGGTTGTTTTGCTGCTGTCCAGCTGCAGAGAACTCATTAAATTTGCAGCACCTTCATTCACCACGTTGGTGTTCTGGGTGCAAACTCAGCGACTTGTTTTCAGTTCAGAATGTTTTTTCTGCTGCAGAGATTCAGACTCAGACAGTTTACGATGATAGAAGACAGCAGAAAATACTCACATTGGCCAAGAGGAATGCTAGCATGCTAGCATCATGGCTGTCGGTTGGCCTGTCTCTCAGTCCGTCTGTCCAGCTGTTGGATGGATTGCTTTGAAGTTTGTGCAGACGTTCATGTTTTCCAGAGGATGAACTGTTTTTACTTTAATCCTCCTTTGTCCAGTTCTTCTGTTTCAGGCCAAATAAAAATGGCCGTCACTCCCATCAGCCTCAGCTGTACTTTGTATTTGTTGCTGCTGTAATTAGCAAACGTTAGCGTGCTGACAAGCTAAAGTCAGATGAACATACGAGATAAACGTGAGCATGTTGGCGAACTGACAGCTCAAAGCGCAGAAGTCTGAAGTGTTTGATCAATGATTCAAATAATTAATCGGCTCTGAAAACAGTGGCCTGCTAATCAGTCATTTAGATTAATTGTCTGGTTTGAGAAACTCAAGCTACTTCCTGCTTTCCTCTCGATTGTGGCAGCACTGGTTATTTTAAGCTGTTTGTCAGGACAGTCTCCCCGTTCGTACACCCACAGCAGAAAGTCCAGCATGCATTGCAGAGACTTGAACGGGGAAACCTCTGGCTCTCTAGCACTTAGCGCTGGTCTCTCTCTTCACCTACACAGACCTCTCGGCTGAATAAAATGAATTACAGCAGATCAGTGGGAGTGCGCTGAATGCTGAGACTGACGACACATCGCAGTGAGGCTGTGAGGGGGAGTGCAGACCTGAAAATCCCTGTGCAGCCTAACGTTTGCAGTGTGAGGCTGGACTCGACTCTCTGCTCTCCTTTTAGTCATTTCACATTGTGTGAAAGTGAAGTTCTTGTATGTTCAGACGAAATGAAACACTGAAGGCTTTTCTCCGTCTCTGAGCTTCTTTCTGTCTCTGCTCTGACCTGTTGTGCACATCGTTAGAAATCATTAAAATGGTGACAGATTCCAGAATGAGTTTCATGTTTTGGTACAAGCAACCGAACAAAGGCTGAGCTCTGTTTTGTCGTGACGGCGTGCTGCTTGCTGGGAAACCCACCGAAATGGTGGTACAGGCAGGTGTTAGAGGTGCCGTGGTAAACATTAGTTTCATCTTTTCAGAGCTTGTTGAGCATGTTGGCAGAGACAGAACAGTATATTTTCCATTTGGATTCAGCCAAGTAAAATCTGTTTATTGGTCTGTATTGTCTATAAGGCTGTTGGTGCATAAAAGATGTTTACATGCAGCACAGAGCTGGTTAAAGATAGGTGGTACGCTCTGCATGTCGAGGTGAAATGGAGTGGAAACTAACTCAAGCTGACTCAAGCTGACATTGTGCCTTGTGCACTCAAAGTTCCCCTTGATTATTTTTGGGGTCAGAATATTAGAAACACCTTGAAGTGTAGCCCAGTGCAGCACCACCGCTAACTGTGACCTCTGTACATTTGGCTGCATTAAATTGTGCCGGCATTCCTAATAAATTGGCCACTGGGAGTACAGATCGGGTCACACGGGGTTAAATCCACGTTGTCTGCACCACTCGAACCCTCTGGAGGCCGATGATATTTCTGAGTCGTCATGAATAAATCGGTATTGACAGGTTGAGCGGCTTGCATCATGTCCCCGTGTGGCAGCCGGATCAGCCGGCGGTTTCGCTCCGTGCTTCTTGTGGCTAATGAAGTCCCGCGAGGCGTCCCCGCCGCGGAGATGCCTCCGCACGCCGCTCGTCTGTTAGGATGACGGCCCGTTCTGTCGTCCCCCTGGAAAAGCTCTTGAGATCGCGGTGCCTCCGTGTGCTTGTGCAGTAAAATGCAGATTTAGATCTCTGAAACGGAGGTTTGTTGAGCAGCGGCTCGCCGGCTCTCGGGGCGACGAGCACAGGTGTCGGGTTTGTCTTCGCGCAGAGCGTCTTGTCTGTCACTTAGGTTTGTTCTTGTTTGCTGTGTTTTGATGATTCCTTTGAGATGACTTTGGTATTCTGATACTGAGTAATTGAGCTGTTGGGTTTAAAAAAAGAAGGCAATCCCACGCTGCATGTCGTGTCTTAGGTTTTGTCGTTCCACCTACACCTAACCCTCCGTTTTGGCAGCAGCTGTTTAAGAATCCAGAGGCTGCTGTTCTCAGGAACGACACTCAATCCTGCCTCACAGCTAAACTTGGTGAAGAACCTCAATGGGTGTAATCCACTCTTTAAAAAAAAAGACAAAGATGAACAGAGATGTCTCAAGTACATCCTCTCTGGCAGCTAAACTCGGTTTGGCAGCCGTCTCTAAGTCTGCTGTAGAGTCATGATGCCTTCAGTCCTCCATCGGAGACGGGTTTCATCAATGTGTCATTCAGTTAAGCAACTAGTTAGCTCCAAGGCTGAAGTCTGTCTCTGCCACAGACTGATGTGATGCACCCGCAATAATCTGATTTGAGGGAAGTTAAAAAAGGCCAAGGCCCCAGTAAAACTTTATTTTCATTTCACATGGCCACAATATATGAAGCCTTCAGCAGCTCTGGATGGCTGAAAAACAGAGCTTTGCTATTCTTATCTGTTTGTCCCGATGGCGTTTTCAGACAGAGCGGAGCTGCGTCCAAGCTCGGCGGACAGACGAGTAGACGTGAGTTCACCCAAAGTGGTGGCGCGGACCTGTCGACGGGGTGAAGGATAGTTGGTGAACTACCGTAGCTGGCAAGCAAATGGCTAACACCTTAGCAACCTGAGCTAGCTCTAGTCAGTTATCGCTAAACTTTGTTCTGTTTTCTTTGTACTGGGCCGTTTACCCAGTTATTAGCTCTCCAAGCTAACAAGCTCTTCCCATTAGCTTGGGTGCTAAGGGTACCCGCAGGTTATTGAAAAGAAGTGTTTGTACCATCGACCTCTCTCATAATCTGTAAGCCGTTCTGTTTCTGTGGAGCAGTTTATACTCAAACAAGGTTAAATAAAAGTTGATGGTCGTTCGCAGCTAATAAGCTATGATAGCTTCCTCCGTTGTTGACTGTCTGCCTTTAGCACAATCAAGATGGCCTCCTGTCAGTCAGCGATGCTGCTTAGCGTGCTAGTGTTCACCAAAGCTCGTCCAGAAGATTTCTGTGGTTTTACTGAATTGCTGCAATGAATCCTGGGAGATGGAGGATCCGGTGTTTCTCGAGTGACCAGCAGATGGAATATTTTGGCCTCTGCTGCTTTGATTTTGACTTTTTAAAACCTGTCTGACTTTATCAAAATGAAAAACTAAATCCCTGGAATTCTCCTTTTTGGTGCATCCAGGAGTTTGTTTCCCCCAGAAACGACAGCGTTTAGATATTAATGCTCAAATGTAAAATTCATGCCGAAGTCGGCAGAAACGCAGTGTTTCCTGCTCTCTCCGAGCTCTTTCAGACTGTCATTATATTTTCCAGAGCAGTGGAGCGTGAGCAGCAACCCAGTCACGTGTTTGGGCTTTTGTGTGTCAGCTCAGTGTGATTCTCTTCATTTTTCTGTTTTCTTGTCTTTTACAGAACGCTTCTCTATCATGTTGAGTCTAAAACTGGAGCTCCAGCAGGGCTGCGTACAGTCTTTTAATCGATTTTTCACTGAAATGCTCAGTTATCAGCGTCAGCCCATCAAAGGAGCAGAATTAACCCAACAACACGTTAGATTTGTCTTTTCTTTAAACTAATTGTTTCCATTGTAGGTCTTAATAGAAAATGAATCTGCATGGCGATCGGTCCGCTCAGTGTGGTGGTTTGTGGGATTAATGAGAGTCAGCCCACACGTTTCTGTGCCTCCTTTGTGTTCTCGTGAACTCTTAATTGAGTGGAGGTACTGTAAAGCACAAAGCCTCTGCAGATCGCTCTCTGTGAAATCCAAAATGACACCTTTTGTATAAGCAATCAGTTTGCTTTTCACAGCCGAACCCTTCACATCAGAGTCACGTCTGATTGAATTTCTCCCTCCAAACTGCACAATCATCCTGCTTTAGACCTTTCAATTACCTCTCTGCTTGTTAATCATCAGCCTCTCTCCACCCATCCGGCACTTTACCTTTCGGTCTCACGCTGAGTTGTTGTCATTCGTCCGTCCAGCAGCTGTACCCGCCCGTCCTCGATGGTCGCTGTGAGGCGGGACCCAACGTGAGATTTTGAGTGAAATGTTTGAAACCATTGGATGGATTTCCATGAAGTTTTCTGCAGACATTCACGTCCCCTCAGGATGAATTTTAATAACCTTGCTGATGCTTCGACTTGTGCTGCCAATAGCCAACTTTTTGATTTGTCCGCCATGTGGGAAAAAAAAAAAAATTCCCATCAGCCTCAGCTGTTCTTTGTGTTTAGTGTTGATTAGCAAATATTAGCATGCTAGCACATTCAGCTAACATGATGAACATGTAAACATCGTGTTAGTCGTCACTTTGAGCGTGTTAGCGTACTGGCTTTAGCATTTAGCTTCAAGAACTGCTGTTCCTACGCACAGGCTCATAGAGCTGCTCGCACGGCTGTAGACTCATAGGGCGACCACAACACTGGATACTAAGATGGACAAAGATGCCCCACAATGCAATGTGACGATGACGGCGATGTGTGTGTACAAACACATGATCGTGGTAAACTGACCTTAACCATTAAATTTCACACAAGCCAGGTGCTACGTATTAAGAAATGTTGGCGTAGCGTTTGTTGCTTATGTTTTCTAGTAATTTAAAGATTATTTGGCGAAGATGAAGCCCACGAGATCAAAGCACGAGTTTGTCTGTGGCTCACGTCGCTTCACTTGAAAAGACTAGTAAAAAACTAGTATTTTTTTACACAAAAGTATGTTGAACAGTCGTACACATGTCGAGTTTGTAGTATGGGATTCTGCTTCTTTCAGGGTCATAAAGCTTCTTTTTGCACGTTTTATTTAATTTAAAGTCATCACGTACATGTTGACAGACATCCAAGCTCATCTCTGTCTAAACACCTCATCAGGATTCAGGTTGATTGGATTTCCTTCCTCATTGGTTTCAGTTCATTTCTGTGAATCTGGACCTGCAGAGCCTTGAAGCTCGCTGCAGAGACGTCATCCATCACTGTCGATGTGTAGTCACTTACTTTTCACGTCATCGTTGGCCGGTAATGCAGTTGAGTGCTGAAACTTCTCCTTTCTGGTGCATTCAAGGACACTGTGACATCTGTGACAACCTTTTTAAAGCTAAAAGGACCAAAGTCATGTGATTGTTTCGCACTTTGTTCACATTAAGCAATCCTCGAAGGGCCAGTGTCGTCAAACTCCTGCTTTCTGAACCAGTTTATTTTTTGTTGATGCAGCTGCTTGTGCTGGTTTCTTCTGCGACACCAATAAGTTGCGTCCGACTGGCTGTTTAGCAGCTTTGCATTGATGGATGTTCAAAGAAAAGGTCTTATTGGGGCGTTTTCTCACCCCCCCTCCTTTATTCTTCCTGAGCTGTTGAAGACGTCTTCTGCTCTCAGCCATGTTAGTTTCAGTCCCTGATCAGGGCGTCTGCAGCAAACAGCCGTGTTTTAACTCTCTTTGATCCCTCCACCCAGCAAATATAATGATCACCCGCGGAAACGGGGATTATTTTACATGCTCTCCATGCAGAGCCTCGCATTTAACCCCGTCCATGCTAATGAAGGGAACGGGGATCTGACGAGCTTCAGAATGGCGTCTAACACTTCCCTCAACGTAGGCCGAAGCTTTTTGTGTTAATTAAACACACCGCTGACACATTGTTGCTCCATTTCACAAAGTTTTGTTTTTCGCCTCTTCAGTTTTTGGCTCCAATCAGCTGCCAGTTTGTCCCAGTGGCCAACTGTTGTACTGCAGCTTGAAACCCCCTGCAGCCCAGAGAGACTTTCCCCATAGACCACCATTATAACAAAGACCTCTGAAAAACCTCAATGTATTATGAATTTTTAAAGTACTGTGAAGGCTCAGTATTCAGTATTTCTTAAATCTTTAGTCTAGCTTAGGACACAGACTGCAAGCTATGGGAAACTGCTAGCGTGGCGCTAAAGTCCTGAAATACAAGCACCTCAATGTTAAATCTATACACAGACAGTATAATTCTGCATTACTGCATTACATCATTATTATATAAATGCCCCCCCCCCCCCAAAGGGATCAATACAGTGTTCTGATACTGACACAAATGCAGAAACAACAGTCGGTGGTTTTAGGCGCAGATGAACGAGGTCACAGTCACGTGGAATGAGTCGTGCTCTGGGAGCAGCATTACGCTCCTCCAGCGCTCCTCTTTATGTGCTAGTTTACAGCAGGCAGCAGTAACTCAGTTTGAGGAGCCTTAGGGGGTTTGATAGTAAAGGGGAGGGGGTGCTGATGAGCTCTTGAGGTGTTAGCTGGTGTATTTCTGAGCTTTGGACGGAGCCAGGCTAGCTGTTTGCCGCTGCTGCCAGTCTTTATGCTATGCTAGGCTAAACAGGTCCCGACTCCAGCTGCGGACACGCACATCCACGGACTTTCACTCTGGAATAACCGTCTCCGTCTTTGCCGAAATGAGTGACACAGCTGGACATTCATACGACAGCAGAGAGAGAAAAGAGAGGAGGTGAGAATAGGAAGGCTGAGGCTGACTTTGGTCGTTGAGGGAAACTGTCTCTCAGGTTTGTCATGGCTGATTCTCCCCCACAGCGCCTCTGCTCTGTGCTGATAAAGACACACACACACACACACACACACACACACACACACACAGTACATTCCTTTACGTACAGTATACAACGTGATGGAGCAGCTGCCCACATTGATCTCGTTAACATCAAACGCTCGGACACTTCCAGATGTCTCGCCCCCGTTTGTTGTCCTCGTGCTGGTTTGGTGTTTGTGCTGTTTGTAGAACAGCGCAGTGGTGCATAAGAGTAAGCGACGTCCTCGTTACGACGCCGATCACCTGCCCGGTGTGGACTCATTAAGGGTCTGGGAGTGAGAGGATGTGTGAACGCAGCAGGAGCTCAGCTGAAAGCAGCATCCTTCATTCACAACAACAGCTGATCTTGTTGTATTTGACAGGGACAGCGCGGGGACAGTTTGTGCTGCTGTAAATCAACACTTTCAAAGTGCAGCTCACACTGACCCTCAGTGAGGAGGGCAGTGTCAGCTGACGTGTCACGTGACGCCCACGGCACACACCTTATGCATCATTCGTCAAAGTACGGAAGCTGCGTTACTCCAATCCTGAAGGTGATAAAACAGCTGCTTTTCTGCACAGTTTACATGCGTCAATACGCCAAAGGTCAAAGGTCAGCGTCACTGTGACATCATAAAGTGGTGCAGAAACTCCATGACTCAGGAACAGAAGGCAGACTGTGACCATACTTCACATTTGCTCAGCTCCTGAATTGTTGGCGTTGTGCACACATGGTCTGACCACCTCTCTGCGTCCACTCCCTTCTGTCTGTCTGCTGTGACGTCTTTTCTCTGACGCAGCAGTCTGCCTTCGCCTCCTCGTCGCGCCTCTGTTTTATTTTAATCAGCTCTCGAGTCGCAGTTGAAATCACAGTCTGAACTGTAATTTCCAGACTGCCATGAAAGATCCTTTTCAGCTGGATGAAGTCACAGGAGATTCATAATGGTTTGTGTTACAGTTTGTGAACCTCATGGATGAAGATTTTGGATTTTCTTTAGCTTTATTATTCATCTTAATCTGAGAGCGTGTGTGACTGCAGGCCCAAATCTGATTCTCACATTTTTATTCTTATTATTTTGCCTCATATTTCACTTTCATATAAATCAGACACACTGTGATTATTATGATTTTCTTTCATTTCTGTGGAATTCATGCGACTTTTACGGCGCTCTCTGGCCTGGACTGTCTCGCTGTGAGACCCCTGTGAGGAGGCGCTGACAGATGAACCCTCCACATCCTGAACTTTCGGTTGAAATCTGTTTCTGTGAAGACGTTCACGTCCCCGTCAAACCGGTCCTGCCTGCCACGCTCTCACCTCCGTCGGAAGCAGCGGCCGTTGCGCCACAAAAAGCCATGAACGAACGAACGTCACACTGGAGTCGGGCGTTTGCTGCGTTTCCAAAATAATGTGAACAACCAAAAGTTGTGGACAGATTGAAATCACGATAATCAACGCAGCATCACCTTGACGTGAATTGACATGATAAACTTGTTTTTAACTGTTGATTTAAATTGTTTAGCGTTTTGGTCGAACGTTTCTTGTTAACTGATGAAGTTTGTGGTGTCGGCAGCAGAGGCGGCCGGTCGGAGACGAACCACGCAGCTCATTATTTTTAATTGGCTCCACAGTTTTCCTTCTGGTCACCTCTGGCTTAAAACATCCAGCTGTGAATCGCGAGGCCTCTGTGTGTTTATGAAATGAAGTCAAGCAGCTTCATGGTGAGCGCAGAGTTTCCACTCAAGAAGTCTTTATTACGTGTTTTAGCCTGAAGTTAATTCACACCTCTGTGAGTCAGTTCACGTCTTTCTGTCGACTTAATATGCAGCAATTCTGTGTCTGAAATTTGCTTTGCGTTCAGTCTGGATACATTTTTTGGAGGCTTTTCTCTCAAAGTGAAGCAGGATTCGTCTGTCGGTCTCTTACTGAGCTCCTCGTACCGGCGCTCTGTGGCAGCTGTGATGCTTTACAGCTGATTCAGCCTTCAGATCATTTCTGCAGTAAATAAACCGACTTGTTTTCACTCAACAGGGATTTATTTCCTCTGTGGCAGAAAAAAAACCAACTACACTAACTTTGAAAGTCACACGATGTGCGGACTTGAAGAAACTTGCTAGCCTAGCCGCATCGAGAGCCAACGTCCTGACATCAAGTCTGGGCAGCCTCTCATAGCGTTTCTTTTAGACGAGCGGCGTCCCCCAGGGGGGAAAGATGAAGCCCATAAAGAGCCAAGAACTGCTCCTCGAATGGTTGCAGGAGGCTGGCTCCAAAAGCCAGTCAATCCCCATAGACTTCCATATTAAAATGCCCAAATTCAGCAGAGATAAACATGTTTACAGTCTTGTCTCTATAGCTAATTTCATGACAGCTGTACAGGGGAGAATCTTCATTCAGCTCACGCATTTCAATTATATTTAGGCTTAAAATTATTTATTCATAATTATGGGCACGGCTGCTTTGAGAGACAGCTCGGTTTCAGCAACCAGGCTTCATTTGGCCCACCTCAGCTCCACCTCTGCCTGTTTTTGGATCAGCTGGGAGTTTGGTGGAGTAAGACGCCGCCAAGATGGAGTCGCTGTCACTGAGCTTCACTTCAGGAACCTGTGAAGACTCCGTCCATGTTTTATACAGTCTGTGCTTTTAGGAAAAGCCAAACCTCCCCGAAGGACCCAGCGGAGAGTTTGTCTGCCTCGTTGGCTCGAATAGAAAGTAGAGGCTTCAGTTGTCGACTCTCAGTCTCCAATGTAAACCCGTACTTGGGTTTACTCTAAGACGACTGCATCCACTGCAGCACCTGTGACTGGAAGCTGAAAGCTTCCTGACTTTAACAGGGTTGGACCAGGATCAGAAGAAACTGCAGCTCCCAGGAACATGTGCCAGCATGGCAGCACATCACCAGACCTTTCTTTAAAGAACGTACTATCTCCCACGCTGCTGCTGTTCTCACAGACATGACTGAGCTCCAGAGCCCCTCAACCCGCCCATGGACTCTGGACTCGAGGCCGCGGCCTGTGGCCTCATGGGAAATGGTGTTGAGAAAGGCTCAACAGTAGAGGTGTCAGAGGGATTTTCTCACTCCTGCAGACTTCAGATTTCTTCGAAGGCTTCCAGCAATCTGTAATGCAACACTGTGCAGGAGGCAGCATTTCCCTCCACTTCAACAGCATCTCTGCTTCTTTTTGTGGTGCAAACCCACTTTTTCACACAGTCTCCAGAAGAAATATTGTCTCATTTGCAGCGATACGTTATAGTTTTGTCAAAGCATGAGAGCGGCGAGCGTCTCTCCTGAGGCTGAGGACATGAAAGCAGCTGAAGTAAACAGCAGCAAAAGGCCGGAGCTGTGGAGTGTCTTCACGAAGACGTCCCCTCCGACCGCTGTCTGTTGGACGGCTTTAAAACGTCTCGACACCTCCTCAGCCTCTCGTCAGGCTCTGACAGGTGACGCTGGAGCATATTTGGCTGGTGTTGAAGTGCTTTGAATCGGATTGTTAACGCGGCGCCGGCTCTCTGGATGCTCTAATCTAATAAAAGACTTGAACTGGCTCTGCGCAGCGATGATCAATTGATTCAAACGGCCTCGGCGGACGAGCCGAGGCAGCGCTCCGCTTCTATTTTTATCCCTCCACTGGTGAAGTCACAGCCGTCATCTCCCTTCTCCCCAGTCCAGTCTTTTCAATCTCATCCTCCCCTCTCTGCAGCTCAGACTCCCCCTCTCCTCCTCCTCCTCGTCCTCCCTCTGCTCTCGTTGCCTGCTGCGACCCAGTGGAGAGTTTTTCCGCCTCATTGGCTCGATCCACCGGCGGTCATCAGAAAGTGGAGGCTCCGGTCGGATTCCAGCGCTCGTACAGCCGTCGCTTCCTCGTCCCTCTGAGACGCAGTGCCTGCTTTCGACACTCAATCTCCAATATTTTCATGTCGAACAGCTTTTTTCACTCTCATCCAGGCCGGGGGACAGGAAGTGCAACCGCTAAATGAGCTTTGCACAGCCGGTCTTGAGGAAGGCCCTGAGCTCTTATCTCGGCCCCCACAGGAGCTTCTGTCTGTCAGAGGCTGAACCACCAAAGACCCAGCTGTCGATTATAAAGCACCTGCAACAGGAGACGGTGATGATTCCTGAGCTTCCTGTGATTGTAACAGATCAGAGGGGAGATTTCAGTGTCTCTGACCGCCAGTGGTTCAGTAAGATGAAAGGGTCAAAGGTCACCGGTCGTGAGAGCTGGATGGAACAAATGTTCTCGTCACTGCAGATTTCACAGCTGTCGGTTTCTAATCACTGACTGTCATGTTCATCATTGGTTGATTTTGTTGATTGATTGTTGGTTTGGTCTATAAACGTCAACTGTTTCCAGGTGATGCCATCAGACTTCTTGTTTCAGTCCCAAACACCTGGGACATTTTTGTGAAGTGGTGAGATTTCCAGCTTCATGTCTGGTTGACTCGATGGGTCCTTCAGTCCAAACGTGGTCTGAGCAGACGTCAGTGCAGCTGGGATTTAAAATCAGAGTGAAATCATACCTTCACAAACTGATCTGTCTTCTCACAGCCGTGTCTGTTTGCTTGCTTTTATAAGAGCACTGATTGACCCACCCAGCTCTCAGGGTTGTGATTGGCTGAGCAGGGAGCGGCCTCACTGTTGTTTGCCGTCATGCTGCGTTGACGATGGCTGACGGGGCTTCCTTTGCTGAAGCTTCGTCTTTCTCAGCTGAAGCATGTCCGTGTTGATCCACTGACGGTTTGTTCTGGGCGTCACGTCAGTGCAGGACGGTGAATCCTGAGAACTGAAACACGACTCTGATCATTAAACCAACCAGAGAGCAACAATACGAGGAAACGGCTGAGAAAGTGGCGACTTCGGCGGGTTTCCTTCCTCTGATACTGAGGGACAGATTCCTGGATCTGAACCAGGAATCACAAACTGAAAGTCTGTAGAGGTTTTCCATAATGCCACCGTCAGTGTCGGCAAACGGGCGGGTTATTTATTCGGGTGGAGAAACGAGCTGAGATGAGTGAAGAGCTGCCGTCAGAGGAGAAACATGGAGGCACCGCAGTGATCCCTTGACCCTCCCTCTGAAGTCTCTTACAGACATTAAGGTCGCCCTCAGGATGGATCATCGCTGTGATCTCTGTTCATCTGTGCTATGCTCCTGTTAGCTTTTAGCCCGAAGCGCTGCCTTGCAGAGCCGACGGCACGGCCGGAGGCTTTGAGACTTGTTGCCTGCGTGTTCAAACTTCTGCAATTTACATTAGAAACAGCGTTCTGATGAGTGACAGATGAGGCAAAAGGAAAGTGAGTTTATCCCACAGTGGAATATTTCCCATCAGTTAAACACCTGTGGGACATTTGTCAGGTGTTGCTGTTGCTTCCCTCCATCGATAAACTCTTCACGCTCTCGTTTTGCCGCTCATGTCGTCCGTCGGCTCGTTACCTGGACAGGTTGAGCTGTTGCACAAAGACTCTGACAGTTTGTCTGACTTCTGGGACGTTTAGGAAGGAGTTCGGTGATTCCTGACAGTTTGAAATAAGAGAAGCGGCCGAGGATCGATTCCTCACACCTCCATGAGGTGAAATCTGATTTTGAGTGGTGGTGGTGTCTGAGCCCTTGTCTACAGGAAATGAGGCATCGAGCAATAAATCCTGAGAAGAAAAGCCGTGATGATGAATTACCCTGCAAGGGGAGAGCAGGTGATGGTGCAGACGGACCAGACAGACACAGGAGGCCTGATGCGATGCTGGAAATAATACAGGATTGTAAAAGTCAGCGTGCACCTGATGAGATTTGCAAGATACAAAAGTTTGCTGCTGTTCGATATCTGAGGATGAAATCAGTTTGAAGTTTTTCTCTCTTTTCCCTCAGCAGGTAGATTTGGAGGAAATTAGTGACTGATTGTGCACCAGAGTGAAAAGAGTGATTACATTTGAACTAAAACAGTTTAATTAAAACCTGACTTTAGCTTTGGCATCAGCGCTTCTTCTTTATAATTGATTTAAATATCAATCCCATGTCCAAAGAGAAATACCCACAGGGCCGTTAGATTTAAAATCAGGTGACATAGAAGGTCAATAAGAAACTTTTATCATTGATGTAAAGATGGTGGATCAGTGGAGCGTCGGCCCTCGTGCTTCACTGTACGTGTGGTGTGTTTTAGTTCGTTCCTTCATGCTACAGCACGCCGTCGTAGTCTAGGCGTCAGTGCTCCTTCTGCTTTTTAGCAACACTTGACAGTCCTGCACAGAACCCTGATCCCAGCCCCATCAAACACCTGACACCTGATGAACCTGAACCCTGAGCTGATCGCCCAGGATCACCCTGGATCTCACCGTCGCTCTCTGCAGCAGGTTCAACATGTGGTGGACTGACTGAAGCTCACTTGTTGAGTTGTTGTCTGTGAGCTGCGGCCTGTTCAGGGCTCAGACTGTCGCAACTTCACTCGTATAAAATCAGTATTTCTGAAAGGAAAATCTCGCCCAGAATGAACTCTGAGCTGCAGGTTTCTGGGCAATGTGCCGACTAGATGATAAGATCTCTTCAGACCGGTCAGCGCTTTTACGCATGTTTCTGTGATGATGTGCTCGTGTCCGCCACAGAAGATTTATGACCCCGTGCACCACATGTCCAGCGTTCAGGTCTGTGTTTGGACAGTTTGTCCTCAGGGTCGAGGGAGTCCAGTGGAAAGAAGCAGTTCTCTGGAGGTAAACCTGACAAATCCTCCATGAGCGTCCATAGAAAGCTTCAGAGAGGTCAGAGCCGCCCATAGACCGCTGTCATGGCACAAGACGTCTCCATCAGGTATGTTTAAACCCTGAAGACCAGCGAGACCCTGGAAACTCCGTCCAGGATGTGAGGGACACGCAGTCGGTCAGCAGCAGTCAGCTGCTGGTGTGTTTGTGAAGGGAGGAAGTGTTTGTCTTTGGGGAGTGATCACTCTCACTCTGCTCAGACGGGCTGGTATCTGCGTACAGGAGATAAGACGGAGAGGAGGTTTGAAACATAACTGAGAGCAGTGAGAACAGTTTGATGCTCAGGAATGTGGAAAATTACATTTAGAGTTTAGAAAATGGATTTAATGGAGGGAGAAAAAGGTCCAGGCAGAAAAAGGTCCATGGCTGTTGACTGCGTGGTAACAGGAACAGGTTGTATTACAGACCTGAAGTCAGCTCAGTTTGAACAAAGACATGTAACACAGCGTTGGTGTCGCTGACTCAAAGATAACATTGTTAAATTACCTTCATGTCTTTACTCTTTATTTGGATCCGCCGGCTTCAGCAGAGACGTTTCTGACTTTGACTCACGCTCCCCGGATGGCAGCAGCTGGATTTTTAAGCTCTTTCTTCTTCTCTGCGCTCTCGCCGGCTGGTTTTATGCACTCTGAAGCAGCAGGTGCTGCTCAGGTGTTGCACTCTTGATTACTGCTGATTGAACATCAGCCTCGCACCAGTTTGAACTCTGCAAACTTTGAGCTTTGCAAACACACCTTTGTGATCAGATTCATTTTTTTTAATCAAATCATCTTTTCTGTTTCATTCAAATGATCTGAGCTTCTCTGTAATCTTTCAATTGTCCCTCTGGGGTTCACGTACCCCTCCTCATCCTCAGGAGTCACTAACCTGCTCATCAGTTTTCTGCTCCCCAGAGGAGGAACCCTAACCATCGTGGAGACCCCCTGACTTCTTCTCAGACCGAGAAATGTAAATATCACCTTCCTGCTCCGCGGACCCTTGACCCCCGTCACCCCCTCAGGTGTCGCCTCAGCTCATTAATGTCCACTTTAAATATTGTTCGTAGTTGATTTCATGATGCTCTTTAACTCTGTGTGTGTGTGTGTGTGTGTGTGTGTGTGTGTGTGTGTGTGTGTGTGTGATGCTGATTGGCAGCAGCTGCATCAGTGGTGCTGACACTCGGTGTGTGCTGCAAGGATCGTTGCCATGACGATTAGGGGAGCTGTCACACTGCTACCATGCAGCCCAATCAGGGTGTGTGTGTGTGTGTGTGTGTGTGTGTGTGTGTGTGTGTGAGACAGATAATTAGACAGGAAGCGGCTGTAAACGTGCAGGAATTTGGGATTTTTCTTCCAGCGTCCAGATGACTCCTGTTCTGTTTCATCAATGAATGGATTGATCAATTGGCAGAAGATGAATGTGCATGGATTTTGATGATTGATTGATCAGTTTAAGCTTTTCAGATGTGATGATTTGATGCTTTTCTCACTCATGAATGATAGTAAGCTGATCATCTTTGTGACTGGGCTGCTGGTTAAATGAAAAAGACATTTAAACATGTTCCCGTTGGGCTGTTTGAAGCTCTAACAGGCATTTTTCTGACATTTTGTAGATGAAGGAATAATGAAAATAAGCGTGAGTGGGCCCTGTTAAACACTCGCCCTGCTCTGCGACACCTGAGGCTGATGAAACTGTTTCCAATCAGGAGTAATGATGTCACAAACCTGCAGCCCTGAGCACAAAACCTCCTGTTTCTGTTCCTGGAAGCACGGCGTGTTGGAGATGCAAGGTTTTCACCTGACACATACGGGTGCTAGGCGATGGATGGCCTTTAGTGTGTGTGTGTGTGTGGTGTGTGTGTGTGTGTGCGAGTGCTGTTCATGGACACACACACTCCCGAATGACTGTGAGGGACATAAATTTCTCCTCCTGTCACTTCTGCTGTGCACAAACTATTTCAGTCTGAAGCAAACGTCTCTGAGAGCAAGAAAACAATCAGTCAATTTGTGGAAACAGTGTGATGGTTCAGTGCTCTGTGTGTGTGTGTGTGTGTGTGTGCGTGTGTGTGTGTGTGTGCGTGTGTGTTGCCTGGAGGCTGCAGGGAGCTGCAGTGTTACCTGTGTGTTAGTGGCCAGTGTGAAGATGGAGAAATAATAACCGCCTCGCAGCGCTGCCTGACTGTAAGGAGCCTCGCTGACAGCGCTGTGGTCCGAAGCTGATTCTGGTGTCTCATGAGGAGATGATGATGATGATGATGATGATGATGATGATGATGATGATGATGGTTTAATGAAGTGCAGAATCACCTGCAGGGATTAAATACGCCAAGAGTTTAATCCTCCAATTGATTCCAGATCAGTTTCCAGTTCAGTAAATAGAAAACGGGTCACGGTTTCAGGCTCTCTGCTCCTCTGAAATGCATTATGAGACATAGCCGTTAAGCTAAGTGGAAGCTAACTTCTTCTTCTATGACACTAATTAATGCACTGACGGACCTGCTGGACGTTCTGTTGTTACAATGATCTGCACCAGAGAGACGCCGTCGCTGCAGGTCTGTTTATATCAGGCAGGTTATTGTCTTGGTCAGAGTCTGCTGAAGTGTGTGTGTGTGTGTGTGTGTGTGTGTGTGTGTGTGTGTGTGTGTGTGTGTCAGGGTGTCAGGTGGCTTCCCTCATTTGTTGCTGCTGGTTGTGCTCACTCCGCTCACTCCTCTCCATGAGTTGAGTGTGCGCCCTCTGCCCTCGTCCACCTTTTCTGCTCCGTCATAACGAGGAGAAACTATTGATTTATTGGCTAAAATCAAGCGTTGATGATGAGAAAGACTTGTGTCTGTCGTCCCCTCCCTGGCTGGCTGTGGCTGCCTTGCTCATGGGCTGCAGGCAGAGAGCAGCTGAGCCGGTAAATACCTGCAGAACCGCAGAGGATCCGGGCAGGTGTGTCCTCAGTAAAGCAGCAGGCATGGAAATACAGTGTAATCACCTGCATGTACCCAGGCTCTGAGATGATTACCTGTACTGTGTGTGTGTGTGTGTGTGTGTGTGTGTGTGTGTGTGTGTGTGTGTCCGTGTCACACACGCTGCGTTTACAGACCCACTCTGCCCTCCGTCCAGTAAGCGGAGACGTTTGACAGATATGTCTTGCTCTCGCCTGGTTGCTGTTTTCTCACCAGAGCTGCATCCTAACAGCTGGAGGAGCCACCGGGGAGGAAGAGGAATGGACACACACACACACACACACACACACACACACACACACACACACACCATTCTCTGTATTTATTGATCCGCCATCCGGAGGTCCATGCTGTTGCCCAAATAAGCTGTTAACTCTCCTTGATAACCCATCATGTCCTCTGTGGAGAGGAAGGAACTCAAATTAAAGCCTTCAAGCGTAAACAAACTCTACAGCGCGCTGCATAAGCACACACACACACACACACACACACACCTTCTTAAAGCTCGTCTTCTCCTCTCATGGATCTCCCAGCAGCAGGTCGGGCGCTCGACCGTCGCAGCTGGAAACCCAGATTCTGCCTTTTAAAGCTAAACTCAAGAACTAGAGTTAAGTTAGACGAAGTTTTTGTTACGTTTTTTTTTTATTTTCATGAGTGACTTTCCCTCTGATTGGCTGTCTGCTCATCTCAGGTCATATCAAGAGGCATCACTGGCGTCTCTTCAGTGCTGTTCGATGAACTTTGCGTCCTTCCGGTTTCGTCCTTCGTCGTTTAAATCCACCTTCGTTCGGTCTCCTGTGGATCGCCATGTTCACACGCCGCCGACTCCTGTGGCTTTTTTCCAATTTTCCCCGATTTGCTGCTGTAGCAGGTGAAAAACGGCAGATGTTTTCAGAGAGCTGTGGGGGTGCAGAGGCAGAGATGATGATGATGATGATGATGGTGATGGTGATGATGGCGCATTGGCCTGCTTATCAGCACGGTCAGCCGCAGCGGCTCATGGAGGCCGTGAAGCTGCGCTGAAACCTCAGTTCGTACTCCAACTCAGTCAGACCTGAACACAGACAGATTTTTAGATTCTGTCTACGAGGATGTGACGTCCATCACAGATAAACGTCCATAAAACAGCTTCGAAATAAGACAAAACGAGCGTATAACTTCTTCAGCGTCAGAGTCGTCAGTGATTCTGCTGGTTTTCCTCCGTCTTTGGACTAAAATGCCGTTTAGCTTCAGTCAGCTGACATGTTTTAGTTTTTGTCATGATTAAGACACGAGCAAAGAATCGTCAGTCATCACTTTCACTGTGACGAGTGTTTCTCAGCGTCTTCCTCTTTGAACAGACACAAATCTGACTGGCTGATGGAACAGAAGCATCACAGTCAGCCCGAACAAAGGCAGAAGGCTTCCTGTTGACTCATCCAGATACAGAGCTCAGAGAAATGGAAAGCCAGCAGCAGCTGATCCTCCCGGCGCTCCACGGACATGTTCAGGTGTTGGCCTGCCGACCTCGGAGCGTCTGCTCAGCGGGGAGGTTTTCCAGGAAAGTCCGGCACGCGGCGCGACACCTCCACCTCCACCTGGACGTGCTTCGCACCTCGTCTGCTCATGAACCCTCCTGGGATAAATCAGTTTCCTGAACAAAGGGCAGGAGAAGAGGAGGCACGAGAATCCAAGAGAAACCTGTCGGGCGGCTCCCTCGTTTCATGCGTTCGTACGAGGAAGCCATTACTGCTGCGGTCACCTGGAACAGGACGGCGTGAAGAGAGAGACGGGCCTTCAGGACGGGCGAGGGCTTGTAGTTCTATTCAGAGGAAGAAAGCACAATTTGTTCTTGTGTGTCGTCTCTGAAAAGGTGCAAGAGACTGAATCACGGCTACAGATTGGTTTTGAAAGAGGAAGTCGCAGCCTGAGGTTCACTGTGGAATATTTCTGCAGTCTGAGCAGAAAGTGTGAAGGACCAAGGACAGCCAGTCCCTAAAACACTTTCCCAAGTCCCTCCTTTTGTTATGAACCGAGTTTTATTGAGACATGCTGTTGTAATGCTTTAAACGCCTCCACAGCAGGATAGAAAAGATCCTTTTCTATTTTACAAACGACAGGAAGCTGCGTCTTATTTTGACACGGCGTCCCGTCACAGCTCAGTTTGCCGTTGGTCGTCTTAAATCACAGGATCTTTTGTCGTCTGTGTGGCCTCAAAACTCGACATGCACAACGTCCTTGAGTGCAGCGTCACAGTGCAGTATTGTGCAATGCAACAGGAAGTTGTTGAAGATGTGTTGAAGAGTCTAAATATGATTACTTTAGCGACACAAACCGATCCAGCGCTGATCTCTAAATCCCCTCGTTTGACGTCTTCTCCGTCTCTCGTCTCTGCTGTGGTGAACCAGCTTGTTAAATAACATCTACAAACAGGCTCTGACTGGCTTCATCTGTGGGGATAAATGTGTGTTTTCAGCCCGAATATGTCCTCGGATAAATTGCTGCTGCGCCACCCGTCACTCCGGCACCGGCAGGACTTTCTTTATCTATAATGAAGCGGGTCTCACATTGTCACCCCGTGAGATGAAGGTGAGCCACTTTGAACGTGAACGGTCACAACCCGCCGCTTTTCATGAATCCGCCCTCGTCCTCCTCCTCTCCTGTGGACGAAGGCGGCTCGGTTTAGACACAGAAAAGGCGAGGAAGCCCACACAGAAAGCTGTCGGCAGGAGATAAGTCGCTGCTCACTGTGTCGCTGCAAAATGCGACTTTGACTTCCAGGACGTGTTTGTCGCTGGCAGGGTTGCAACAAGCGGGAGAATAATGGTTTAATTTCCCCCCGACGCCGCCGTCCTCCTGCCGCCTCATACATATGCAGCTTATGAGCTTCGGCTTCTTGTGTCGCTCATGAAAACTTAAAATTCTCATACGACACAGTATGTCATCCGTGGTTCACCGGGCGCAAATCACCACGACCGATGACATTTATGGGAGTGATTGTTTTCTCGGGCCTGGCTGCTGTGCTCGGCTGAGAGTCGGCCTCCTGAAAGCCTCATCGTCGGAGGATGTTTATTCACCGAACTCCATACCTGAATGTAGATGACAGACGAGGAGGCGAGCGGGTCGGTGAGCGCAGAGCTTCGGCTCACAGTTATTTTTGGCATCATTAGATTTTTGCAGTTTAAAGTCTGATTAATTGTTAAATTGTCAGACAAACATTGAAAAACACCAATCACAGCTTCCTGAAGCCCAAATCTCTTGTTTTCTAATCAGCATGCAGACGTTGTGCATGTGTAAAGCGACTGAGCCACATGGTCTAATTGAAATGTTTTTATAGTGTAGAACATCAGTAAAGATTTGTTCTGTAATCACATCCTGAGCTCCGTTTAAAAAAAACATCTGAAAGGGAGAAATGTGTGTTTTATCTATTTTGGTGATGAAAGAAGTGAGCAGAACCTTTTCTGCTGGTGGGAATCTTCCAGAACTCAATGATTAGATTCTGATTCCTGCTACAAAACCAGATCCTTGATTGAATAAATAGAAACTGCTGCGTTATTTTCAGGCTTTTGTGCCGCTGAAATGCAGTAAGACACATAAGCGGTCATGATGAAGCTCACTTTGAGACCGGACTAAACAAAGACGAGTGTGAGGATGCAGCAGAGTGTGAAGCCGTTGTTATCCAACACGCCGTCGTGTGCAGGTCCACGTACCTCAGCAGTCTCTGGGTGATGGGGTGCAGAGTGTCCTCAGAAAACCTCTGTTTCTCCCTGCAGTGCTGACTGTTACGTCCTTAGATCCAAAATGTGTCCCACAGCGGTCATGAGCGCACAGTCATTCGTAACGTATCAGCACTTCAGACCCTTCAGATTTCAGTCCTGGTTGATTTGGCTGCACGTTGGTGGATTCTGAGGGAAACCAGTTTGTAACCTGGCTGAGAAGGTGGAGGTGTGCAGCCTGCAGCTCCTCCTCCTTCTTCTTCCATCACTTCCTGCAGTGTTTCAACCTGATCCACTGTCAGAAAAACGTGTTGTTTACTGGCGTCCGGTGACTCCTTCATAATAAAAGTCAACTCGTGCGGTGCCTTTAATGTGAAGCTGCATCTGTAGGAAATGTTTGTTTTGCATTAGCAGTAATTTAGTACAGCAGTTTGTATGAATATTGCAGTACTTTAATCAGCGGGCCGTGAACCGTGTCGCCCCATTCGCTGATTGTGACTTAACGTTTATTGAAATGAAACTTGTCCTCAGACATGAAGCCAGCGGCTGCCTGAAGGGGGATTAATTCAATTTGAGATGAGCTTAAAGCTGACGTCACGACTTTGGATTGCAGTGGAGTAACATGAAGGCAGTTTGTGGTTAATGAGCTACGATGGAGAATCTCCATCAGCCTCACGGAGACTCGTCCGTCCTCCTCTGTTGTTTGTGGTGAACTCTGAATGAAAGACATTTGTTAGATGCTGTGTCTCGGTCTAACCTGGTGCTTTTGTTCTGTTTCTCGTCCGTCCTGCCTTCCTGTCATCTCCTGCTCTTCTTCTCTGTCTCTTTTTTAAAACCTCTTCTCGTTTCTCTCTGAACTTCATTTTTCTCCTCCATCATCTCTTCTGTGTCTCAGGTGAACAAGCAGCAGCTGCAGGCGGTGAAGGAACGTTTCCTGGCTTTCCTCAACGGGGAAACTCAGATTGTGGCGGATGAAGCTTTCTGCAACGCTGTGAGGAGCTACTACGAGGCAAGGCCATTTTATCTCTGCACGTTTGCATTAAAACTGTCCCTATGAAGCACCCTTCACAGGCGGCCCTCGCACAGGAAACCAGGGTTCGATTCCCGTGTGAAACCAACAGTCAGTTGATTATTTTAAGGACGTAGTTACTTTAAGACAAAACACGATCTTTTCCAAAACTTCACCAAACTACCAGAGTCACCTGAAATCTTTCTCAGCAAGCTTTACTTTGAAAGTCTGATGCCGGGATCATTTCTGAGAATGGCCAATGATTAACCAGCGTAGTGGCCGATATGAATGACAGCTGGACGTCTTTGTCTGTGTCTGACGTGCTAAACGATCTGCAGCATCTGGGACACGCTGACGAGAAGTCTATCATGTCAGAATAATCTTTAGAGTTTATGGTGCTGTGGGGTCTGACACGATGACGTCACCAACGACAAAAATATCACATGGTCTGATCCTGTCATTACCCAGCGTTGCACAAGTATAAATACTAAGTTGAAAGCACAAACAACCCAACACGTGATGAGGTGGACTGGACCGGTGGATGTCAGTCAAGTGAACTGTTGCATTCTGGGTCATACAGTCTCTCAAAACTATGAAAATAAGACCCAGAACAAGAGAAGAGCAGAGCGGTTCCTCTCTGTCTTTGAGGCGACAGCAGAGCTGCTGAGTCCCTTCCTGTGGTTTCAGGCTGTCCTGTGGTCAGTTCTGGTCTTCCTCTCCGTCCTCCTCCTCCTCCTCTCATGACAGAGTGGTTGTTGAGCTCTTAGGGCACAAAGTGATGAAGTTCATCGCCGGCGTCCGACTGAAACAGATTAGAACATCGATCCAGCTGCTTTCTGCTGTTTGTGAAGGAGTTTTTCTTTCAGTGCCACCGATCTCTCTCCTCAAACTCAGACGTTTTCATTTCCATTGTCTTTGCTCTCAGTGCAGCTTTGCAGTCCCACATCTGTTCCTCTCTGATATCACTGAAAATGCTTCACCTGCGTGAGTCACTCGAGCTCTTTCCATCAGGACTGAACAGGAGTCGACAGAAACACTGATTTCACACAGATTTTATATTCTGTTCACGTTTTCTTTTTGGATTTTTGGGGATTTTTTCCTAAAAATTGTTCAGTGTTTGGATGGAAACCCATCCTGTGACTCCTCCAGAGACGCTGTGACAAACCCTCCCACGTCATCTCGACTTTCCGTCCCCGCTGTTGGAGGAGGACAGCTGTGAGCAGAGATTGCAGTGAATTTCCTCACTCTCGTTTCCATTTTTTGCACTCTTATCTGTTGCTCCTCTGCCTCCATCTCTCCCTCTATCTCCACTCATCTTTGTCTTCCTCTCCTCTGCTGAAGCGCCTATCATCTGCTATGACATCGAGATCTTATCGGCCACTTGCAGCTCGTCTCCTTAATTGCCAGCAATTGTGAGACGAGAGGATCTCGCTGAAGCTCTCAATCACGGCCTTCGTATCGCCGGAAAGGAGCTGACGGGCCGAATGATCAAAGTGAGACGATGCATCGTCTTCAGTGGACAGCATCGTCCTCATGAGATCAGCCACAAACTGTTTGAAATGTCCTCCTGAGAGACGGAGTCGGAGCAGATCACCACCCTGCACACTTATAATGACAACAACAGGGATTTGTGCTGTTTTTCATTCAATATGTGGACTCATGGCAGATGTTCCACATGAGGAAAGAAGGTTGTCACAGCAGAGAAACGCGAGGTGATCTATTTCTGCCTCTGTAGAGGACATCTGAGTGAGCGTCGGAGCAGATACGAACATGCAAGGCTGTTAAAACAAGCACTGCATAAAAACAGCAATATGTCCATTGCAGCTGATCATTAAATTGTCCTCAAATTATCACTGATGGTGTATGTGGAGGTCGCAAATGAGGGATGTCAAAGGAAAAAGGAAATCTGTGTATCTGTCCTGCTGCCACAAACAGCCAATGTGGATTAATCCGCCACTGAAAGTAGTCCCCAAAAAATCCACCATTTCCTCCAGTTTGAGTAGTTTTTTTAATAGTCTTCTGAAATATTTGTGAGCTGTCTTCAATGGGAGTCAATGGGCTTGGAAGTGTCAGACATGGACTAACACATTGTTAGTTTAGGTCTTTTTGTGCGATTTGTTGTCAATAAGAAAAATCTGGAATAACACCAGCTTTAGTCTTTAAAAGTTGAAAGATCAGCAGCTGCAGCAGCGCTTCTTTACACTCAAAGACTTCATGTCAAACCCTCCATTTAGCCTCCGCAAGCAGCCAGATTTGATTTGGTTTGGAGCTTGTAAGATGATCAGCACTGCCAGGTTTCGGGCTCTGATTTACCCTGAGGCGCGACACAGTAAATACATACATTAATCGTATTGAGGCTGAGTGATGTGGCAGAAAAAGGATCTTCTCTAAATGTGCAGATGATCTGGAGTCACGCAGACCTTCCACAGTAATCTACAAATCAGGATTAAACGTAGCCTGCGGACATCATGACTGGAGGAATTTGCAGCACAGACGAGACTTTACCTTCGACAGTGATGTGGGTGAAATCTTATATTCTGGGATGTGTGATTTAAGATTAAATTAAGCATATGTATGTTGACACAGTGCATTTCCTGGAAGCTCCTGGAAGAATAAGAAACTGTTTTTGAGAAAATAAACAAATGGAATTTTCTTACATAGAAATCTAATACTAACATAAAGTGCTCAATACTTATAATATGTACTTGTACTTGGACAAACAATACTCATAGAGATGTAAAGCAAAATCTTGAAAATGCTGTGACCTGGAGATGACGACAATAAATATGAGTTAGTGTCTGCCATTTAAATTACGCCGAATGAGAAACTAGAAACAGCTGTGTTCACATGTGAAGCTTTCACACTGAGATTTGAGGCCCATAGGATAAATGAATATTCACTGTCATTGTGGGAAATAGTGAAATGATGCAGCTGACAGTCCACTGATGGATAGCTGACTGGAGTGGGAGTGCAGTCACAGCATGGCAGCATCAGTGAACATCACTGTCGTCTTTACTAAATCTTACGTATTGGTTATTTATAGACAACAAACGATCAACCTTAAGTCCCTAATTCAGGTCATCATCTTTAACATATCACTGCTTCAGTGACAGTTTAGCTGCTCTGCTGCATCAGCGTCTTCTCACCAGGCTGAATGTTTTTGGTTCTGCGACACGAAAAGCTTCACGTCGGAAAGTTTAATTCAGACTGTTCACACCTTCTACGCAACAAGCTGCTGCTGAGGCCTCGAGACCAACAGGCTGCAAACAGAGAAATCATCCACTGTCTGAGGTATGAAAAAGGACGAAATAACAGGAACACTTCTTGAAGGCATAAAATTACTTGCCAGATATTTTGATAAATATACATGATGAATCCTTTCAGTAAGTTTTCAAGAAGCAACACCCAAACTTTGTTGGTTCCAGTTTGTCTGTGAGGATTTGATGCTTTTCTTTGGTTACAAATGTTAATAAAGCAATGATGTTTGGCTTTTGGACCATTTGTCAGATAAAACAGGTGCTCTGGTGGAGCAGGTCAGTCAGGAAGGCCTGGTTCTGAAGGCCTTTGTGAGTGAGGAGGAGGACTTTGAATTGAATCTGTCGTCGGATGGGGAGCAGCTGGAGGTTCTGGAGGACAGGGGTGAGAGTGGGGGAGCGGGTGAGCTGCAGAGTTCTGATGTGCTGCAGCTTATTCAGGAGTTTGGGTGATGTGGTATGAAGAATGCTGCGCAGTCGGCGTTGTTTTCAGGTGGAAAGAGGCAGGTCTTGTGATTTAACTGATGTGGTTGTTTGAGATGTGTGGGAGGGAGAGAGAGTGGAGTTACTGATGGCGAGGCAGCTCTCAGTGGGTTTGGCGAGGGATTTGGGACCAGCAATGATCATAAGTGATTTATCACAGTTAAGTTTGAAGTTTGCTTGCATCCATGATTTAGTTTCAGTGAGGTAGTCGGTCAGAGTGGAGTGAGCTGCAGTGATGGATGTAGTCGAGCTGGGCGTCGTCTGTTGTTGGTAAACAGATATTCATGACCACTAACAAGAAACATTGTGAAGAACTGTGAGAGATTTGATGCCATTGATTGTGGATAAAGGTCGAGCTGTTTGCAGACTTTGTGACCTCACAGTAACCTTATCAAAACAGCAAATCTGCAGTTAGCTGTTAGCTTCTTAGTCCTTGAACCAATGGAGGCACCGAGAGGCAACGACACCAATCCTGTGACATAGTTCAGAATGAGGCCATATGTGTTGGTTCATTTGTTTGACAAGGTTTTTTGACAAGTGATGAAAATAAAGCTGATAGGTCGTTCAGGACACAGTGTGCTCAGCCATGTTTGTGTCAGTCCACAGGGCTGCAGCCACAGCAGAAAAGGTCGACTGCACACTGGAACAGGACTGTTGACTGTGATCGGAAACTGGAAGCTAGCGGGTCACCGCTAGCGGTCAGAATCAAGAGAAGAGCAGAAAACTCGTCAAAGACTGTGTCGACGGACCTGATCAGGAAGTTTGTATCTTTGGTCCAAAGTGAGTCCTCTCCTCTCCAGAGGACCAGGCGCTGATTAGCGGTGTTGTCGCTGTCTTCCTGCAGTCCTCCTGGCTGATCCTGGCATCCTTGTCTCATACTGCAGCACATGTTCTCCTCTCTGTCCATCAGATTCATTAATTAACACTCATGTCTGTTCTGCTGCTATTTTTCTAATTAGCATCTTGTCCATAATTCAGCTCTTTGGCACCACATTGTGATGAGACACAAGAGTCCGTTGAAATCTGACTGTGATCGTCTTCAATTCTGTGTCAGCAGCGTATGTTCAGTGTGTGTGATGCGGAGCTAATAAGCTTCTTTCCACAGTCAGTGAGATCAGTGGAATGTGAGGAGGTTGTTTTTGACAAGATCCCTGCAGGAAAGTCACTCATGAACAGCAGATTCATGTTTGTTTGTCACCAGTGTATCCACATATGCGCAGTTGAAGGATGGCAGGTGATGCAAATTTCAAAGCTTATCAATGCTCTGACTCCTCAAACCTTGTCCCAACAATCAGCGGCCTTGGTTTCCTCTAAGCAGCTGCCTGCACTCTGAAAATTTAACTAATTGATGCCTACAAAGCAGCTGAAGGTTATAAGAAGATAGCAAAGTGTTTTCATGTAGCTGTTTCCTCAGCTCGTAATGTGATTAAGAAATGTCAGTTAGCACGAACAGCGGAGGTCAAGCTGAACACTCAGAGAGAGAGCTGCTCGTTGGATCGCCTGAAGGGCCAATCAGACCCCCTGTTTGACCGCAAAAGACCTTCAGGAAGATCTATTACTGTTCCACTGATACCTGCACAGCTACCTGACCTTCATGGACGAGTCATCAGAAGAAAACCTTTCCTGCATACTCGCCACAAAATTCAGGGTCAGAACTTTGCAAAGGAACGTCTAAACAAGCCTGATGCATTTTGATAACATGTCCTGTGGACTGATGGAGTTAAAGTAGGACTTTTTGATCACAATGAGGAGGTCTGTGGTTCAATCCCTGGCTTTGGCAGGCAACTGGATAATGATCCTATCACACCTCAAAGTCCACTATGGATGACCTCCAGAGGCTCAGGCTGAAGGGTTTGTAGCGGTCCTCACAGTCCCCCGACCTAAACATCATCTAAGATCTGTGGATAGACCCCAGAAGTGCAGAGCATGCAAGACGACCCAAGAATCTGACAGAAACAGAAGCCTTTTAAAAGGAAAAATGGGCAAAAATCCCACAAACAAGGTCTGAAAACTCTCAGCTGGCTACAGAAAGCCTTTACAAGCTGTGATGCCAAAGCAGGTGATACTAAGTACTGACCACGCAGGATGCCAAATATTTGCTTCTCAAACTTTTAAAACTGTAAAAGATGGAAATACAGAAGTAATCTTGAAGTCATCTTTTACGTATATTAACAGGACAAACTGATGTCAGCTGGCAGCTTATTGACTTTATTTCTGGAGGATTTCAGCTCAGCTTTGTGATGATCAGCTTTTCACTTGAGCGACAGTCTGATGATGAAGTGATGGCTTATTGTCCGTTCTCTCCAGACATTTTCATTATGGACTTTCTGAGCACTTCAGGATGTCTTTGGGTATTCATATGTCCACAGCAGACAGGTGTGTGTCTCTGTGGCTCGGGGGAAATAGGAAATGAAATCTTCATCCATCAGTTGTCCCTCTGAGAGGTGAAGTGAGCTTAATTGCCTCTGTCGTGCACTTTTCTGAGTCGTAACGTGATGGATCACAGATAGAAGGAGGCGATCTTAATTTAACGTTGCTCACTGAGAGAAAACCTTCAGAGTTGTTTACTCGAGGTGATGCTTTCACGTCATGTTAATACCAGCAGCTGGGATTTATCGCTGCTTTCTATTTCTGACAGAAAGTTGAGTGAGGGTCTTTGCTTAATTACATTTCTCAAAAAGCTAAATTATGAAGCACCTGCAGTTTTATTTTTGTCTGCACATCATCCATGATGGATTATTGTGTCTCATTTTACAATGAAGATATTTCCTACCTAAGTACCAAAGTAGTGATTTTGAATGCTGTGATATGTGACCTATGAAATCAGCTTGCAGTGACGAATCCAACATTTGTTGTTGTTTGTTAACACACTCAAGTCAGCTTGACTATTTTTTGATATATGGTCATTGGCTAGTTATTCATTTAGTCCAAAATCAAGTTCAGCTTTACAAAAAAAATCCCCTTTTAATGGGAAAAAGAAATGTCAGGAAGACCTAAAAAGAGGACTCCCTCTTCTAGGGCGGATGGAGATGCCAGAAGGTACGAGGTGACTCGTGCAGAGGAGACAGGTGTAGTGAACTAGTAGTTTTAGAGTAGTTTGACGATATTGCAATGAAAACGCAGCAGTTTGAAGCATGAACATTTGTCAGATCTCAACCAGACTGGCTTCTTGTCAGAGTCTGACCTTGTAATTGAAGAAACAAGTCACTTTTTCATGTCATCCACGCTTGCTTGTTGTTTGAGTTTTGGATTGATCCTGTGATGCAGTGCTGACAGCAGCCAAACACTGATAGTTCCACGTTGTGTCGTCTTTGTCGAGCTGAAAGAAACCAATTCATCAGTCAGTCGATCAACAGAAAATATTAGACAGAAATCTGAGCGGTTTGTCATCAAAGGGCTGTTTTCAGTGTTTTCATTGCCAAATAATCTGCTCAAATTAATTGTTGAATAGTTGAATCAAAGGCAGCTCGACTTGCTTGTAGAAATGTGAAAACATTTCCCATCTCATCCAAAGGCCTTCTTCAGTTCTTACTGACTGGTCCCAGGTATTTAACCTCCGTGGGCTCGCTGTCACGGTTATTGATTCCTCCCAGTTCGTTAGCGCTCCTGGCTCTGTAATGGCAGTCGTTAGGGTTGTTGGAGTCAGGCCAAGTGTTAACAGCAGTTGTTGAAGTTGTCATGTGACACGACTGTCTTGTGGCATCAGTGATCGCGATAATGAGCCCACAGAGGTTAAATACCTGGGACCCCCACCAGTCAGTTAGAACCGAAGAAGCCCCTTAGATGAAACCGTTGTCAAGTTTCTACAACCAAGTCCAGCTGCTCTTGATTCAGCCCTCATTGGAAAGCCCAACGATATTCAGTTTGCAATGATATAAAAGGGAAAAGAGACAAATGCTCACTTTAGAGAAACCAGAGACAGATTCACGTCTTTACTTGATGAAACACTGAAATGATTCATTGATTGTCTAAAGTTTAGTGTCACTCCAAAGTCTGAAATATTATCTGGCTCCAGCTTCTTCAGTGTGATGGTTAGCTGCTTTACTTTTAAGTCTAAAGACTGATGGATGATTTGGAAAGTGATCAAAACTGCAGTTTAAACATGTAGAGTTCTACCAGGTGTAGTGTAGTACTGCAGAAAATCAGGTGTAATACTGCCTTGGTGAAAAGGACCAAAAACCCAAACGTACTGTCGATGTCACACCGTCAGTGATACTGAAAACACATCAATTCTGTCAAATGGTGGCAGTTTATATTTATGAAGGACATACGTGTTTTGTGCTGGCGCTGCAGGTGTGTGACCTGTAATTTAGTGTTTTAAGGCAGCTGGAGTCCGGCGCTTCAGCTGTGTGACATTTCCGGAGCCCAGCAGGAAGCTGCTGCCGCTCAGCACCTGCAGCCAAGAGGCTTTTCTTTATTTGCAAAGGATTTCTCAGATTCTCTCTCACCTCCTGATCTCAGGTCTGCTCTCAGCGCAGACCCGTGTCTCATCTCGAGCTCGCACTTTAATCTGTGTGGAAAATGAGACAGTCGAGGGCAGCAGGGAAATCAAAGACTTGTGATTGCTGCTTCAAAAGCAGGTCAGAGGGTGATATCTTCAAGTCCGATCAATATCTGTATTCTGTGGAAAATCAGTATTTTCTGACCCACAAATCTTAGATCATGGTTCTCAGAGACTGGGACCCTTTTACGAGGTCCCATTATCAAACATTAGCATTAATCATCATGTTCAGAATAATCAGAGGTGGCAGCCTGATGATGTTTCCTAACGATTTAATGTTGTCAATACACGCTGGGCAGCTGCTAATGATTCTCTGTCTAATTTTATAGTGTCTATTATTATAATAAATGGGCTGAAAATAAAGCTGTCTGAATGTAAACAAACAATTTAGTTTACAATGACATGAACAGACACACACACACACACACACACACACACACACACACACACACACAGAGTTGTGTTTATATTCATTTCCTGGAGACTTGCCTGAACCATGATCATAACCACTAATTAACTAAACTAACTGAATCTTCATCCTAAAATTAAATGATTTACATTAGGGGGTCTTGTGTTTTGTCCCCCTAAGGGAGGTATGGATTAATGTCCCCACAACGTGAGTAATATATGGTTACACACACACACTCAGTTGCGTTTCCATCACTTTTGGGTTCATCATAGGCTAACAGTCATTTCCTGGAGACTTTCCCTAACCACGACTGAAACCTAACGTCACCTTAAAATGACATTGTGGGGACTTGTGTTTTGTCCTCATAAAGCAGTTGCAGACTAGTGTCCCCACAACGTGAGTAATACATGTATGCACGCACAGACACTCCCTCATTCAGTCGAGCCGTGTCACTCTGACCACGCTGCTGCTCGCACTTTCCTCCCATCCCTGAAAGTCTGTCAGGATCGTGTCATTCGAGCCGCGGTGAGGCTTTTAATGTGAAAACACCTGAGCAGCGACTGAAGAAACAGCTAAATGGAAGCGAATGGGAAGTACATTACAGATGAACGTGGAGGAGCTGACGAGCCACCATTACTGCCGTGTCAGCTGACCTGTGTTTGACACTTGGGCCGCCACACTTCCCCTTTGATTCTCATTAAATGATGCACTTCTCCTGATGATTACAAGGAATATTAAGAATAATCCTGTTTGAGTAAAGGCCTGGTTCTCTCTGTAGCCTTGGCCACTATGTTTGAATTAACTGTTAATGCTAAGAAATGTGTAATTTATCAGACTGAACTAGCAGAGTTTGTGAATGGTTTGTGTGAAGCTTGTTGAACTGTCAGCTCGTTCCTTTCAGGTTTTCCCGTCTCTGACTGAACATCATGTAACGACCTCATGTAAATACCACACGGATCACCAGCGTTTGCTGTGTGTTTGTATTTATCTCCCAAACAGACACACCTGTCGTGTACAGAGACGCAGCGAACGCATCGGGAGCCCCGTGCCTCCAGGCACTTTAATGCATGTATTCCTCAGTGTGTGAGTGGGAGGCCTCGATCTGCATGCGTCTGTTTGCTTTGATTCAAGTTTCACATGGAAGCCTGCTAATGCAGCATGAAAGTGGATTTAGGCTCTCTGAGGAGGAGTTGGTAAACGTTTGAAGTGTGTACGCAGGCGCTTTCTTCTTCTCCATAAATGAACATACAGTTCTTCTTTTACGTCTTCTTCTAAACATTTCTTCATTCATGTGAGTTTTTTCTTTCTTCAGAGGATGCAAAGCAAACAAGCGTAGTGTTAGAGAAGGATGCTCCGAGAGCAGCAGCGATTCGTTAAAGCTGCCTTAAAGTGACTCGTCAACTCTTCATAACAGTCTGAAGCGTTTGTGTTTGTATGGCGATATGAAAGGTGTGTCTGGTGGTGATGAACCTTCAGAGATCATCAGCTGAATCTGCAGCTTTACAGAACTTTAAAGTTTCAGCTCGGCTTTAAAGACTCGCCTGCAAACAGCAGACGGACACGGTTAAAGTGCGGTTAAACGTCTGCAGCTTGTTTCTTTGTGAGGACATCTCGAGAACATCTCAGTGCCATGTTTTCTTCACATTTTTGTCGCCACAGCAGCAGAAGCACTTCGTATATAATTAGACGTGACATCCCGACAGACGGCACATGTAAACAGTTTGTCAGAGTGCAGGGAACAGATCTGAGGACAGGCTCAGACACAAGATGAAGAGGTTTGAACCGGCCCGTCGTACCAGAGCGAGCGACGTGTTCATGTCTTCGTTCCCACCTCATCATTTTTTTTCTGATCAGCGGGAGGTGACGATGACTCAACGCCGCCACATTCAGAGCGTTAGCCAAATTTTGAGAAGTTAAAATGAGAAAGTCAGACAGTGTTGGACCTGTTGGCAGGTGGATCTTAATGCAAGTCGTTAACGTTACGAAGGCATTGAACGTCCCATCAACAATGTTTTTATGTATCGCTGGAACAGACTCTCTCCTCTGGCCATTTCTATGCAGACATTTAATGTGGGACAATACATGAAAAGCTCTGCTCATTCATTATGACGATGGTCGGAGGCACGGTGTGTTCAGGTTCAACTGCTCGAGCATAAATGTGAAGTTATTCTTAGATTCTTTGACTAATGTTTATTCCCTCACTATAGCAACAGATGAAAAGCATTTGTTCTTTCTTTCTTCGTCCTCTTACATGCAGAGGTCTTTATATTCTAAATGTGATTATCACCACGGGTGCACGATCACTGCTCAAGCCGCTCTTTGTATTAATGGAGCTGGCCGGTTCAGATCGGTCCCCTTTCAGTCCCCATGGAGGCCAAGCAAACCGTTTTTCTTCTCGCATGGCTCGGTCGTCATTTTTAACAGCGAGGGGTGATTTCTGATTATTCAGTTTCTGGACTTTGGACTCTATTGGGTTTGTGAGGAGGATCGAAGGTGGATCGAGACCAGGTCACGTCATGAAGTCAGGCTCAAATATCAGTCTGAACATTTGAAGTAACCTCTGAGCAGTGTGAGCACCAAAAGTGGCTTTTTCGTGCCCGCGTTAGAAGCCTGGCACCTCCTTTACCCACAATGCAACTTGACCATCTATATTTTGACTGTAGTTTCGGGTGTGTAATGCTAGTAGCGGCTGATCGAGCCTCTAACCTGCAGCACTTTGATGGATCTGTTTAACCGCAGATGTAGGTGACGCCACATTCGGTCCATTAACAGCAGGGGGGGATCGAAGTCCACCCAAAATGTGCTTCTGCACTGTGGTGTACCACAAAATTACTTCATTTCAGAGACAGATGAACAGGCTTCCCAATCAGGTCAGCTGCAGCAGAGACAACATGCATGTTATGCATTTTTAAAAAGGCTCTAATTAATGTTTTTATATTAACAATACATCACACGACTTCTGTCTGTGAAAGGGTCTCTTGTAGTGACGAACCGACAGATGATTATCACGTGACTCTTCATGTCCCTTCAGCTCTGCGGAGCTGTGTAGCAGGTTTCAGATCATTTGGATTTATGGCGTCCAGCGTGACAGTTTAGGTTCAGCGTAAAGCTTCGTAAACGCTTCAACTCAGAAGAACACGAACAAATTTGCATTTGCGCTTCGGTGAACTGATTCGACTCTGAACTGTAATAGTGTTGATGTCAGCAGCAGCAAAAATCAGAACAAATCAAGTTGACTGTCACATTATTTGTTCCCCCTGTAAGAGTACAGAATCCCTTTTTGATGCCAGAAAAATCCCCAAATATCCGTTGGTTCAGAAGCCAGTGATTTGCGTTTTGTGGGGGCATGAACCCGCTCTGTAGAATAGTGGAGCCTCTTATCAAGCAGACATCAAAGTAAACTTTTCTGGCTGCCGTGTGTCCAGTTAAACTTCCTGCTCTCGTATCATCTGGCTCATCATTTTGACCTTTTCCTCTAAATTTGTTGTTCTTTGAAGCTTGACTGTTTCCTGGATGGAAAACATGTTTTCTTACCTGGAGGGATGTTTGATGTGTGATCTGAGCACGATCAAAGACGACACAGTTCAAAAGTTCAACTTAGATTTTTAACTAAAATCAAATACGTAGAAACACTTGTGGGAAATAGGGATTGTTTTGGAGTGGAGGTTTGTAATGAACACTTCGACTCACATGATGCTAATCTCATTGAGTCAGTCACAGTCTGTCCACCACAAGCTTCAGATGATCTTCTTCTTCTCGCTTTCCCGTCTTTTCTGGGGATCCCTCTAAAACTTTCTGGCCGTGAAGGATTTTCCTCCTCTGCACTTGAGTAAGCACATCCAAAACCAAAGTTTCCCTTTGTTTCCACACTTCTTTAGCTCGGCTTTGTGTCGTCTGACCAGTCGAGAGTCTGATGCCAAAAAGCACAAATGGAATCCGGATCAGACAGAAGCTGCAAAATCGTTCCTGGCATCTCATTGAACTGAGCTCACAGTCTTTATCGCCGTGACTCATTTGTTCTCCTCGGGAGAGCGTCTTCATGTACTGATGTCTGAAAAATGTCGCTGTTGGCTTCTTTGTTGGTCCTTGAAGCGTCTGAATACCTTTAAATGCTGTAGACTCTCAGCCAGGTTTCTCTTTATTCATTTCAGTTAGTTTCGATATATAAGCAGTCCAGTTTAGTGTTAAACATATGCAGCCAGGAAGCTTCTTCCTCGGCTCAGTCAAGTTCATCACAGTGATTTTTTGATGGCACCTATCAGCCACATTTCTTATAGTGTTGAACAATACTAAGACCCACATTTGCAGTCCTGAGCTCATCACATGACGGCAGCTTAAAGTCAAATGTGAAGTCAAAAA
Organism: Chaetodon auriga; assembly: GCF_051107435.1. Lineage (NCBI taxonomy): Eukaryota > Metazoa > Chordata > Actinopteri > Chaetodontiformes > Chaetodontidae > Chaetodon > Chaetodon auriga. The sequence continues at coordinate 2,017,650 of NC_135079.1, read as the reverse complement.
AATGGTGGTGCTTGGTAAAAGTTCAGGGGTCATCAGAGCTATGAAAAAGGGGGGCGTGAGTGCATGTGTCAGTTTTAATGTGAACCTCATGGTGGCGTGTTCTGTATTCTCTCTAGTTTTGACTGTTTTTTTTCTTATTTTTGCTGCTGTTCTCAGTTCAGAGAGTCACAGTGAGCATGAAGTCGCACAGCGGGGCGTTTCTTCTCCATCATCGAGTCAAAGCCACGTTTCAGCGCTTTGCTCTGATTTCCTGCTTCACCTGTCTGATCGGACACGAAGCGGGAGGATCAATCAGAAGGTTTCTCATTAAAGCTGAACCGAAACCTCCGGAGGCCCCTGACGAATCTGAGCTGTCGTCTTGAAATACAGCAAGCAGCAGTTAGTTATGGCGCTGATACTGCTCCTCTCTGCTATTTCACTTTTCCTGATGACTTTCATAACTCCACCACTTCACGGTTCGTCTGCGGCATTTGCAATTTGAAAGCAGGAATTGGAGTGGTGTTAAAACGATTCTGCAGCTCGACTCGAGGCAGAGGAGAAGCCCACGCTTGTTCCTTTAATCTGCACATCATCAGGTTTTTATTGAACATGAACTAATGGGTTTTTAGAATAAACTCTGTCAGATCAGTTCAGCTGGTAGAAGATCTGTTGCGGCTCGATTCAACCTGGGCACGACGGCGTCACGTTCCTGCTGTGATTCTGCCGCCGGTGCTGGTCACGGCCATTCCGGCCAATGACTGTGATTCCTGCAGAAGCAGCTCGCTACTCTGCTTAAAATACACGCTGAGTGTATTTTTGATGGAAGCTGTGTCAAGCTGCACAGAGAATGAGCCGAGCAGGAAGTCAGACACAGGAACTGTATAGAGGATCCTGTCAGTTTTCAAAATAAAACACCCTTTGTGGTGGTGTTGATATCAGGTTTCTCTGTCAAGTCAGACCAAACTGAGCTTCCACATGTGAACAGAAGTCCTACAAATGGCCAAACAACCTGCTTCCTGTTACATTACAACCTGCTCGCTAAATGCATCCAACTTTCGATTGGCTTTATTTCCAGTTTAAATCTCTCTGCAAAACCTTTTGTGTGACCGTGGGAGTGTAAATCCTTCACTCATGGAGTACCGCAGGAGTCAGTCCTCGGTCCTGCACTTTTTTCTTTACGTTATCAGATCTACTTCTGCTACGACTCGAATGACACCGTGCAGCTGAGTCTAAATGCAGACTCATCATGCAGTTGAATGCCGTCACACTGAGGGTCTTCAGACATGTAAAATTGTCCTTCGTCTTACAGAGACTTGAGAGGTCTTGGATCAGTTTGTGATGAGCTGCAGTCATTGAGACGGAGGGTGAGGATTGTGAACATGGTGACTCCAGAGTCGATTCACGTCCTCCTCCTTCCTGAAGCAGCACGCTCAGCCTGTGTCTGTGTTTGTTTTAAACCTGCATATGATCCATCGAGCTCGTTGCAGACACGCTTCCTGAACTGATGACTCCTCTCTCAGTGATCAATTAAAGGAAACTTATTCTCCAGCGATGCTGAATTCAGAACTTTTCTGCTGATATATGGAACGTTCTGGCTCTCTGACAGACGGACCGGTGACGGAGACATTTTAATATCGGGCTGAAACGTGTTTTATGCATGAAGGAACACATGATGTACAGCTTCTCTCAGCTGATGGTGGAGCAGTTAAAAGGAAGCTTGAAGAATGTGGCGACAGAACAGCTCCATCATAATGACGTGTGATTAAATGTGTTCAGAGCAATCGGCTGGTTGAAGACGCCTTCCAGCTGTGCTGATAAAGGGATGATCAGAGAGGGAAAAGTCGCTGATCTGTCCTGTGTTCCCAACACGACTGCAGCCATTTGTCTTCTTTTTTTAAAGAAACTCTCTTTTACCCTCAGCGTCATCTTTTCTTTCTCCTCCTCTGCTGATGCTGTACCTGACTGGACTTTAAACAACACAGAAGCACGAAAACTGAAGTCGGGTAATCACTGAGGAGTCTTCAGTCAGTCAAGATATTCAATCCCACATTTAGCGAAAATGGACGTTTCTGCTATAATCGACTTTGAATGTTTGTCCTTTCTGTTTATCATGTCGATGGACAGGTTCAGGTGTGCGGTGGCACTGAGGCGTTTAGCCGGTGAAGTCCGTTTTTGTTTTCAGGTGTGTTTTCGTCGTTCTCCTCTGGAGCAGCTCTGCTGACACTCAGAGGTCTGCAAACACTCGTCTGTGTCTTTAATCTCGCGTCTCGCAGCCCGGCGCTCCGCTGGCGCGTAAATAATTTAGTGAAATTTTAAAGCCCCAATTAATTCGAGCAGCGGGGAGGGAGGATGTCTCCCGCTGATCGATTCATTAGTAATAATGGCTGACATTTGCGTCGCCACACAAAATGGAGGCGAGCCCATAGAGTCCAGAGAGCAGCAGAGGGAGGGCGGCTGTTTGACTGAAGAGCGCATTCAGGCCTCGGATCAGCTGTGAAAGCGTCTCAGTTCGTTTCAGTCTGAGTCCTCGAGCTGGTGACCTTCATTTCATTCATTATGAAAACGGCCATAAAAGTCTCATCAACAACCAAACAAGTCAGGTTACACTGGACATCATCCAGGACAAAGTGTGTCCCCAGCATGAAAGTTTTTTCGTATTTATATATATTTAAAACTGCATAGTGAGGTGAGACTTGATTTATCCCACGCCGGGAAAATTCACCTGTTACAGCAGCAGAATAAAGACGGAGAGGCGGAAAAACAGAACACTGTGGACTGTGGATGCTGGAGATAGACATTAGCATATTAGCGTCGGATGAGCAGGTTTGTGATGTTTGACTTGAACATCTTGTCACATTAAATTATGCTGACAGTTAAATATTGAAGGCTGAGTTAAAAAAGTTAATGATTAAATTGATGTTGGCATGTTGTTTTTTTATTTTTATTACTCCATGAGATGCAAAGTCAAACTGTCCGTCAGAAATCTCAGGTCTCAGCTGATCAGCTGTCACGTCACTGCAAACTCTAAGCTGTGAATCAGAGCTTCAGTCTGTGGTTCAGGACCACCAAAACCAGTTTGGTCTGGTGTTCACACCGTGCACATTACAGGGCGGGAGTCATCGATCAGGGCTCAGGGCGGGGGGTCAGAACCTCCACCAGGCTGAGAGGAGGCTCAGAGCCGCCATGGAGGGAGTGACCTTTCCACACACACACACACACACACACACATACACACACACACACTCAGTCCCCTTTTCAACTGATATTCTTTACTTTTCATCTGATCCATTAATTATCGTGTCTATCAGTCCCACACACACCGTCCTGCTGCTCCGCGTGTGGATTCATCCGCCGCTGAAAATAGTCCCTGACAAATGTTTCCTCCTGCTCGATGAATGTTGTGAATGTAAAACCGGCTGGACGTCTTCAGACAGGAAGTCTGATTTGTTCTGGTTGAAAAAAGGATCATTTTCCTGTAACGAAACGTCAGCTCTGTGCTGCTCTGTCGTTCGTTCACATGACGTGAAAACAGTGATCGTGTGCTGATTAACGAGCCGCTCGCTCCTCCATTAGTCCGTCTTCACGCCAGTCACGTTGCAGTGAAGTCATCTATGACTGAGCTCATCACAAGGACTCCCCCCTCGTTGGAGTTTGATGGACACCAGTCCACCGTCCGTCATTGGCAGACGCACCCTTACAGCCGTGAGCGTGAGGACACGTCTGTCAGCACATCTGGACGCTGCAGGTTTTCTGATGCATTTTTACCTGAATGCAGATTGTCTGATGTTGTTGCTTTTAGTGTGTTTCAGCACATTTTACTCCTGGACACATGGAGGACAGTGTGATGTCATTTTTCAATCCAAAGTTGTCGTCAAGGACGTTCATCGCAATCTAAAAACCATCTTATTGAGCGGCTGAATAAAATTCTGAGTGGGATTCATTTTCAGTGTTTCTTACCTTTATTAAACCGGTGATGAGACTCATTGAGATTAAAAGTCTCTTTTTCAAGTGGCAGCAGAACAAATACTCGGCAGCAGATGTAAAACTATTTAAGGTGAAAACAAAGAGCAAATCAAAGCATCAGTAAATTTTAGCTCAGAGATTCAGAGGAGTGTTATTCAGATGAGATTCAGGTGGTTTTTAACTGATTCCAAGCAGCAGAATCCTTAAACGCCCTTCTGAACCTTGGAGGCGGCGAGCTGGATGAAGTTTCTGTTTCCTGGATTAAAGGCTGAACAGGGAGCGAATCACCGCTCTGGACTGACTGTTCAGCAGATCTTCTTGCGGTCCGTCTGCAGCCTCTTCACACAGCCGTGGCTCAATCCCACCAGAAGCTCCGACATCTGCCTCCCGGGTCCAGGCATCGTCGTTGGAGCGCTCGCCTTCTTCGGCCTCCCTGCGTCGCCTCGTTCGGCGGGAGCTCTTTGATGTGTTTTTGTTCTCTGCGGTTCGGAGCAGTTTGTGTTGAGTGATGCAGAGAAGCAGATGAGCTGCTGTTAGCAGACTCCTCTCCCTCCTCATCCACTTAACGTTTGCCCGTTTCCATTCATCACCATAAAGAGGACCCCCCCCCCCCCCCCCCGCTGATCTCTGCTGATTTCTTGAACACAGAACAACCGTTTCCTCTGCTCTCTCTCCTCTCTCTGCTCGTTGAGACTCGTCGGCCTGTAGTGATGTCTGTTCCACGCCGTTACTCTCGTAGCTCCACGGCGGTTCCTCTCCATCTGCGGCTGGTTCAGCCTCTGCCGGTCGATCGCTCTCTGGAGGCCTGGACCAGCAGACTGATGGTGTCGTGGTTCAGGCGGGTCGTGTTGCAGCCACAGGACGTCTTCAGTCTGTCGGCTTATGAGCGTCCTGTCGTGATCTTCCTCTTCACCAGTGCACATGTCCTTCTCCCGCTGACCACTGAGCAGCTTCACGGGAATAATCCTAAGGTTTTTAGAGCCCTGTGACGTGTTTGAAGACGTGGATTAACAATCTCTGTTCGTTTTTTTCCCCCACAAAAACGTGTTAAAACGTCCTAAAATGACACCGACTCCCTCTCCTCACTGAAAAATCTACAACGCAAATGTTTTTAGCACTGATGGACACTGATTGGACAGCACGTCACATGTTGGAAGTCCTGCTCGTTCACACGTGTGTTCATCAGATTTGAGCTGGGACGCCCCTTTCATACGCAATCATGATGCTCTCACCTGTGACCAATCAGCCTGTTTACCTGTGGAATGTTCCAAACATCTGCACCTGTTGCTGCATCAGATTCACAATAAGCAGATATTTACAGAAATCGCGGAAGCTGATGAGGAGAAACATTAAATGTATTGTCTTAGATTGTAGATTGTGGAGTTGAAATCTTCCTCGGCCTCATCATCGGGCCCGTCAGCGGAGGGAAGGAGCTGAATGTGTAAATGTTTCGGTCTGGTTTGATGTGGGCTCGTCCTCAGCTGCTGCTCGCTGAGCTCTCGGCCTCCGTCGGATGAATCATTTTCTCACTGATGTTTCGCTTCTCAGAGTCTCAGAGCGACTAACAGGAAGAGGTGAAGCAGCCAGCTGAGCGGCTGTTTAATGTCACAGCGAGCAGCTGCTGCTTCGGTCTGAGCCTCGTGTTCCTGTCAGCGAGCGTCGCTTTGGATAAAGAGCTTCTGTCAAAAGCCTCAAACATGAACGAAGCAGAGAGTTTAACATTAGACCCCTGAATGGCAGCGTGGACGAGGACTGTCTGCGGTCCTCTGCTGCATCCAGTCTCAGCTCATGAAACGTCCAAAGAGGATCTCTGAGCCTCTTCAGCTTTGAGGCGTGTAAATGCACTGCAGCTCTTAAGTCTCCTCATTGTTAAAATTACAGGAATATTGATCAGACAAACTCCTGAAGATGTGATCTGTTGTCTTTTTCTGCTCAGTCTCTCCATCAGTGTGTGTGTGTGTGTGTGTGTGTGTGTGTGTGTGTGTGTGTGTGTGTGTGTGTGTGTGTGTGTGTGTGTGTGTGATGCTAATGATGCTAGCCCACCCAGAGCTCAGTTCATAGATGTGTTGTTGTGCTCGTTGTGTTGCAGCAGCTGATCCAGGTTCATTGCTTTCACTGAAGTGCAGGAGGAGGCTGAGGTTTTCTGTTGATGCAGCGTCTTCACGCTTCTGTGTCTCTGTCCTCGCAGGGCTTCCTGAAGAGCGAGCGCGTCTCCAGGATGGTTCAGAGCGGCGGCTGCTCCGCCAACGACTTCCGCGAGGTCTTCAAGAAGAACATCGAGCGGCGCGTCCGAAGCCTCCCCGAGATCGACGGCCTGAGCAAGGAGACGGTCCTGAGCTCCTGGATCGCCAAGTACGACGCCATCTACCGGGGGGACGAGGACATGCGGCGTCAGCCACAGCGGGCGCACCTGAGCGCCGTGTCGGAGCTCATCCTCAGTAAGGAGCAGCTGTACGAGATGTTCCAGCAGATCCTTGGCATCCGCAAGTTTGAGCACCAGCTGCTGTACAATGCCTGCCAGGTGAGCGGCCAGAGGTGCACAGGTAGACGCACGAGGACACGCTAAGACTCACCTGTCAACATGTACTTCCGCCAATGTCCACTAGATGCTGCTGTAGGGAAACTTTGACCATATCAAACACTGAAGCCACCAACTTCTCCCTGAAAATGAAGTCGTTTTATTTTAGCTTTGTCTTTGAGCTGATTCCACTCGTCCTGTGTGTCTTAGTGGTGACTAGAACTTGTCTTTCACGAAGACGCTGATCAGCTGATGTACCGTCGGATGTTTGTCGTACATTAGTGTTTTGGGTTTCACGTTAAGGTTCGATTCTTCTCGCTGTATCTGTGCCGGCTTTACCTCCTCTTTGGTTTCCCCTGGAAGGCGCCGAGGATGTGACTCCATCAGTGAATTGACCCTGAAGGTTCAGTTTTAAGAGATGTTCATGCATTGAACAGCTCTGTCCTGTAGGTTAAACTGAGGCCAGTCCAGCACACAGGTGGAGACTTACTGTAAGATGATGACCAGTTCAGTCTGAGCATCGTTCAGAAGCTGCTTTCTGTCCCTTCCCTGCTCATATTTTTCATATTTCTTGTGTTTTTTTCAGTGCAGCAGATCACAGACCTTCTCGTCTCTGACCTTCGCGGTCTCGTTGTTAGAGCTGACATTTCTTGGATTTTTAAAAAGTGAATTTGACTTGGATGGTAAATGTGGTGGATTTTTGAGGCCTCATTAGCAGCACAGTCTGCTGACGGTCTCGGCGTCTCGGCGCTCAGTAATTAGACGGTCGCTGAATCCACACTCTGCGTTTTCACATGTAGGAGGTCTGACATGCACTCAGAGTGAAGATGAAGATTGTAGCGTGAAGACCGAAATGGAGTTGAACTGAACATAAACTATTGAGTGGAGGGCGGCTGCAGCTCGTGTTTGTGTGAGTCCCTCTGCTGCCTCGTTCCTCTGCAGCGTGGAGGGAAAACAGCAAAGTCTTCCTCGACAGCTGCAACCAGACATGCGCTGCAGCAGTTTGTTTATCGCGATCGATGGTTCAGCGCTCGTTCTGATGCAGCAGCGACCGAGGATTTAATCCATAATTGATTTGTTGTACATTCAGAGCATCGTGACTCGGCCCACCATTCAAAATCTGCTCTTCAGCTTTGCAGATATTAGTCAGAAAAGGAGAAAAGTAATAAAACACATTTAAACTTCATATCGAGGCATCGGCTCAGTGAGACGCGTCCAAACCTTCAGAGCTCAAATCCACACACACACACACACACACACACACACACACACACACACACACACACACAGAAACGATGTTTTTCATTTCATCAAACCACATTATCTCCCAGGTGACGCTGATCACCTCTATGACAAACAACCTTCTCTGCTGTCTTTAGCTTGCCTTCATCAAAAAACGAGGAAAGATGAGGAGACAGAGGGAGATGAAATGTAGTGCGCAGAAGTTTATGTAGTCATGAAATAAAGTGAAAAACTAGACGTTCAGCATCCAACTTAAAAACACTCCGGGGCGTGTTTGAGCGGCGTTGGTCTCCACCCTCCACTGGATGTTTGAGCTTCTCTGTGTAAAGTGACGGAGCAGCAGCATGATGGAGAATCACGATGGAGAACCACGATGGAGAACCACGATGGAGAACCACGATGGAGAACCACGACGGAGAACCACGATGGCGAATCACGATGGAGTGGAAAACTTGAACAAGGTAACTGAGAAGTTTCTGTGCTGCTGTCAGTCATGTCTGGAGGGCACCTTTAAGTCCTTTAAGACAGTATGAACTGTGTTTGCATCTTGTTGCCTGGTAACCGGCCACAGGTTCGAGTCTCTACGGGAGCACCTGAGTGATGCACATGTTCTCTAATGGTGGATTTGAGGCGGCAGGACGTCGTCTTCATGTGTCCCTGTGAGCAAAGTGTCATCAGTGTTTGCAGCGCTGCAGGCTGCGAGCATCGCGCCGCGTGTTGGGACCTTTTCTGGAGGCTGAATACGTTTTAGATCTTTGACTCTTTAGTCTTTGCTTTCCTTTAATGGACCAAAAACTTCAGATTTGAACCTGAATTTAGTTGGTTTGAAGGAATCTTGTTCACAGGGAAATAAAATGTTATTGTGTCAGGATTTGGGATTCGTACCATCCTGAGGAACAGACATAGATTTGTGGACAGTTGTTGGAAAGTATTGTTGATGGTTACAGCGAATACTAATACTACTGTCTCACAGCCTCCGTAACAGCTGCAGGGAGGCTGCTGACCTCTGACCTCCCTACATTGTTAATGATCGCTCATACCATTCAGCCGGTGTTGAGTCCTCAGAGTCCGCCCCCCCAGCCTGCAGTCATCTTCAGTCTGCCGACACCTGAAGGTCAGATTTAAAGTTCAGACTGTGGAAAAATTAATGATCAATATTCTTCAGTTTGGGAGGAGCTGCAGAGTCTTCAGGTGAGTCACACATACTGTAAATCTAGAGACCATTTATGTTCTGTAAGGGAACGATGAGCAGCACCAATCTACTCTTAAGGACATGAAGGCAATAAAACATACTGATATACAACCAAATGAAATATAATCAAATAAATATATTCAACAGCAGTAAAAAGAAGCAGCGGCCTACAAAAAACTTGGAGCAGTACTTAGTGGATGTGTTTAAAGGGACAGTGTGCAGCTCAAACATCAGGCTTCTGATGCACCACACCAGATTATAGCTTCAAGCTAATTAGCATCTGTCGTCCCTTTGAAGGTCAGAGGTCAAAAAAACAGCACAAAGACCAACAGAACGGAGAACTGACGTGTCGTCTGTCTGAACAGACGTATCTTCAGACACCTTTCTGTTCGACAGCGTTCACATTTGAGTCCAGCAGAGGACGAGTTCGCTGAAAGTTGAAATGTCCTCTAAATGGTCCTCTGGCTTTAGCTTCGGCTCCTGCCTCCTGTCTGCACCGTTTCAGGTCGCCGTCGTACCTGGCCCAAAGCTACGTACGACAATCTGCCCTGTTGACCAGAGTCCAGGTTGGGTGCAACAGGAAGCTGGTGCCTGAAGAAGAGGAGGAAACAAAGACAGACGGGCTGCCTTGTTGCTTCTCGAGACAAATACCTCAGACATGGACTAGTCAAACCAAAGCTTAAGGTTGGAGGGAAAAGCGTTTCTTTCCTGTTGGACGTTAAAGGCCTGTCCACATGTCTTCAGTCTCTGAATGCCGCTCGGTGTGTCAGTGATCCTCAGTGATTCTCCTCGGCTGATGACTTCCTCTGCTCTGCCCGGCTCTGAACACAAATAGCTTCCTTTTACAGATTACTTCACGGCCCATTGAGACATCATCCTCGCCCGTATAACAACCAGAATGTGTCTGTTGCCAGGACAGATTCTATTATTGTCCTGCTTCATTAGACACCAGAAGAGGAAGACGAAGAGGGCGGAGGAGTGAAGAGAAGCTGGAGCTAATCCCATTTTTAGAGGCTCACCTGTGTTTCCAGGGTTTCATTAAGACCTCGGCGCCTTGAGGAACTCTTTCTAATCTGCTTTAAAGTGGTCGGCGTCCGTGAAAAGTGTCTCTGCTGGTTGTGAAACCACAGAGAAATGCCACCAAATCACAGCTGTGCAGAGTGTTTTAGCCTCTTTTAGCTCCTGCTTTTGGTTTTACAGCACATTTCCTGTCTGGTTCAGCAGAAGCATGTTAATATCAACACTTTCCTCTGCGTTTGGCCTCTTTTTCACACCTAAATGCAGATATGCAGATTTTTCAAAGTTCTGGTTTGTCTGAAACGACAATGGTGGACTGCTGCTCAGCTTTTGTTTGGTTTGTTTGCCAGAAAGCTGTTAAATAACTACAATTGAACAAAAAGATCAACTACAGTTTGTGTTTTGAAGTTGCCAGAGGAAAATAAGCTGGCTGCACATGCTCAGAGCGTCTTCTCTGGTGTTCGATGTATCGTTGACTTAGACTTTATGGCCATGTGGAACAAAGGTGGTGCGCTCAGATTTTTTAACGGTCCAGACCTCAGACTGTCAGACCCTCGCTGCTTTCGTCACCGCTCACCTTTCAAGCTGCATTAAATCCGTCAGACGTGTGTTCAGCGTCGTCTCGCCGGCCGGCGCTCGCTGACGAGCCTCTGTGGACGCTGACTGTTCAGAGCTGCTTGATGTGTTCAGACTTGTTTGCTGATCTGATTAATGATTACGGCTCCTGTAATTGACTGGACTGCCCACAGTCAGACTGACACAAGCAGCTTCGACTGATCGATTTTACATCAGGCGGTGGATTTTTCTCCTCTTTTTGTCGGAAACGTGGCGTCTCATCGCTGAAGGATGCAGCAGGTTCACAACAGTCAGAGCTGGTATGCGTTTGAAACAGCTTTGCTTGCTGCGCTCGCTCCTCCTGTCCACACTCACCTTTGGGGAATCCCTCCTGGATGTGCCTCCAGTGGAAGAGACGGGGGACAAAGGTTGTCTTCAGGAGTGCAAAGTTTAAGCAAAGCTGGAGAGGCTTCAGCAGCCTCACGTGGACGAATCGAGCGAGCGTTTACCAAAGTTACCAAAGTCTGTGTTTCTGTCATCGCCTGCAGCTCAGCATGGAAACAAGAAAGACTGGAAAGACCTCAGACAGCTGCTTGATTTGTCCGAGTCAGACTGATGAAGACTCGGTCGAGCTGCTTTCGTTCCTCGTCACTTCTGCTGGTCACGTCTTATGAAGGGGTCCCTCGACGATGACCAGTGATCGCAGTGACCAGAAACTGTTTCAGTGCACATGAGCCTGTCCTTTGCAGGGAATACAGAAAAGATATCAGCAGCCCCCAGCGGTGTTGTGTTCACTGCCAGTGAAAAGAAATATAACCCCATTCCCAAAAAAAAGTCTGCCCGCGGTGTGAAACATAAATCAATGTTGTTAATATCACATTTCACAGACTGGGAAAGATGTGAAATGCTCCAAAAACACCTGTTGGGTCTGAAAGGGGCGTCCTGGAAAGGCTCAGTCGTTACGGCATTATATGCACATGAGAGCAGTGTTTGATGTGTTCGCTGATGTACGAACACTCTGCAGAGTCTGAGGCCGACGGAGGTGCACGCTCCTCCGTCTGTGGTGGGAAAGATGGAGGGAGATAAAAATAGAAGAGAGGAGGACCTGCAGCTGTGGAGGGAGGGAGAGTCCAGGTGTTCAGATCAGCTGGTGTCTGAGGATGAACAGCAGTGACAGTCCTCGGTGTGGAGTGTGTGTGAAGAGCTCATCGTCACCACAGCACACCGGGAACAGACCGAACCTGCAGACCCTGAAGACTGAACTCTGTGATTTCTTGTAGATTGTTCTTGAATCGAGTGGTGAAGAAGTTGTAGCATGACGTGTTTGAGTTTGTTTTCCTTATTGGACATCATGTCTCCTGCAGTGTGACAGCAGCACTTGAACACATCATGATGTAGATGCTGAAATGCTCGAGTGTGAACGCACAACATAGTTAAAGCAGAGTTACAGCGTGATGATGGTTAATACCTGCGTGGTTGGTAGTTTGATGCCTCGCTTACAGGACATGTCGTGATCGCCCTTGAGCAAAACTCTGAACTCCAACTTCTTGTCTGAGGACACGTTTGGAGCAGGCGGACGTGTCTCAAACCTCTTCATGCATTTTCTGCACGTTCGGCCTCAGTTTGACAGATTCCTCATCAAACCACCCCGACGTCTGAAATCGCCCCGGAGGATCAACAAAAAATCTGATCATGATCGGTTCTTCCACACTTGTTGTTGAATGAACATCAGATCTTTGAGCACTAAGTTCGAGAACCTCTGCACTGAAGGTGCTGCTGTCTGAGGAGCTCGACCTCACCGAGAGGCCAACGCTCCCCTCGCCTCCGCCCGCCATCGTCCTCTTTTCCAGAGGACGTCGTCTTTCTTCGGTGTGGCTCAGTCGATGCTGTGCGGTGGGAAACGGTATTTGCAAGCTAAAAGCTGCAGACTGACTGGCTGTTGATTGGCTGTTTGATCCACGTGGAGTAATAATAAATATGGAATCATTTTATCACCCAGCCCTGATTTGAACGCCATCGAACAGGCTTGTCGTGAACGCTGCCCTCACTGAGCGTTGTTTAGTCCAGCATGCTCTGGTGTTTTTGCCCATTTGGCTCTTTTATTTGTCCATGTTGTGGCCAGTGACGGGGCCTCCTCAGCTGAGGAGGGGTCGGTTGATTTCTCTTTAGGTTCCGTCACCTCTCGTTAGCGCAGGAGGCCGATGGATGAAGCTCTAATAAATTATCTGCAGCTCTGCCTGAATGTGTGCTCTCTGCCCCGGAGCTGCTGCCTTTATTTTGCCTTTTGATTTAAATCTCCACGTCGGTTTTTTCCGCCGTTGTTCTTTTGATTGTCGCCTGTGACTGATGGCAGGGTGTAATTGTGTCTTTTCTCCGTCGGTCTTTCATCTCTTTGTCAGACGATGACTCTGCGGTCGGCTGTGTTTGTGCACAGCAGATCGCTCGGTTCATAATAAGACGCCGGTTTAACAAGAGAGGACTTTCACTTTGATGCTGAGGCTGTTCTGCATCACCTGAGCACGAAGGGACGCCGTTTGTCTCACTGGGTTCTTTTAAATATTCATATCACAGCAGATCAGGCTCAGTTTTCTGCACTTTTGTCATCAACGCTGATTCAGTGTTAGCATCAGTGATGGCATTAGCAAACAACGAGATGGTGTGCATAGCAACTTGAGTACAGAGGTCAACTACGAGTCCCAGAAAGCATCCAATCAGAGGCTGCGGTTCTGTGGCCATGTAGCCAGTGATGGGGTGAGAGTTGGTCTGTGTCAAACATGGTGGATGAATCACTTCAGGCCCAAACCTCTTTGTATGTAAAGAGTAAGACTGTAGGAGTGTTTTGGTGATTGATTGACTGACTGTTCCAACACCACCCTTCATCTGCAGCGATACGTGCAGAACGTGATGTTCCTGTGGTTCCGTTCAGAACGTTAAGCGTAGCAGCGACATGAAGACGTGTTTAGAACGATATGTTTGTCCTTCCTCCTCTCGTCTTCGTACATCCATGAGGTGAAACAGCAAAATGTTTGGTTCTAGAAGCCTGTTTGTGTGGTGATCACACTCTCATGGCTAGTCGGTCAGTTGCTGTTGTTAGCGAGCTAACGGCTAACTCATTAGCCGACTGGGCGAGTTTCCTCTCTCGCAGCCTCGTGTCCCCCCAGGCTCCCCTCAGGTAGCTCACCTGGTACTCAGTGTGAACACACCTGGCTTCCATCGACGCCGTCCGCCCTGAACGTGGACTAAAAACTGAAAGGTGTTTCACAGTTTTCTGGGCTCAGTCCGACAGTTTGATGTGTTGATTTGGCCTCTCTGAGACTTTCGCATCACATGAAGGCTGGTTGTCATAGAAATGCTCTGTGAAGCAAAATTAGAAAGACTGCCAACAAAGACCACATAATAGACGTCATGGTAACAACGCCAGCGTGGACTCTGATCTGTGTGTGTGTGTGTGTGTGTGTGTGTGTGTGTGTGTGTGTGTGTGTGTGTGTGTGTGTGTGTGTGTGTTTTAATTTTAGTACTTGCAGCCAAACTGGGGGTGTGTCGGTAATAGTCTCGATCTCTCTTCCAGAGGAGGTAAATTAATCAGCAGCAGCTCTGATGAATAAATCCTGTTTCGTCAGTCCAGTTCGTGTGAATTCCTTCGTCTGCTCAGAGTCTTTCTGACCGTGACTGAAGTGTTGAAGGTCAGGTAGAAAAGGTCAGTCAGGTCTGGTCTCATCTCTTTTTGATTTGCACAGTTTTCCCTCCACTGTCCATGAGCATATACAGACGAACTAACAGCACTTTGATTGGTGTGTTTTGCACCATGTGAACCTTCTAATTTAATCTAATCCGTCTCATTTTGGTTCCAGTTCTGGATCTCCAGCATCACAAAGGCTCAAAATGAGATTTACGTATTCATTCATCTTATTTCTTTGCATGCAGGATGCTCTATTAGGCTGCTGCTGCTGTTCTATTATAAACCCTTTTTGAGTAACTATCCCTCTGAAACGTGCCGTACAGAGACTCTGATCAGCGGCGGGCAGACTGTGAGCTCTGCTATCATCGTGCAGTTAATTAGATTTGAGAGTAATTAACCGGAGACGCAAGCAGGAATGCAGAGTAACGGCAGGCAGCGGTCGTTTGTCTGACCGCGAGAAGTAAACCACACTGCCGACTGACCCGTCTGGGTAATGCTTTAGTCATCAGCAAGTTTCTGGTAGAAGGAAACCCAGACATCACTGACCAATCAGAGCCCTGTTTTAGGGTTACAGAGTTTGGTTTTTCAGAAAGTTTAAAGAAGAACAAAAAGAGAGAAAAGTAAAACAAAGTGAAATGATGCGAAATAATAACCAGACGTTCTGAGAGAGGAGAGGCAGGTCACATCATCAACATCTGGAATGAATGTTTTCCAGCTCTGTTTTGATTCCAGTTATTATGCTGCATCATTTATTATGAAAGACACGTCTTGACCTTCACCGGCTCTCAAACAGATAAACACTCAGCGACTCAGTGACAAACGGCTGAATTTGAAAGCGTCGGCAGAACGTCTGACTTGCGCTGCTTTGACCTCCATCGCTCTGAGAGTTATTCCCTTTTTGTTTCTCACATCTCTAGTTAATCAGCGATCAGCAGACCTCATCGCTAACGACCGCAGAGTGACTGAACACGTCCGCCGGCGTTCGTCTGTGGGGCGTCGGCGGTCCGCACACGGAGCCACGCCGACGCGTTTCAGAGCCGAAAAAAAAACTGTCAAATCATCCGTCAACAAACCTCCACAGTGAGTCTGGATGTCAGGACAGGAAGTGGGAACAGTTTAATAAATGGCCAAATAATTTATTAAATGAATGTTTATTAAAGATCTCCAGAACTCATTTTTCACTGTCAGGTGAGACACTGCACAGATGAAACGACCTGCTGTCGGTGGTCGATCCTCCTCGATGCTTCCTTTCACCCTAAAACACAAACATCTTGATGAAGCGGGCGATGTGTTTGAGGACCAGAACAGATCAGTCCAGGACAGGGACCTGGGAGGTCCAGGAGCTGAGGGTCTCACTCTGCAGCTGTTTGATTTTCGCTTTGAGTTTTTGCTCCTCAGCGTTTTTCGGTTCAGCTGCAGGTCTGAGTGACTGATAACTGACTGAAGCGAGTTTGCCTTCTCTGTAAATGAGACACTGACGGCTGGTTTTTAACTGGGACCCATTTTGGTACGGGCTCAAATTAACCAGCTTATCTTTCCTCTCTGTTATCGGCTCTGAAGGTTCCACTCGTCTCTTTGGCTTGGGGCCAGTTTCTATCAGAGCTGTTTCATCTGCGGCTGTCGTTTCAGACGCCTCTGCTCATCACAGATCTGTGAAACGAGGCTCTGTGTTCTGCCCAGTAAGCAAACCTCGTTCAATTTTCACTGCGCTTTCATCTCCTCTTTGAGTCCCGCTGACGTGGACTTTGAGAGGCGACTCGTTGGCTCTGCTCAGTGTGAAGCTCTCAGCGCCTCCTCGGCTCCCCATGGTGAAGGTGAAGCTTTACGAGCCGCGTCTGTTTCAACATTTGAGCTCTGCGACCGTTCGACGTGGCGTCCAGTCACGTAGGGTTTTCGTCATCTCGTGCCTTCACTGCTGCATCCTGCTCCGGATACCGCTGGCTGCTCCAGTCCCGTTCAAGTCAGTGGTACCGGCCTACCGTGCTGCGATTGGCTCAGCTGAGCCAGGACATGGTCAAACCACACGCCCCAGCCCGTCCACTACGCTCTGCTGCTGCTGAATGAGCGTAATACTCGAAGGTGATGACAGTGAAGCTTGTTCATTAAAACACTGAGTTTATCACTTTCATTGTGTTTGTTACTGGAGCCAGAAAATCCTGATTTGGACCAAAGTCCCGTGTGTCCTTCAGGCAGGAGGACGCAGCTGAGTCCTGTTAGTTTGGCTCTGTCCATCAAAGCAGACACTCTGTAAGACATGTCTCTCTTTAAGTCTTCATAAAGAAGTTTTTGACCTTTTTTGGCTCGATCACTCTTATAGTTCTGATCATCTTTCCAACCGTTGAAAGAAGCTCTTGAGATCATGGAAGACAGACGTTTGCGGTTTCTCCAGTTCATTTCCACACAGTGACGGCTGGTTGGTAGTGTTATCTGAGGTCTTCCCAGGCGCAGAGCTCCAGTGGGTGAGGTGATATGAACTCGACACCATGTTGGGTTTTTCCATTGGCTTCAGTACAGTGACAGTTTTCCTGGAGCAGCATCTAGTGGACGTCAGAGGAACTGCAGCTGAACAACCTGCAGCTTTGACTCCAACTCAGTCCCTGACCAAAAGTAAACAAACATAATTGTATATTTCTCTTTTCTAATTGGTCGAGAGGCACTTCGTCAACATCCTGATGAAGTGGTTGAACCGCTAATCTCAGACCTTCGCTCCTGATTGGCTAATTGCTGTCGGCTGTTACCAGCTCAGCTGCTGATGATCAAATACGCACCTGAGCTTCCTTAAAGTTCATTTCTCCTGCTGTGACTCTCCTTCACCTTTTGATTGGTTTACTGATTCCGCAGCTCTCTAATTGGCCACTCGTCATGTGTTTGTTCTTTCTCTCTCAGCTGGACAACGTGGACGAGCAGGCGGCTCAGATCCGCAGAGAGCTGGACGGCAGGTTGCAGCTGGCCGAGAAGATTTCCAGGGTGAGAAACACAAAGATGGACGACACAGAAAAACATGTTTAAAGCTCTTTTATTGTTTCGTTTAACAATGACTGTGAGCGCCGCCATCAGCTCTGCGGCTCTGTGGAGCTTTCGGTTCAGCTGTGATAAAGCAGTTAGAGACTCGCTGGTGGAGGAAGTTTAACTGCTGAAGAGTCTTTGGTGGAGAAGTGGACGAAGCAGGCGGTGGTTTACGTGTCAGATCTTATGTTTCCAGCTCGCTCTGCTTCCAGCATGAGTCAAACTGCCAGATGCAGCTTTAATACAGCGTTTAGCTTCTAACTAAAGTCATGCATCGATTATCCAAATTATGATTTCCACTTTCATCTCCCCGAAACGTGTTTGTTGTGAAATTTGTTCATTTGTTTGAATAAGAAGCCTGACGCGTCTGTTTGTGCTGCCGAGCTGACAAACAGATGCAGCTTAGACGAGCTGAAAGTCTGCTGTCGTGTTTGTTCACAGCAAGTGTTGGAATGAGACCTGTCCTGGAAGTCTGGAAGCGATGGAAGTACAATCCAGAAAGACATAAAGACAGCAGACTGTGGTGACAGAACACAGTAGATACAGAGACAGACAGTATGTTTAACGTCTGAGCTCATCAGCTTCTGACGCAGCGACACCTTTCACAGGTAAACAGGCTCATTGGGAACAGGTTTGTGAGGTAAGGCCTTGTGTTGAATGTCCGTCCTGCAGGAGAGGAAACACCCGAAGTTCGTCTCGGCCGACATGGAGCCTCTTTACGTGGAGGAGCTGCGTTCGGCGGTCAACCTGCTCATGGCCAACCTGGAGAGTCTGCCGGTGTCCAAAGGAGGTCCGGACTTCAAACAGAAGCTCAAACGCTCGTCCATTAACAACTCCTTCCTGGACATGGGGGACGAGGGAGACATCCTGTCCAAGTCTGACGTCGTGCTGTCCTTCACTCTGGAGGTCAGTTAACTGAGTTTCTTCAGAAACAGTAGAGATAATGAGGTAGAAGGTATTAAAGGTATCACCTTGTTCTGCTTACTGATATTTAGTCAAATATCCAATAACGCTGAATGTTTGTGGCTTTTTTCATCATCTGTTTTAACCCCTGATGGTGTTTTCAGATCGTGATCGTGGAGGTCCAGGGTCTGAAGTCTGTGGCTCCAAACCGGATCGTGTACTGCACCATGGAGGTGGAGGGAGGAGAGAAGCTGCAGACCGACCAGGCCGAGGCCTCCAGACCGCAGTGAGTTCTGCCTCCTCGTGCTGCGTTCAGAGCGCCTCCGCTCTCAAACACAACAAACAGTCACACGTTTAAGGTTGCAGTCATGTGAGGTGCACACTGGGCCACGATTGGTTACAGCCTTTTATTGTCAAAGGACGCATACATTACTGCAGCGTGAATGTCAAACATTCAGGTGAAGTAACAGTGAGCAAGAGACAACGTTACGGAGCGTTTGAACGCCTCTCAATGGTCATCTGTGCTTCTATTTACTCATAAAAAGCTGTGTGTGTGTGTGTGTGTGTGTGTGTGTGTGTGTGTGTGTGTGTGTGGAGATGATCTGCACTGTTGGAGCTGCACTGATTCAGATCCGTGAAGAAGCAAACAAGCATAAGAATCTGAAGAGTTGGATGCAGCTTTCAGTGCTTTCAGCTGTGCAGTTGTGGTTTGGGTGGTTGAGCCTGTGTGGACCGAGTGTGACACAGAGCTGTGAGGCTGTAATCTGTGCTGCTGCTGCTGCTGCTGCAGTGTTCAGAGGAAGCGGCGTGTTTACAGCCTGCCGACGCGTCACTCTTGACTCCTAATTGGATTACCGTCCGAGCTTTTGAAGATGAAATGAACACGCCGACCTCGGTGAGAAGCCTCCTTAACACAGTTACCTGAAACTGAATCACAGCGGACCCACTTCTTTGAACTGAAACAGCGTCTGTGGATCGTAGGCCGAAGACGACTGAACTCGTGTTATGTAAGCGGGGACGAGTGACCCTCGGCTTCCTCACACAGCACCAGAACCTGCCGAGGCTGATGTTATGTAACAGTCAGTGTCTCCTCATCACGGAGGAAACGTGAACACACTCTGTGGTTTCTGGAGGAAAGTCCAGCTGAGCTCAGAACCCTCCGACCTGTTTTTCATCACAGCCAATCAGGAACTGACTCTCACCTGTGACCCCACAGGAGGGAAAAATGAGGGTGTGAAGCGAGACTGACCGTTAGGAAAGATGAAAACTTTCCGTTCATGTGGTACAAGATGTAAAGTTTGGCCTGAGGGTGGCGCTAGAGGAATTTCTAACTTAAATCAAAAGGGCTCAGGTGACTGTTCAGACGAATGCTAACATTAGCATGCTAACGTTCACGTTACAGTCTCATCATAATAACAGGCTAACATTAACATATTGTTATGTGCTAAAGTGCTAATGTTGGCCTGTCAGCAGTCTCTCATCATGTAGGTCTATGGGAAAATGCTTTCTGGGTTGCGAGTGACGTTTTTGTTGCAGTCCTGTGGTTTGACACCTCGCCTCACTTGAGCTTAATGCGCTCATGGTTGAGCTAACCTGTGAGCTAACTGAAGCTAACTGAAGCTTGTGTTGTTCAGGCAGCTTCTCGTCTGACACTGCAGCTCCACTGGAGGAGGTGTCCTCACTTACAAACTAAAACCATCAAAATGCACATTTCCCTGTGTCACCTTTGACCTCTGGAAGCACTGCTTCCACCTTTTTAACGTCCGCTGCAGTCCGCCAGGGACAGATTTTCACTCAGGTCTGAAGGTTGTTGGTGGCGGTTGTTGATCGTCGGATGCCCATCGGACAGCGGGGGTCCTCGCGGTAATGAGGCTGCCCTTTCGCACGCCCCAGCTGCCGGTGGAGAGGTTTCTTTTCTGACAGCCCGCCAGAATGGCCAAACAGAGCCAATTAGACGAGCTCACCGCCACCTGACGACCCCGCTGGTCAACAGGGATCCTGAGCCGTAAAGCGGGCTTCGCCGTGGCTGCTGTAACCTTCGCTGTAATTGCCCACAGGACACGTTCACCCCCTCATCTTCAATAACAGCCGTACGCTTAATGACACGGTGGTTAAGTATAATTACTGAACAACATGATTAGCTGTGATTACAACGTCGTCCAGTTGCTCTGATGACTCCTGCGAACGGCTCGTTAATCACTGAGGACCTTTTCATTAGAAATACCTTCAATTATGCTGGAATGTCAAGCGTCTGTGACTCATTTAAAGGACCAGACCGCTGATTTTTTCATCTTTATTTCAAGTCAAGTTAGTTCTTCTCACGTTAGTTTCCTCCACGTTGTTGTTCCACCTGCTGCAGGCCTTCACTCACAAAACTCATTTTCCACAAAGTGATGAAGGAACTAAGGCAAGCTTCAGCTTCAAATGGAGATTTTCTTGGATTGTAAACTGATCTTAAAACCAAAAAACGAAAAGTTTCATTCGTCAGGTGCCTCAGAGACGAACCAGCTGAGATTCAGCAGGAAGGTTTTCCTCAGGAGTCACGGTTAAAGCGACAGTCCAGCGACTTTCAGTGGGTCAAAACGAAGGAGTTTCAACCAAATTCTGTCATTTAATAATAAGATGAAGAGCAGCATTCATGGAGATTATGAGGTCATTTTGTGTTTAATTTTTCTAACTACAGCTAGGTTTGAGTAACACAAACTGTCTGAATAGAAGTTACTCTTGTTGAAAACCCTTCACATTAATGAGCCCTAATAACAGCTAATAGCACTGTGATAACATGTCGTGATATTTTTATGACAGCTGAAACGCTGCAGGCTGCAGGCGCGCTGCGACACTCAGACTGTCAGTCAGCTTGTTTCTGACCACGGCTCAGATTTCGTCTCAGTCTCTGTGGTTTTACTGGTTTTAACGCTCGAGGTCAAGCTGACACGCGGACGAGAGGCAAAATCCCAAAACTGTAACGACAGCGAGCGTCATGTGACCTCACCTTAAGATGATCTCAGGTCAGCTGATGTAGCAGGTCAGTCTGTCCCCTGTCCTACAGATCTGATGTCTGTGTGTGTGTGTGTGTGTGTGTGTGTGTGTGTGTGTGTGTGTGTGTGAGAAGTGAATACACCTTCCCATGCAACGTTGCCTTGGAAACTGGGGAAACTGAATATGGAGCTCAGCTTTGCTTCTCGCCCTCAACAAGTGAAGGGGTCACTCGTCATCTACACTCACACACACACACACACACACACACACACACACACACACACACACACACTCTCTTAAAATGACAGTCTTGACATAAAGGCATGTAATCATGGCAGCGTGGCGCTCACTGTGTGTAATGGCCGCGTCTCCATCATCCCGAGCGTCACTCTGCTCCATTAGAGAGCAACAGTAAGTGATTCTTGACAACAGCCGAGGCTGATGGGACTGTTTACTGCCGCCGGATGTGAGACAGAGATGTGACGTGATGTCATCGCAGGAAACTGAGCAAAGTTTGCAGAGTGACCTCCTGTGGAAGGCGACATGTCTGAGTTTACACTGTGGACGGGGAGCTCAGCTTCTCCTGAGAGGTTTAAAATCTGGAAAATCAATCGATCACCAATCAGAGCGCAGCAGGGAAAGTCAAAAGGTTTGAACCATCCAAATGTGTGTTTTGTCAGTTTCCAGTCGGTCGACGTGTCCCTGACGAACGGGGAGAGCTGAACATCATCCGGGAGCCATGAAACAGGCTGTAATGTAATCCCTGCAGGTGTTTGAGCTCCACTAAAAGTGGTTTTGCTCAGAGTGTTATAATAAGTGTCTGACGACATTAAAGAAAGGATCCCTGCAGAGACGAACCTGTTTGTCAAAGAGTAAGAGCCTTTTTGTTCCACTGTATGTCACAGCTGTTACGGCGCTTTTCGCCAAAGCCACCAGACTCCATTCAAAAAAACAGTAATTTTAGCATCGTAAAACACTTCATTCAACCTCAACTGAAACCAAATAAAGCTCAACAAAACCTTCTGGTTCATCTTTACACTGTCCGACCAATCACCACTAACTGTTTGTTGACTCTTCACAGTTCACTGTGGTTCAGCTAACGCAGGCTAAAGCTAACAGTGAGGCTGCAGCCTGAGGCTCGATTTTAACCCGAAATGAGTGGAGTCAGACTGAAGTTCTGCCGGATCGGTTGTGATTGATGATCAGTTTTTATCAATGATCATCCAGTTGGATGTCTGCAGCTGTTCTGCAGTCAGATTTATTCATACATCTGTAGAGTTTTTCTTCTTCCATCAGTTCATGGATGAAGTGACGCTGCCTCGCTTTTCAACATTGATGCAGATGTGTTGTTTTCTTTGAATAAACTTTATTGGAATTGTCAGTAGCCTGAACCGCTGTGGGTTCTATATGTATGTTCAGCGTGAGCAGCCGTGTCGTGGCCGGTCAGCTGATCTGTGCAGGAAGGCTGATGAAGACGTGCAGTGTGAGCGTCCGTCCAGCTCTGAAGAGGGTCCTTGTGTCTTTCAGGTGGGGGACTCAGGGGGACTTCACCACGACTCACCCTCTGCCCTCCGTTAAAGTGAAGCTGTTCACAGAGAGCACCGGCGTCCTGGCTCTGGAGGACAAGGAGCTGGGCCGGGTGAGTCCACCTCCACACACACACACACACACACACACACACACACACACACACACACACAAACTGTGTGGTGTTTATTTATGCTCTGAGTCACATCAGCGGTCGGTCTGTTATCAACAGGAATCAAATCCTTCATGGACGAATGCAGATGAGAAACAGTTGTGTTTACATCGACGTGACTCGTCTGTCATGTGACTCTTCAGGCACATTAAAATCATAGAAAGCGTCCAGATGACCTTCAGCCTGACGCACTGATCTCCACGCTGAGTCCTGGCGCTCTCTGCCTCCTGAAGGATTTACCAGGCGTCTGCAGGTGGATTTTAGTCCAGCTTTGGTTCCTGGTGACGGTTCTGAAAAGGCTCATCGACGTCAGCATCAGCGCGGGTCGCTTCTGTGGATCACAGACGTTCTGTCCTGCCGCCCACTGAGCCTCTTTGTCAGGGGGTGTCAGACATTTTCTGCGTTCTGTCCGCTCTCTCTTTTCACCACTGATTTCAAAATCAATGAGACGCGTCGGAGCTTGTTTAGATGCGCCGAGGCCCGAGCTGACCTACAGGGAACCAGCCTTTATGTGAAGCTGGCCCACACTGAAGCTCTTCAGCCGTGGCTTCACATTAACCAGCTCGAAATCAATGTGGCCTGGACCGAAGGATGAATTCTCTGCACATGAAAAGGCCTGAAAACACTTGACGGCCTCCATGTTGGAACCAGTCTGGACTCCCAGAAAATACGCAACATGTTTAATCTTCTTGGAGAGCTCAGCGGCCTCGCTGGCAGTCAGAGAGTTTTAACTCTCCACCTTCCTGCCTGCACCTGAACTACAGATCTAAGGAGGGTCGTGTCAGTGGCGGCCAAATATTATGCAAACCGCAAGAGCCCCAGAGCCGACTTTGTACAGAGAGGACGAGGAGGAAGACGAGAGGCGTCCTCTCAGTGAAGATCTTTTCTGTTCTCTGTTTGACTTCATCAGCAGCAAACCGAACCACCGCTGCAGGATGTCCAGTCGACCCTCCAACGTCTCACGGCTCGATGCCGAGCTGCCTCGAGTTCAGCATTACCCCAAAGATCCAACAGGTCCAACTGTTTTTCTGTGCTGCATGAAAAGGAAACCATCGCCTTTAATGGGCAGTCAGTGCTTTATTTAAATCAGTGCTTTATTTTAATCAGCGGTTTATTTAAATCAGCGCTTTATTTAAATCAGTGCTTTATTTAAATCAGCGGTTTATTCACGTGTTTACAGACGCTCAGACAGCATTGTCGTAAGTCTTTACATTAGATCACTTCAAAGCCTTGTTTCATCTCTGTGCTGTTAAAAATCTAATTAACTCTGTTTCAAACCGACTGTCTGCCTGAATAATGAGCTAATTAACCGCTGAGCTAATAAACTGACGGGGTTAGATTTTTATATCAAGACACACTCGATGGCTGAGCTCCATCTGTGTTGACACCAGCCAGCAGTCGCTTCTCACTCTGACACCCTGTTAGCAGCAGCAGCAGGTTTGAAAGCAGCTCGTTGCATCATGGGAACATTTTCAGGTGTTAAGATTGACTTTGAGCCGACGTGCTGCAGACCAGCTGCTGAGACTCAGTGGTCGCTTTGTGTCTGTGAGCTGGAACCAGGATTGAAGGGATGCTAACAGGAAGTAGCCTCTCTGGCTAACGTGGCTGTCACAGTGATGCTCCCTCTGGCTTCACTCAGACATTTACAGAAAGACGAGCTTCACTCGTTAATTACAGCTGAAGGAGCTGAAGACGCACAGACGGTTGTTGGTGGACAGACTCTCAGAGCTGCTGCATCCTGATCACAGGGACTTTTAATCGATCCAGGTCATAAGTTTATTGTGTTATTAGTTTATTACACTGACGACTGATGGAAGACTTACAGACTTTGTGACACTTGCTGACCAATCACTGCTCTCCTCTGTGCCCCCACCCCCCCCCAGGTGGTCCTGAATCCCACCACCAATGGGCCAAAGCAGGCCGAGTTCCACCGGATGGTCGTCCCGAAGAACAGCCAGGACACGGAGCTGAAGATCAAACTGGCTGTCCGGATGGACAAACCCCCCAACATGAAGCACAGCGGGTGAGTCTGCAGGGCCGCGGGGTCCGGTCCTGGTCCACAGAGACCTGCACAGGGTGCGGTCCTGGTCCACAGAGACCTGCGCAGGGTCCGGTCCTGGTCCACAGAGACCTGCACAGGGTCCGGTCCACAGAGACCTGCACAGGGTCCGGTCCTGGTCCACAGAGACCTGCACAGGGTCCGGTCCACAGAGACCTGCACAGGGTCCGGTGACGTTGTTGTACTGTTGCACAGTAGAAAATACATGAACACAGTAAAAATGTGTAATACTGCAGCAGATAGTTGCACAGATGTTGTGGATATGAGCAAAGTTGACACAGACGTGACGCTGGAACAGCCGAACAGCCGTGAAACGCTCCGTTAGCTGAAGACTCCTCGTTAGTCTTCGTCCTGATTGATGACGTCATCCTCGTTAAAGACGGGACTTTCCCTAGAAAAGTTTGACGCAGCCAATCAGCAGGCAGCATGATGAGGCAGAAAAAGGAGGAAAAACATGAAAATGAAGCTGAGAGGTTCAGAGGTTTGAGGAGTAACAGCAGGCTGACGGCGCCCTCTGCTGGTCACTCACAGGCAGGGGCTGTGAGGATGTGATCATCTCAGGCGTTCACTGCTCTGAGGTCAGTTATCAGGGAGGCGCGTCATGACGAGGAGTTCTGGTTTTCAGAGCAGATGGTTTACTGTCATGAAAGGTGATTCAGGAGGATTTCAGCGTCTCACTTCCTGCCTGAAACTCGGGATCGTCTCTCCGTTACTGATCGACTCCAGGTTTGTTCACATCAGTGACTTTTACGGCTTCTAATGATTATTGATGATCAGTGAAGATATCAAAGATTTTATTTTTTAAAATAAATTTTCTATATTTTATTAATTGTTTATATTCTACATTCTGTCAGACTGAAGTCAAACTAGTGGAATATAGAAAAGCTGTGGCAGCGAGTTTGTTGTGCAGTTCTTCATTTGTGCCAGTAGATGGCAGAAAAGTCACATTTTCAAACCCACACACCTGCAAAGGCTGTGTGTGTGTGTGTGTGTGTATGTGTGTGTGTGTGTGTGTGTGTGTGTGTGTGTGTGTGTGTGTGTGTGTGTGTGAGACACTCCCTCACTGATCGATGTGACTCTTTGAACACACAAACATTCGAGTCCAAATCGTTTCCTCGTCACTCGTCCATCGGTTGCGTCTTCAGGCGTCCACGCCCGCTGTGATGTCACAGGTGTGTCCTCAGGTGTCCGTTTTAAGTCCAGTTATTTAAAGATACAGAATTTTTTTTTTTAATTCCAGGTCTTCTGGTCACAGCTGGAGGCTGCAGCAGTGACGGTTGTGTTTGTGGCCTATAAAACAACGAGTTTTCTCCCTTTGGGATGAAGCTAGCAGTTTCCCTCTGCTTCCAGTCTTTGAGCTAAGCTAGGCTAATCCCACCCTGAATGCATGTCTGCGTTCGACGCTCAGGGATCGATCGGATATCTTCTTGTGTGTAGCAGTGGATTAATCAATGAGTTTGATGGAGAGGAGGTTTGGCAGGAGGAAGAGGAGTCAGGCCTTCCCTTCTACTCCTGCTCCTCCTGCTCCTCCTGCTCCTCCTGCAGGAGCTCACAGACTGTGTGGATGTGATGAACACTGAGCTGTGGGAGTCTGCTGATAGTTTGATTGACAGGTGATAAATACTGTGTGCAGTTTTCAAAGATGTCCACAAGGGGTCAGTGTCAGTCTCCCAGTGCGTCTGTCCTCACCTCCAGCTCTTCTTCTCCGTCAGCTCTGATTCATTAAAGACGCAGTCTGTGGTTCACCTGCTGAAAGGTGTCGTCCTGTGTTTTTAGATCTTCTCCATTCAGGTTGTTTGATGCTGTTTTCACTGACAGTGTTTGCCTGAGAGACGGCGAGCGACCTGTTCGTTCATCACAGAGGAGGCCGGCTCGCTCTGCGCTGCTTCATGTAAATACAGAGACAACAAACGCTTTCATTGTTTCACGTTTGGATTGTTAATGTTCTTCCTGGTTCAGAAACGCCGTGAAGGGATCCAGAGCGCGTGAGTCCTTTAAAGGCCGGCGGCTGCTGGAGGACGTTTTGCTCTCAGACTCGAGATGAAGCGCGCAAACAGGAAGCGTTTCGGTTGACATGCCATCGTCACACGCTTTGATTTGACGTGCGAAGGCGACACCTGTCACCTGTTTGATCAGACGACGGGTCGCTGAGAGGACGCGGATCTGTTTCCGTTCACGGCTCAAACCCAGCGCCCTCCTCTTCACACGCCGTCATTAAACGCCCCACTGTCTCTTCATCGTGTTTCAGACGTTTTACTTCTCACCCAGTTTGAAGGTGAACGTTTGATCCGACGTATGAAGGAATGAATTCTGCTGATGTAGTGAGAGCATTTTATTTTGCAGGATATTAAATGATTTTTGATGCTCAGAAAGAAAATAATCTGTTTAAAATCAATTCAGCAGCTGGTTTTACTGCAAAAGCATTGAAGTGACCGAATTATAATGAGCCAAAATAAATCCATCTGTTTATTTATTCATACAGTCGATGAAGTCAGCCAACACAATGAGATTATTTCACCTCACAGGAGACGAAAGAACATAAAACCTGATGAAACTCATTCTGAAAGACGTCGTAAATCCATAAAAACTGAACAAGTTAAAGCTTAAATTTATGCTCAGTTTATTCTGTTTTTCGCTCTTCAACATTTGTTTTCTGATGAACGAGTGAGTGAAATGATTTCATGTCACTGCAGACACAAACACTCTTTGATGCTTTGTAACATTTGAAATGATTAAAATCAGTTTGAGAAGTGAAGGTTTGCCTGGAAAACGTGGAAATCTGCTCGTTTGGTCTTAAAATCTGTTAGTTCTTTATCAATAATGTCAGGAGCTCGTTCCATCTGTTCCACAGAGATCAGCTGGAGCGGATCCAGTGTCTGACGCTGTGAATATGCAGCTAAGTGACCAGTTAGAGATGGATGTTTTTTTGCAGCGAAGACTGTTAAATGCCTGCAGTGAACTCGTTCCGTGGCGGCGGCGGCGAGCGGCTGAATGGACGCCTGAAACCCTGCAGGAGGACGGACGGCCAAATCATTTTCACAAGTGGCCGGCGAGCGGTGCCACATGTTAACCCGGAGCTGAGCAGGATGGCCCAGATTCTGTCCAGACGCTCCGCGGCCTTGACTGGAGGCCTTTTCTTTAAGGGCGGGCTGCAGGGCTGAAGAAAGAGGTCTCGCCATCGATTGATTTTCCTCACTCGCACTTGCCTGTATCCCACGCTTCAGGAGGCCCGGGAGCAGCCATTGATCGGGAGGCCACGCTGGTCATTCTTCCATTTTCCTGGAGACGTCCTCAATGAGCCGCCGTCTGTGCCGCGGCCTCTCTCGGCTCGGGACTCATTACTTTCTCCTTTGAGTTTCACGCTGGGGGAGGGAGTTAATGTGTTAATGGCGTTCACAGCTGGGGGAGGAATGACATAATGCGGCGTTAATAGATAGAGAAGCACGAGCGCGAGCAGGAGCTTTGAAACGAGACCCGATCGAACACGGAAAAGAAAAGTCCGGCCTCTGAAAGCCGAGCTCAGACTCGGGTCTCTGTCCTTTATTTTAGGCCTTACCCTCACGTTTAAGCCTCATCTCTTAGATTAAATGGTCGCCGTCACCTGTTCTTTCATCTGATTTGTCAGAAAATAGTCAAACATGGCTGTCACAGTTCAGCCTAATCATTGAACTGATTGATCAGTCATCAGAATGATGTCATTTCCTTTACACTGACTGCAGAAAATTACAAACCGGTTGGTTCATTTATTGAATATTTGTTGGGTATTTTCAGTGTTTTATATTTTATTTTATGTTTTATTTATTTTATTGATTTTCACTTCATGTAAATGATGTCCTCTTCTTCTTCTTCTTCTTCTTCTTCTTCTTCTTCTTCTTCTTGTGGCTCAGATTCAAGTGCAAAACAACACGTGACAGTCGTTGTTTCTCTGGCAGCAGTACTTTTATGGGCAGTAGGATTTTTATGGCATTTAGTATTTTTATAATCTGTTCTTCATGTACAAATACACACAGTTGTTTTTCTGTTCTGTATCCTCAACCCTTTTTTTATTTTGACCCTTCTGTGCCACTGATTTTGCTTTTTCTGGCTGTAACGACCTTCTGTTCCCCTTTGCGGGATCAATAAAGTCTTATCTTATCTTATCTTATCTTATCTTATCTTCTGTGGCGTGTGTGGGCCATGCTGTTGTTTTAGCGCCCTCTGTGGGTGTGTTTGTGTAATCGATTCTTTGACCGTTGAAGCTCTACTGATCACATGATGAGTTGAAGGAAGCTTCTCGTCCACGTTGGGTTCAAAGATCAGTTTGAGGTTCAGAGTTCCGTCCTGACCCTGAACACAGCGTCTGTGCTGATGAAGGTCATGTGATGCGACAGAAAGCTCCGGACCCTGAGGCGAGGCTGTCGGTCGAGTACGGCTGGTTTTTGGACATAATTTCAAAGGTGAAACATATTGATTAGCCAGTTTGATCGTCAGGAAATCACTGATTTTTCACCATTTTCGAGACTAATTGATGATGCAGACAATGACTATCAGCAGCCTGAGACGAATCCGCTCGTGCTCAGGTGTAAAATGCTGTTTATCAGACCGGTTCTGGGTGTTTTCGCTCTGTTTGTCTGTTTCCTGACCAGCTGATGTCTGCAGCGCTGTGCTCTTTGTGTTTCAGGTATCTGTACGCTGTGGGACAGAGAGTCTGGAAACGCTGGAAAAAAAGATATTTCGTCCTGGTTCAGGTAAGACGCCGATCAGAGAGAGTGAAGGTTAAACTGAAGTAAATCAGCGACTGAGCGGAGCGTCGTGTCTGACAGATCCAGAATCAGTGAAGTGATTAAAGTGAAGTTTGTGTTGATTAGATCAAACCGTCGGCCTTCACCAGCGCTCGTCCTCACGCTGAGGCGTCTCTCTTTGACGGAGCAGCTCTTTGAAATAAAGATCGAGGGGAAAGAAAAACTGTTTGAGGTATTAAAGAAAATCATCTCACGTCAGCTGAAGGTATTTACGCCTCGTCTGAGCCCAAAGGTCCTGCAGGAGAAGAACGCTGATTGAGTTTCGGTCTCTGATTTGTCTTTTAGGCTCATTGACTTCAGCTGTTTTCAAGCGAGCGCTGAGTCATCAGTCAGGGTGTTCGAGGGCGACGGCGGACGTTTAGATTCACATTTTCTTTGTTTACGTCTCAGCGGCGGATCCAAAGTCCCTTTAAAGACATCAGCTGTGACTGTTTGACGCTAAGAAGATCCTCAAAGACGACGCGTCTGCAGGAAGTGAAGCGCAAAGCTGCGTCTCCCAGCGGAGGAATCTGATTGGCCCGCACCTCTGACGTCCTATACCTTTGAGATGAGACGGACCACCGACCTTCAACATCAGCCAAAAAGGCTGAAGGTCGTCAGAGGCTGAGGGTCGTGGTTTCAGCCTCCAAAACACAAAAATCAGACATGAAAGCAGCAGAAAGAGTCGCTAACGTGCAGCTAACGAGGCGTTTTCGCAGCATCGGGAGAGTTTTGAGGTTGAAACTTAAACACAGTTTGACAATCAACAGTCAAGACATCGAGTGTGTGTTTGTGTGTTTCGTGAGTGTGTGTTTCATGTGTGTGTGTGTTTCGTGTGTGTGTGTTTCAAGAGTGTGTGTCTTCGTCCTGCAGGTGAGTCAGTACACCTTCGCCATGTGCAGCTACAGAGAGAAGAAGGCCGAGCCTCAGGAGCTGATGCAGCTGGAGGGCTACACGGTGGACTACTGCGACCCGCAGCCAGGTACGCACACCTGAGCTCACTGACATCATCATCACCATCAACATCATCACCACAGGGCGTTACGCTGCGGCAGGATGAGAAAACACACCTCAGCTCACACACTGCTGGAGGAGTGACCTTTAAAACACAGTCCTGATTTATTCTTTATTATTATAATATGAGACCACGTGGACCAGGTCCGAGTGTCCAGGTCCGAGTGTCCAGGTCTGAGAGTCCAGGTCTGAGAGTCCAGGTCTGAAAATCGACGAAAAGTCGTTCGGTTTGATGCAGATCAGCAGAAAAACTACAAAAACAGACAAACTGAACTTTTCAGCTTCAAAGTAACAGAACCTTCAGAGAAATGAAGTAAAATTTCCCAAAAAGTAAACTCAAAAAATGTATTTTAGTACAGCACTCACATAAATGTCCTTCATTACTGCGAAATCCAAGTCTGCAGGAGGCGTGATGATGTCATTAAGAGCCGACATCACTTCCTGTCTCCTCGACCAGCTTCACTGTTCATGATCTCAGATGAATTCAGAAACTCTCTCTGAAAAACACGTCGCTCCTGAACTCACCTCATCTGTTCCAGCTGTGGTGTTAAACTGTGGCCTGATGGGAAATCGTGTAAATCACGTAAAATCAGAAAATGCACAAAACCAACACTAAAACGTCTTAAAGTCATCTTTAAACGCATCACAGATCATCAGCTGTGCGACAGGAAACCACGCAGCTTCATGACGTTTCTCACGTTTGTTCGTTGTATTGATTACGTTTGGTACTGATTCACGCTCCTCGTCCTCCTGCTCCTCCTCCTCAGGTCTGCAGGGCGGCCGGGTCTTCTTCAACGCCGTGAAGGAGGGCGACCTGGTGATGTTCGCCTGTGACGACGAGCAGGACCGGACTCTGTGGGTCCAGGCCATGTACCGGGCCACGGGGCAGTCCTACAAACCGGTGCCGCCGCCGCAGAACAAGACCATGAACTGCAGGGGAGGAAACCAGAAACCGGCGTCGCCCATCAGTACGTTCACGCCCTCTGGGTTCAACTTCAGTATTCAGAAATGAGATAAAAGATGCAGGAAAGCTTCGTGAGGTCAGAAAAACTGTTGAAGTCCTGAAACAGCCGGTCAAAATTAAAAGGTTAATCAGCCGAAAATGTCCCAAATCAAAGTCAGTTTCATGGTCCGTTACGGTTCGTACGGGACAAACAGAGGGTCAAAATAATGTTTCTCACAGTGTGCAAAAAATCCAGCCAGCGAGGTGTAAAAGAGGCCGAGAGAGAAGGTTTGAGACGCGTCCAGCGAAGGCCAACGTGTCGGATGGTCTTCGTTTCTCAGAAACTTTTAAAATGTTCGTGTTTTCCTGCTGGTGCGTTTGTTGGCTTGTTGGTCAGAAACTCCTCCCTTTCCCCTCATTCTTCCTGTTTTTTTTCTTTTATTTCCCCCAAACGTTTCCTCTTCCTCCTCTTCACCTACACATCATGTCATTCGTTACCCGTGCGTCTGCGCGCTCGCCGGCCTCCTCCTCCTCCTGGCTGAGCGTCGTGACTCGCGGAGCGTCACGCTGGGAGCTGATCACGGCAGCATTTGCGTAATTTGGTGCAGCGGCGGCCCGTTCTCGCCGCCGCTCGTTAGCGCTTAATGGAACAGAT
Source organism: Chaetodon auriga (assembly GCF_051107435.1). NCBI lineage: Eukaryota > Metazoa > Chordata > Actinopteri > Chaetodontiformes > Chaetodontidae > Chaetodon > Chaetodon auriga. The sequence goes on along the minus strand of NC_135079.1, from coordinate 1,985,487 downwards.
TGAAGCGCTAATGGCGGGAGGTGGTGACACGCTGTTTGCAGGAGGAAATAGAAAGTGTCCCTGAAATAGCTCTTAACTGGGTGCTAAGTGCCATCGTGTGTGTGTGTGTGTGTGTGTGTGTGTGTGGTGTGTGCGTGCGTCACAAAAAGTCATTCTCTCTTTAATAACGATCGTGTCGGTGAACCTGCACGCCACATGCACGTGCTCTCGGTCTGCAGGCGTTTCTCATAAAGATGAAATTAAAATAATGGCAACCTGCACGCGTACACACACACACCTGTACACGTACACACACACACACACACACACCTGTACACGCACACACACACACACACACACACACCTGTACACGCACACACACACACACACACACACGACGGTCTTTTAACATGAATAAAATCACTCTTCTCCTGTCTTGACGTGGTGAGAACGCTGCGTGTTCCAGCACAGACGCGCTCCTCTCCTGCGTTTGAAGGTTAGCGGGTTGGGGCGGACAGGTGAGACAATGACAGCGGGGACACAACAACACGTCTCCTTTGTTCGCCTCCGGTTCACGACTGTTTTCAGCTCGGCTTCGGAGGCATCTCGAAGCACAAAGAGCGAGCGGCCAGCGGCGTCACATGTTATCGACCAGTGTGTGAGAGCGAATAATGAAGTCGCGCACAAGTGGAAGTCGTGTTGGACGGCGGCTCGTCGCCGGCTGCTGAATGTCATTGTTCGCGCCGCTGAGTGGATCTCGCTCTGTAAGTCCTCGGCTTGTTTTCAGGCAGCAGCTCTTCCTCTTGTTTACCAGCTGATGTCCAACGATGTTCTGGAGCTGAAGCAGGCTTCTGTCCACAATGAGGAAACGTTTTGTTCTTTCAGCGCGCACATGAACGAACAGATGCAGCTCGGCAGCGATGCACCGCGACCAGCAGGAGTAGAAATTAGTGCTTCGATGTTTCTGTTCTGTTTCACTCGAATGTTTAACGCGACAATATGCTGATTTACAACACGAGTGCTCCTCAGAAAAGGTTGAAAGACGACAGAAGGACGAGTCGGCTCATGGAGACGTTCTGTAAGATCAGCGAAAAGTGTCGTTCATCCTCTGTACGTCATCTGTCTGTGTATTTAAGACTGAACCTGCAGTGAAGTTACCGTACCTAATATAGTGGACATATGTTCTCCCATCATGCATTGTACAGTATATGATGTGCAAGTGATGGCTGCTAACAGCTAGCGTGCGTCGCGTCGACGGAGTTGAAAAACGCGCCAGGCGAAGGTGTTCAGCCGCCGGCCCTCCTGACTTCACGCCTCTGAAGTGGAAACTACAGAAAAGGACAAACGCATGAGCGCGAGTTCGCTGAAGAAACTTCAGCCGACATCACTTCCTGTCACCCCCCCGCCTGCTCGCTGCTGCCAGCAGTTCACGTAAACAAGACTCAAACGGACCAGCGTTCAAGCGACCCACAGATGAAGTCCAGACAAGGGGGGGTCGTCGGGGCTGTGGGAGGTTCGGCTCTGACCTTTGACCCGAAATCCACTTTTATGGCACAGCCTGTGACTCCGTCCTCAGGACGAACAGACGGGCCAGTTGGGGGTCGAGACTCGCCCCTGAAGTTGTTTTTCGGAGATGTTTGCACCTGTCGGTTGTGTTTTTGAAGAAGCAGGTGGTCAGTTTGACAGCGAGGACGATCCTGAGCAGAGACGTCAAGCTGTCCGTTTGTCTTAACCTCCCGGGGTTTCAGCGACGCCCTCGAACGCAGCACGGCAGCTGCGGACGCGTTTGTGCGCTTCTCTCAAACTTTTCCCCGAGTTGAGATTGTTTGCGCTCTGCGCCACGAGACGCCTCGCTCGGCCAGACGGAGGCTGATGGGCCTGTCTGCCCGCATCTTCGTCTCCGCTCGCCCTGACATCATCTCCGTCGCCGTCGCCACGCTCCGACGGGCAGATCAAGTCACATCTCTCAGGCCGGTGCACCTGAAACTGAAACGCTCTCCTTCCTCCTCCTCCTCCTCCTCCTCTTTGTCTGCATCAATAACCTGCCATCAGCGGCCGCCGCCACCTCTCAGAGCGGGATGTCACATAGATGTGACTGTTGCTGTGATGATACCAGTGGAGCCCAGACAAGATGGATGCAGAGATTGAGTGCAGAGACCCGCGCACACACACACACACACACACACACACACACACACACACACACGTTTTACGTTGCAGCTGTCATCTATTTTATTCCACATTTATTCCTACATTACCCACAATGCAACTTGCCTGCAGGCAGTTCAGCCAGAGATTCAGGCATGTTATGCTAATGGCGGCTAATGGCAGCCGCAGACGTCAGGTCAGCTGACTTCCTTCCACATTGGTTTCATTTGACTCAAGTGACATCACTCCTTTAGGCGGACACACACACACACACACACACACACACACACACACCTTGGCAGCAGTTTGATCGTGTAACATTAAGTGAAGGAGCGCTGATGAAGGCGACTGTTTCATACCGTAACCGTTTTAAAGACGTTTGATTCAGGACTGTTGACTTTATCAGGAGGAAGAAAACAGAAGCGAGGATGACGATGAGGTCAGAGGTCAGAGGTCACATTTCAGCTCAATTCCACCTCGCTCTGATGAAGTCCTCTGTCCTCCAGCTCGTCCTCGTCTCCAGCGTCTTTTTTTCTTCCCTCCTTAGAAACGGCCTCTCGACAGGAAGTCGAATTTACGCCTGTAACTGGAAACGTTTTGAAGCATTGAACGCATCCACGCTCTGCAATTGCGTCTCTATAGAGCACTTCTAATTGTTGGTGGCGGGGTCCGCCGTCCCCGCATTGTATTCATATTCCCGTCAGTTTCTCTCACTGATGAGAAACTGCTGGAAAAACACAAAGTGAAGCAACCTGCAGACCGTCTGGACCAAACGCCATCTGTGCCGGCAGCAGCGACGTCCATCCATATTTCCTGTCACGCACACTCATTCACACACAACCCCCCTTTAACACCCCCCTTCAGATAATAGCTGAAAGTTGGACTTGACACGGATCAACATCACTCCTCCGCTGCCTGTCCCCCAATCAATACTCCCCCTCCTCCCCCCTCCTCTTATTATCAGCCTAATCTATATCTCTTTGTCTCGTTTTCTTTAGAGTCGCCTCCTCGACTCCCTGTCTTTTCTCCAAATTACATTAAGGACAATCGGCTGTTTTTGAGGTAACGAATGTAAAATGACCTACATCGGAATGAGACAGAGGGAAAGCAGGCCAGAGGAGCCAAAGGGCAGCCGGAGTCAGAAGAAAGGACGCCGGGAAGAAAAGGGGAGCAGCGTCGATTGGAAGTTGATTGTGGAGGTTTCACTTTTGCTGTCATTTTTTTTCTCTTTCGGACAAAAGCGACAAAGAGAGGAGGGGGAGGAGGGGGGACGAAACACAAACGTCTGAGAGTCCTCGCGGGCTTCTCTGCGTCCACACAAAAACAAAATGGCAGCGTTAATAAAAAGCGATCGCTAATGCTCGTCTCGGACGCGAGGCCGCGGGCGTCGCAGGCGTGGAAGCGGCGCCGGCATTCTTCGGCGGGCCTTGGTCTTTTGTGGGGCCATGTGTCACGCTCAGAAACTTCCCATCCCGAAATGTCCTCCCCCGATAGAGGCAGAATGGAGAGTGTTAGGCTTTTCACTTGGCGGGGCCATTAACAGGACGCCTGAAAGGACTGGAAATGAACCCAGGTTTGCTCAGGCCGGGACGCCCGGCGCCTCTTCTGCTGCTTTTATTTTTCCTTTTTTACGTCAATTCTTCCATCGCTGACCCCGAAGCCTCGTTATCGTGCGCCGCTCCGGGCGCCGCGGGGGCCGAGCTCAAAGAACCTCCGAGTACAAACACTTCATCAGCAGCCTCCACTCAAAGCACCAGGATAATGTAGGTTTGTCACATGGTGAGTTTTAGAGAATCCAGATATCGATCCGCTCATGTTTGCACATATCAGACGATGGCCTTTAGCATAGCTTAGCACATAAAGCTAACGCTAAAACACCCAAATCTTCCTTAAAACACCTTAAAACTCAGATATCACAGCGAAACGTTAAATATCAGAATCCTAAAAGCGGTTTGGTTCATTTAAATTGTAACTGCTGATAAAAACGTCACTGCTGTTCCTTCATCACCACAAACACACACACACACACACACACACACTGTCCTGCTACAAACACTCACTACAGCACCGAATGTGGATTCATCCACTGCTGAAAATAGTCCCTCTTGAAAGCACCATTTCCTGCTGTTTGCTTGATAAAAACTACAGCGAGCGGCGCCTTCAGGAAACTAAAAAAGGAAATTGGACTGTGGATTTGTGAGACATTTATTTTTTAAACGCACAGACAGGAAGTCAGACGGATTATCAGCGTCCGTCTTTGGGATTCATTGACGAGGCGTCTGGTGGCCTCGGGGCCGACCGCGGAACACAACGTCCCGGTTTGCAGAACCTTTGTTTTCTCTCTGCTGTGGATGTTAAAGCATAATGTGCCTAAAAAGCCTTCAGGTGTGACCACTGTAGTGATGTCACAGGTCACATGAGCAGCAGTTTGAGGCACAGATTGACAGCAGGGTCCACAAAATTCCAGGTCCCGGTCTTTATGTGATCTGTCATGAGACCTGCAGCTCTTCATCAGTTAAAACCAGCAAACATTAAAAACGTGACGCAGACGAGCGTCTGGCGGCGTGTCGCCGGCGCTCTCCTCCCGGCTGAGCGTCACTTCCTGTGTTTTCCTCACGTCGGCCGTGTTGCTGAATGTTTTGTGTCGGCTGAGAGCACCGACGGCTTCGCAGAGGATCTGCAGCCAACCGAGGTGGGAACTATTAGCCACAGCACCGAGCGCCGACACTGCCAGTGTGTGTGTGTGTGTGTGTGTGTGTGTGTGTGTGTGTGTGTGTGTGTGTGTGTGTGTGTGTGTGTTGACGCCTCAGTTCGCTGCTGAGAGGCGTGAATGATTGTGAATGTGAACACATTTACTCGTCACCTCTTTAGCTGACGGGATCATGCAGAGATATGAGCGCAGTCGTCCGTCTGCACGTCGATGAGCGCGAGTGTGTTTTCGAACCAACTTCACGACGTACGGGGTCCTCAAACACACCACTTCCTGTTTGTTTGGTCGTATTTTAACTCTGCTCAGGAGAAGAGTTCGACTCTCTGGTCATATATCGTACGTGTTTGTGTTACCTTCCAGGAAAAAGCACAGAAAAGGATTTGTACGTGTCAAACACACACTCACAACCTGACAGATACACACACTTAAACACACACACACACACGCACTCACACAAACACTGTGTGTTCGTCCAGAGCACCGTAAGTGATGCTAAAAATACTGAATCAACAAAAACAGGAATCACTGTTATAAGTGTCCATGAATGTGAAGGAGGAAACATGAGAGGGAGGATAAGAATGGAAAAATTCAGAATAGTCGAGAAAAATAAAATAAAAAGGAAAATAAAGATGAAAAAGTGGTTTAACGACCAAAATAATACAAGAGTGCACAGATGAACTGCAGGGTCTGCAGGTTCTTCTTTCTTCTATCTTAATCTGTTGAATGAAGCTGCCCCGCCCTCTGATTCTGTCATCGCTTGACGAACAGCTCTGCCAGTACGTGAGGACCAATCAGATCACAGTTTGCTCGCTGTCAGATTTAAATCCTGCATCATTCTGCCTGTTGTACCTTTCACCTGCTGGAGCAGGTGATGAAGGTCATGAGTCTGCATCAGACCTTCAGCTGCTTGTTTGTAGGTTCTGAGCTTCAGACTGAGAGGAAGGAGTCATGATGGAGTCAGAGCCGGCGCTCGGTTCGTGTGCCAGACGTCAAGGTTAAATCCAGGTGGATGCTGATTGGCCTGATGGTGGTGGAGGTGGTGGATGAGTGCGTGATGTTTGTTTTCAGGTCTGAACCGCTGTCTGTGTTCCCGGTTCAGGTCTGGATCCGTCCCAGCGTCAGGGGGTGGAGGAGCTGATCTCTGCGGCTCCGTGCCGCTTCGACCACGCCGCCCTCTTCAGCGTCCTCCAGAGGAGCACCCTGCAGCACCGCATGAACGACTCCTTCTCCTGCCTGGTACGTCCACACCGACACGCCGCGAGCAGAGGCGTGACTATGAGCTGCGTGGCCTTCCTGGAAGAGCCGGGAACTGCTTTTCAAAATAAAATTAACTCAGATACAAAATAAAATCCCTTGAAACCATCAGACACATCAGAGAAACTTAAAACCACGTTTAAAACTATCGATTCATCAACAGAAACACGTTTTTCTTATTGAGCACAGTGCCCATGATTAGCGTGCTAGCTAACTGTTAGCTAACCGCTGACCGGGACTTCATCTGATCGTTGTGGATGCACAGCCCATGTGTTCACCATGACGACAAAAATATGATTTATCTGTCAGTGCTGTTACCTGATCAATCAGTATCAATATTTAGCAGATCAATGAGTTAAAAAAATAACTGTTAGTTTGACTGAAATGACTTAAACCAATCACTGAGCAGAAGGTAAAGAATGTCTCTCTGTCCCTTTGTCTCTCTCTCTCTCTCTCTCTCTCTCTCTCTCTCTCTATGATTGGGGGGATAAACACTCTAATCAATACTTTCCAAACACGAACATGACCCTCATAGATGACTGCTGGGCACACTCAATAGAGGGGGGGTAGAGAGGGGGGGTAGAGAGGAGGGGCGGTGTGTGTGTGCGTGTGCGTGTGCGTGTGTGTGTGTGTGTGTGTGTGTTTTGTGTTTTGTGTTTTGTGTTGTCATAAAGAGCCTTGAACCCCCTGACTCACATTCATGTTTTTGCGTGTTTGCTGTCTGACGCTCGGCCTTGAAGGAAAATGAAGATGGAGACTTTTATTTTGTCGGGTCACATGACTTCCTGTTCATGCATTTCTGAGCTAAAATCACTCAATCACAGTTTTATTCTTTACAGGAAGTCACTTAAACGAGTTGAAAACAGAAATGCTGAAGCCACACGTGAACACTGAGTCATTTTAGGTTTTATTTATGACGTCATGACACATTTAAAACGAGCGCCTGCTTCCACTGCCGACACAAGATGCCAACAAAGAGGAGGAAACACGAGATTTGGTTGATTGTTCTCGTGTTGTTGTGCTTCAGTGTGGACTGAGAACTTTTCACAGGTGTGAAATCCAATCAGTCGATCAGTAAGAACATCACTGATATGTGACCGGATCTGAGTCTGCTGTGACGAAGGTCGGAGTCGCCATGCTTCGGAAAAATGGCCGCTTCGCCGCTCAACGCCGATGTCTGGTGTAAATTTGGATTTGTAGTTTATTTGTGTGGCAAAACAATTCAAAGTGCTTCACATGAGTCATTAAAGGCTTCAAGAAAAGACAAAAGAATCGCAGAGAGACATAAAGAATGAGATGAACTGGAAAAGACGAACAGGAGCGAGCGAATCGTCCCTCTTTGGTCTAATACGAAGCCGTTTGGAGCCTGAGTTCAACAGTTTTCTGGGAGTTTCTTCTTTTATGCATAAAAACTGACTTCTGAGCGCGTCTGGGAGGCAGTGAGCAGACCTGAACCGAGACCGTCTGAAGCCTCCAGTGCAGCGTTCTGCCGTCGGGTGAGAGTCCGTCATTGGGCTCTGAGGCAGAGACCCGGGCAGATGTTGAGGACTCGGCTCGTCCCGACACGTCGCGTTCTGCTCTTTGAAGCGCAGCAGGCTGAGGAGGTGTTCTGCAGAGTGACATCTGTGCTTCTTTCACTTCTCTACCTGCCTCACCAGGACTCCTTCCAGCTCTGCAATTAGACCGATCCATTCACGCCGCCCCTCCGGCTCCCTCTCCTCAGCCTTTTGTGAAAACTCGAGGGCTTTGTGTTCCAGCCTGAGCCCCCTTTCAGCAGACACTCTGAGAAAAGGCCAGTGCCTCGGCGTGGGGGACATCTGTTGAGAAGTGGCTTGGATTCATGTCATAGACGGGGTCATATTTTATTCACAAAGAGTTGAACCCAACAACAACAACAGTAATTAGGCAGAAATTTGGTTTGTATCTGGGGCCCAGAGTCCTGCTAACGGGATCAGTGTGGTTCCCACTGATGGTTCCATTTCAGTCGTAGCACCAGAGGGAGGAAATCCTTGAATTGACCGTTAATACCTCGTTATTTCAAAATCTGTTGCAAGAACTTTAAAGTAATTTTCACCTGAAGGAAGAAAAAAGAAAAGGAGACTTCAGATCTCACAATGCGGACGTTCAATTAACCAAAAGACAACATTTCAACCAAAATAGTTCAGCCTGACGCATCGTTTAGCCCAAAAAAAGCTCTTTGTTGAAGCCTGAACATGCAGGGAGCTGCGTTGGCGTGGGATGCACAGAGGTTTGAACACTATCAAACTGAATTTTACAACTATGAGACGTTGTCAGCGTGACCTCCACCATCAGCCAACGGTTGCATTTTCTCTCGTGTCAGTAATCTACGACGAGCGTGCACTCGCAGGTCTGCAGAGACACTAAAACTGAGCCTTTGTGAGAAACTGAAACTAAACGCCGACTAAAGCTGAGCTCAAACGTAATCTAAGAGTCAGAACTAAGATGACATAGAAGCTGACTCACAGCTGCTGTGACTTCGGTTTGAAGGGAAAACACTTCAGACAAAGTGTTTTTAAAGAAGACTGAATATGGATCAGGTGGACTCGTTAATGCCACCTTTCCAGGTAAAAACCTGTCAGATGTTGAGTTTACCCACAATGCCTAAAATATATATATAAATTTTGCTTTAAGCAAACATTCCTGAATGTTAAATGTGGATTTGACGGGTCATGAGAGTCAGGAAATAGTCCCCACCCAATCAGAATAGAGGACTCAGGGCGTGGCGTAGCGGCAGTTCAGTGTTTAGCCTTTGTTAAACTGACCTCCGTGAAGAGGCTCAGTTTCAGTTTCAGCTGTTTCCTCTTCTTCCTTCAAACTAAATGTCGTTAACTCAAATTTTCGGACCCGTCACACGAAATACTTTTCATCACTTTTGGTAACATTGAGAACTTTGCGACGCAGAATGGAAAATCTATTTTGAGTGAAGCTGGATGTCAGCTGACGAGCCTGATGGCCAGCAGCCTGCCGTCGTCCCAGGACCCCCACCCCCACCCCCCCAGCCTCTGACTCATTAAGCAGAAGGAAAAGGGTCATGAGATCATGGAGAATGAGCACTGAACTGGACAGCATCTCAACAATATTTACCTCTCCGCCGTCTTTTAATCCACAGGACTGTGACGTGACTCTGACCCACTTTGGTTTCCTGTCTGCCTTCAGCGTAAACAATAAAGAATCACACGTGTCCTCAGCTCCCGTCGGTCCGTGGAACCGTCCTAGACTCGTTCCAGACTTATTTGTGCTAATTAGAGGAAGCTGCAGAAGAACCTCTGACATCAGAATATCCTGAAAGATTCGCCGATATTTGTGTTGATCATCTTTAATCTGGTGATGACAGTGTGAATATGTCGTGAGCGCGACCTTTTTGAATGTGAAAGTACATCAGTGCCCTCTAGTGGACACACACTGTAATGAAGACGTGACTTCAGACAAACGGTCTCGTTCAGTGTTTGGGAATGAGCTCGAAGCTTTGTGAAGGTGTCACAAACTCAACTCTGACAAACATTAAATAAAAGACTTTTAGGAAGTTTTTATACGGCTACCTTTAAAAAATCCTGGCTCATGATTGGCTGACAGGTGTCTGTTGAAATCATTTCTATATGTGCACACCTGAATCGGGGCTCAGGTGTTAGTCACAGTTTTAGATCCGAGCTGGAGGCAGATTAACCTGAACTTTGCAGAGCTGTCAAATATTAATGTTAAAAAACACCTGAATCAACCTGCAGGTAACCACAGACTGTCAGCTGTGACCTGACTGGAGGGACTCCTCCAGGCTGCCTGAGCAGGTCCGGCGTCCTGTTGATCTCAGGATGAACTCTGCTAATGATCTGCTCAGCTGTGGAGAATGAAGCTCTTGACCTGCAGAAAAGACATTTTCTTTCTTTCTTTCTGTATTTTAAGCGAGTTGCTTCCATGCTGCTGAAAACAGAACATGAGCGTGTTTGTCGTGTAAATCTGTGACAAAGTGACTCTGACTGTTGAGGTCAGGAGGATTTTTGGACCAAAAAATGATTTGAGCAGCCAAAAAACAGCCCAGAGATGAAACCTGAGGAGTGTGCAGCATGTGACTGTCAGCTTCCTGTCAGGCGGCGAGGTGTTCGTATCTTCACAGCCACTCTCACTTCTGTCGGGTCAGGTCGTCGTCGGAGGGAGGCGGCGGACGTGCAGCCGCGGCTGACGGAGCTAATGAGGCAGTCGGCTCGTTAGCCGCTAATTGAGCGGTCAGCGCCAATACTGGAGTTCGCCATCTGTTTGTCACAGAGGAACATCTTGTCGCTTCGCGCCCGTCGACAGGCCTCCCTCTCTCTCCGTGGTGTGATATTAATAGCTCGAGCTCGCAGACGGAGAGAAAAGGGAAGAAAGAAGCTGAAGAAGACGACAAACAAACCGGAGGGAAGGACGAGGAGGGAGGGGGAGACGCTAAAAGGCCCGCAGAGGAGGAATCTGCCAGGTCCGGTTAACCCCGACAGGAAGCAGCATGGCGGCGAGCGTCCACATAAAATACTGGAAAGGATGTCGTCGAATTGGAGTCCTTAAATGATCTCTGATCAGTTCAATCTGCAGAAGTCTGACGAGACGCTCGACCAGCTCTGACTCAGAAGATGAAATCCATGTCGGCAGTTTCACTTTGTTTGGAAACAGAAGTCAGCTGAAGGTTTACAGTGATAATAATAATAATAATAATAATAATAATAATAATAATAATAATAATAATAATAAAAATAGAGGCAGCCTGACTGACAAGCTGCTCTGCCAACTAACAGCAGGAGTCAGATCTTAAACTAATGTTCACTTTGTTTTACTTTGCCAGCATCTCTCTCTAACTTTAACACAGTTTCACATAAGATAAGATAAGACTTTAGATCTCACACCAGGGAAATTAAGTTGTTGCAGCCAGCAAGTATTAATAAAGCAAAAACAGGTCAAGATAACAGTAGAAAGTCAGCTGTGTACATGTACATTTGTTCAGATTATAAAAGTACTACTGCCAGTATTCTAATGAGAAAACTACTGACGTATGTTGAATTACTCTGTTGCACAGAAAGGACAAAACATCTGTGTATTTTGCACATGTAGAGTTTTTAAAAATACTGGTGGCAGTATGCAGAGTGAACAGTTTCATTGCACAGTTGAGGTGGATGACGTGAACTCGTCAAACATCAGTGCTGAGAAAAGGTTTGTTTCTCTCACTTTAATTCTTCTCCTCTCTGCAGCAGCTGTTACCTCAGTCAGCCTCACCCTGAAGTGTTGAAACAGATTCATCAGCCGCTTCGCTTAAATTCAGTCAATTAGAAAAGCATCCAGATGAGGAGGAGAGCGAAGACGCTGCGATTCTCAGTTCAGACTCACTTCCTGTTTCGGATGTTGAAAGAGTGAAAACTGTGACAGCTTGATTAAGACGTGACCTCATGGATCAGCGGCGGTTACTAGAATAATCTTGTTTTGGAGGATAAAACAGCTTTAAAATGGAAATTCAAAATCATTTCTGGCTGCACAGAAGGAGATAAAACTCCGCCGGTGTGAAGAAGAAGAAGAAGAAGAAGAAGAAGAAGAAGAAGAAGAAGAAAGACGAACTTTCACTTGACAGCAGAAACAAACGCTCTGAAGGAAACATGGAACAGTTTCTCCTCTGAGCAGGGATCTGTGTGTGTGTGTGTGTGTGTGTGTGTGTGTGTGTGTGTGTGTGTGTGTGTGTGTGTGGGGCGTCAGCTCGTGAAGGTGCTAATTTGTTAATGTTCCTTCCGTGAGGATTCTTAATTAGCGTTGTAGGTTTCATGCCTAATTTAGTGATTACGCGGCGGCTGAATGAGCTAATGAACAGCTCAGGATGTTCCAGTCGTTCCACACCTTTCTCTTCTTCTTCTTCTCTTTTTTTCCACTCTGGCAGAGGATTAATAGTTGAGGGGTTAACCTTTACACTCCTCTGTTTAATTGTGGTAAAGTACGGAGGATTTTGATTGAGTTTGTGGAGCCAAACGCTGACCGATGGTTCAGGCCGTGAGGGGCGGGGCTTCGTTGTCTTTCATCCAGGTACCTGCTCACCGAGTGGCTGGGTTTCCCTCCAAAATGCCGCGCTGCTACAACCATCTGATGATAAGATGGCGTCTGTCACTGAGCAGAAGCCCACCTTTCAGCCCTGAAGCTGACGCCTGAAACCAAAATCTTTTCTCACAGTCAGATTTAGTTTTGAGTGTTGACGATCCAGATTTCCCAAACGTCCCTCGACCCCTCTGGTTTTATGTACTTTAGGACTAGTTCAGCTCTTTGCATTGCTAGCAGCAGAGCTGAAGGGCTGATACACGGGATTGGCCGGCCTGAGCCCTCAGAGTCAGACTGCTGCTGAGTGGCAGGTGCTGGACGGCGGTGTGCGCCTCACGTCTTGCAGGAGCCGGTGTGGGCTTACATGAAAACAGCAGGCGCAGGTGTATTCATCTGCATCCCGTCCTGCCAGTGATTGGCCCTCGACAACGAGCTTTTCCACAGAAATCGCAGGTGTGGCTGAGGACGTAAACAAAGGCCTCGTTCTGCTCAAGAGCCCCTGTGAGACTGAGCCAGCAAGCACAATGACAGGACTGAAGCCGCAGCAGCCACGTGGAATTCAGCCATCTTTATTTTTGTTTACACCTGTGCTTTTCCTTCAGGGGCGTTTTTAGACGTGATCAGTGAAAACACATCGTCCAACACGCCAGTGAGGTCGTTCTCTTCCAGGCTGCTCGACCGCTCGAGGTTCTGCAGACTTAGAACAATAATCTGGGTCATGCGTTGTGGTTTAGGGTCAAACCCAGCAGTTAGTTGCGTCCAGCGGTGGCTGTAATGAAGGCTGCAGCCTCTCGGGGGCGCTAGCAGGGCTTCGGACCTCATGTGTTGACACGTGTGCTGCGTGTGTTTTGTCCTCAGGGTTGGTTCAGCCCCGGTCAGGTGTTCGTCCTGGACGAGTACTGCGCTCGATACGGCGTTCGAGGCTGCCACCGTCACCTGAACTACCTGAAGGATCTGATGGATTATTCGGAGAACAACGCGCTGGTCGACCCCACGCTGCTGCACTACAGCTACGCCTTCTGCGCCTCCCACGTCCACGGAAACAGGTACGCCAGCTCCTGTAGAACTGGTCTCTGGTAACGGTGGTGGTGCACACCCATCCTGTCAAACCGACCTGTTCACAGCTGATGTTTTACACTTTGAACTGACCCTCGCTGTCATTAAGAGGGTTATGATGACATTTCAGCGGACTTTAAAAACCTGAACAAAATACCTTCAAACTAAAATTCTCTCAGTTCTAACAACTTTTCTGAAATGAGCTCTCAGAGTGTGAACAGGCTGTAATTGACCTTTACATTATTCCTCACGGCCTCACTGAGCGCAGACGCTCTTTTCCAGCCACACGGGCTGAATCCAAATGTCTTACCTTCCACACGCTCGCAGACTCCACATGATCACAGAGTCTGGACTGCAGAGCGCCGCCAAAACCACCGTCCACCGAGCCGAAGCAAGTTCCCGTGGTGCAGGCGTCCAGAGAGCTGATGGCAGCGTGTGAGAATAATGAAACACCGATAAGTTGATTCAATTAATTCTGTTAAGACTTCAATCTTTTTATTTCTAGTCGTGTATTATATAAACATTCAGTTGAAAACTAAAGAGCTAAAAGTGAGTAAGAAGCTTCTCAGGCTGCTGTTTTCAAGGACGGAGATGAATCTGAGCTCTCAGGCTTCGTTTAGTGATCACAGGCTGCATGTGCTCATGGCAACCGCCGGCCATTCGATCAAAGCTGCAGCTCGTTCTGTGTGTCTTCTCTCGCTGACGAGTCGAGACGATGGTGAACGCTCCAGATGCGTCACATGACCCAACGCTCAGACATCCGTGGCAAATAAACGTCCTTAAAATGGAAAAAGCGTTCTGCGTGCTCTATTTCTACCTTTTGTTTTCCGTCTCTTGCGTTGTCTTTGTCTTACCGTCTGTTTTCAAGTCCACTCTGTCCACCTGCGTCTTCAGTCCTTTCCTGCATCAGGACAGTCTGTTCTTTGACATCTGTTTGCAAAAAGGACAAAAACGAACCGTGTGCACGTGAACTTGTTGCCTGATCTTTGTTTCCGTGTGAAGCGCTCACGTGGTTCGTGGGATTTCTCTGTCGTGAAGCGCTTTGAGCTGCAGTTCCTGTCTGGAAGGAGCTTTACAAATAAAGTTTATGAAACAGGAGGTGCTGATTGGTGCCAGGACATGAACAGATGTTGGCTAAAAGGAGCTGAAGGTGTCAGGATGTGGTGACGGGAGACGCTGCTGTCTCAGCCTCTCTGTTGTTGTTCGTTGGCTTTCGCCGGATCGACCGTCTTAAGTCCAGCTCGGCCTCGGCCCCCTTCAGGCCTCCGCTGATCTCCGGTGAACTGCCCAGACATGAGCAGCAGCAGGGTCTTTCAGCCACTTGTTGGCAGCAGCGTGGCTCCAGCAGTTCAGTCCTCCACCCGACTCCCAGCAGCCCCTGCTCGACTCCCCGGCTGGTAATTACTGATATCTGTGCTGTCGCTCTTTGTCGACTCATTTAGTCAATTAGAAAGTGTAATGATTAGCTTCTCCAGCAGATACCAGATATAAATTGGGGGGGGGGTTACTGGAATTGGCTTTTTGTCAGTTGGAGCTCTAATTTGAATAATTGATGCCCATTCAGGGCTCCTGGAGCTGCCTGAGTGGGCGTGGATGGGAGAAGAGGTTTTGGATGGCTGTCAGGCTCGGAGGTGGAAAAAAACAAACTTAATTACAGAAGTGAAGTTTTCCCTGGAGGGCGGCTCGAACACGACGTCAGGAGGCAGCGAGGACAAAGAGAGACGCGACAGAATGATCAACACAAGAGCACTTGACTAATGCTTCAAGGCGATATATTCAGAGTATCAGACTGTGCTTTTCTTCAGAAAACTCTCAGTTCTGACTGAAGGAAACACGTTGGACCTTGATTGAAGATGTAAATATTTGTCCGACGTGTGAAAGCCTTCATGGGCGGTGTCACCTGTTCAAGGTTTGTTCGAACCCTCGTGGTCCAAGATCACTTTGGATATTTGGCTGGTTTTTATGTATTTTTATGCACAGATTAAATGAATAATCTTCTTTTTCTTTTGCTCCTTTAACTCTGGACAGAAGCCCACCAACATTTGGCTTTTTTCCTCAGTTCAGTCATTCATTCGTTTCAGGGTCGGATGACTCAGCGGAGTCACGGGCGTTGACGGCGGTGACGGAAACGCTCGGATGTCATTTATTGTTTTTTACAGTCAGCGGGAACAATGTGCACCGGGTTTTTGTTCATGTTATTCAAGATGCGGCGAGGAGAGAGAGCGTCTCCTGGTTTGAGGGGACTCATTGAAAGAAACTGAAAGACATGAAAAATGAAGCGTCTGGCCTCCATGCTGCTTTCTGCTGCTCCCTGTTTCCTGCCGTGTCCATGACATCGAGCGCGGGGAAAAAACAGAAAGGCAAACTCGTCAGCCGGCACTTTTTCAGCTGGTTTATGCGTCTTTCAGCCCCTCCGCCATGACGGAGCTGAACAGGACATCCAGACTGAGGCAGTTTGATGTGTTTGTGTGCAGGACAAATAAATCTGAATCTCGATCTAAAAACGTGCTCGTTTCGGTGTGAAAGCTTTGATCCGTCACTGTAACGCTCCTCCTCTTCTTGTAGAAATGATCATTATTCTGAGGACACGATGTTGAGGGTTAAAACTGTGGGATTTCCTTTCCTGCCTCAGAGTTGGTGAAGATCTGACAGCAGCAAACAAGAACGACGAATCAAGTCCAGCCCTCCATCGGCTGCTCGTCCGAGGTCGGGTCGCAGCGGCGGCGGCGGCAGGCCTCAGCGGCTCCTTGAAGGAGCAGCAGCTCTTCTCCAACCTCCCTCCACGTCTGATGGAGCTCCTTCTACTGTGTCTGGGCCCGAGCGCTGAGCTACTCAACGCTCTCGATCAAAGGTTGAAACGTAGACTGACCTGAGCTCCTTCACCTGGAACAGCGACTCAGTCCACCTGTTTGTGGCGGGAAACCTCGGCCTCGGGGTTGGAGGTGCTGACCTTCTCCTCCTTCTCCTCCAGAGCGTGCTGAAGGTCGCGGTCTGATGAAGCCAGCAGGACCACATCGTCTGCAAAGACCCGGACGACTGCCTGGAGCCCCTCTCTATGGAGAACAAGACCACTGGAGGTTCAAAGGCTTCATTCTCTCACGTCTGTGGAAGAATCCACCGAGTCACACTGAAAGTCCGCCGTGACGTAAACCTTAAATTGTAGCTGTTGTCTGGACACGAGTGTGTCTGTTCAGGCCCGCTGCGTTGATCGTTACGTGTTTGGCGCTGCAGGACTTGATGGATGGACTAAACCTGAGCAGGTGAAGCAGCTGTGACACTTTGATTCGTCTTGTTCTGGCCTGCGTGGGTCTGATGAGACGGGTGCGTTTGAACCGGGATCAGGGTTAAAGGAGCATTACTGGAGCTGCTGGTGGCGGTGGGGGGGGTGGGGGGGTCCGCTCGCCTCCTTCTCACCTGTCACGTCCGATCTTCTCCTCGCCGAGCCGTCTACAGCACACTGACACGGGATGTGACAGGAGCTTTTACCTCCCCCAACCCTCCTCACAACAACCCCCCGCCTGCAGAGAGGTGATATGGAGGGAGGAAGGTGACGCACAGGATCACCTGCCACTCAGCTTAATCTCCCTTCCACACCTCTTAAGGTGAAGTGGCGTCCAGGCCCGGCTTCCTGCCACGCCGCTCGCCGAGCTCGACTCGTGACGACTCCTGTCACCTGACATCAGAGCCGAGCGGCCGCAGGGTTTAGCGGATCCCGCGGGCGGATACGGTGCTTATCGTTTACACTCGAGCCACGTCCAGTGTAAACACACAAACCTGAGTCTACGGACCCCCCTCCCCTCCGCAGGCCCCCCCACGGCCCCGGAGCGCCGCTGCCGGCAGCCTCGCCTCCAACGCGCTCGCTTCGTTTAGCAGCAACAATGTGTCTGAACCCCGACAAGCTGTCGCATCGCTCCCCACTCGGCCGTGTGATCCCAAGCATGAACACATCAGACTGGATTTAATGGCGGCGAGGAAACCAAACCAAACGGCGTGCTGGGCTTCTACGCCTGGCCTCCATCCAACGTTTCCCTGCTACGACTTGTTCTCTGCCGTAATTTGATTCAGAGGAAGTGGAAGGTGTGAGCGACGTTTGGGGGAAGAACTCTCTCCGATTGATTTGAGGAACCGCCTTCATCCCAGAAAAGGAGATTTTTCTGCGTTCGTTTCTTCTTCTGCAGGTTTTAGAAAAATGCAGCAGAGTGAAAAATGTCTGAAATGATGCGTTTGTGTCCATCTTTTTTGATTGGAAACATGAATGTTATTTTACTTTTGATTCTCAGGTATCAGAAGGTCATTTTATTCAGTCAGTCAGTTTCTTTCCTGTGAAACTCCACCTGAAGTCAGGAGGTGTTTGCTTTCCTCTCTTTGGAGCTGGAGTTTCCCAGCTGCCTTTGAACCACCCATCAGTCGCCCCCTGAGGGTAAATCCGTTGTGATCATGTGGGAAACTCTGCATTTGTGTCACTTTAGCTCCTTTAAATGGAAGAGAAGGACCTAATGTCGCAGCTGAACACCTCTGGCTGCAGCCTTGACTCGTTTCTTTTAGTTTCTCCAAAAACTCATTTAAATTCAGGAAAATCTGTGATGATGATTGATGAAAGCTTCAGTCTGCAGAGTCATCGTTGTACGTCTGCATCTAAAGTCCTAATCTGACTCTGAAGTCATTTGAAGTCATTTTGAAAGCTGAAACAGTTCATTAGGTTTTGAATCAACCAGCCAATCAATCATCAGCAGCTGTTCTGATCATCAGTAAATCATTAAAGTCACATTTCAGGCAGAGATACAAACACACTTCTGCTTTTCTTTGCCCTGAATCCTCATAAACTGAACATTTCGGGGTTTTGACTGATGTCAGTCCGGAAATAATGACGCACATTTTTCCCACTTTCATACATTTTATTGACAAAGTGACTCATCACAGTACGACAGACGAGTCAAAGATGAAATGACTGTTCTGTTAAAGCTCTGCAGGCGTCGGCAGTTCACTGGAACATGTAAAGAAATCTCTGAACGTGGAACAAGTTGATCTTCGCTGCAGAAGAAGGGAGAATTCAAAGTTTCTTCCTCTTCACGCAGTCAAAGCTCGTCTCTGAAGCAGAGCTGCAAAACTGATCATCAGCTTTATTTCTGCCACCTCGCCGCTCCGAAACGCTTCGTTTCAGGAAGAAGAAGAACAGCTGGCATTAACTGTGAGGGCTTGGAGCCTCGGGCCACCCCTCCACCCCTCCACCCCTCCATCCACCCCTCCACCCCTCCATCCACCCCTCCACCCCTCCATCCACCCCTCCCTCCACCCCTCCACCCCTCCACCCCTCCATCCCTCCATCCACCCCTCCTTCCACCCCTCCATCCACCCCTCCATCCACCCCTCCACCCCTCCACCCCTCCGCCCCTCCACCCCTCCATCCACCCCTCCGTTGAAGCCCTCGCTCTGACCGCCGCCCTCGCGGAGCGCAGCGAGGCCCTCGGACGTGAAGCAGGCTTTTCTTGCCTTCGCGCGCGGGAGCGGACGCGCTCCTCGCTCCTTGCTCCTCGCTCCTCGCTCCTCGCTCCTCGCTCCTCGCAGCGGCTCTGCTTTACGCTCCCTCGGGATTAACTGGTGCTTGTTAAATAGGGGTTGTGGGAAGTGGAGGGTGTGATTAGGGGGGTGGGGCGGTAATGAATTGACAGCTTTGGGGAACAACAGGGTTTAGAAGTTGTGCTAACAAGTGCTGTTGTGCGGAGAAAGCTGCCTCTCATTACAGAGCAGGCGGAGGAGAGCGGAGCTGAGGAGCGACCACTTCCTGTTTTCCTCCTGCCTCCACCCTCCAAACACCACCCTGCTCCGAGGGAAACTTCACACCACAAAAGCGTTTTCAAGCATTTTATGATGTTCGGCTTCAAAAAATTCTGTCAGATTTTTTTTTTTTTTTGCATTTTGTTTTATCTTGTTTCTATAATTTGATTTAATTTTATTAAGTTTTATTTTGTATTTCATTTTACTTTTTATGTAAAACCAATTTATCGAATGTTATTTCCTGTTTCTTTATGTAAATACGTTTTTTTTTAAGGTTTATTTTATTTTCATTTTATTTTATTTACTGTACAAAATATAATAATAAAAAAACAGAATTCTTATTTCTGTTTTATGTGGTGCTGCTTTATGTAATTTTATATAAATTTTTATATTTTCTACAAGCAGTTTCTTCTGTTAGATTTTTTAAATTCTGAAATTTGACCAAAGATTTTATTTAATCTTCTGTTTTATGTCATTTTATTTTAATTTAATGTAACCTGTCGTGTTATTTTATGTCACCTGTGTGTTCTTTTTATCTACTTTCATTAAATAATGTGTTCTGTTATTTTCTGATTTCGTTTTCTTGCTGTCTGTGGAGATTTGACACAGCAGAACACACTCGTGTTGCTTTGTTTGGTCTTTTTTTATTTTATTTCCTCTGATTTATCGTCTAATGACTTGTATTTGTTCGTCTTTCCTGCGCCGCTGCCGTCCTGCTCAGAATCCTCCTGGAAAACAAATGTTCTCAGTCGTTCAGCTTCCTCGTTAAATAACCTCGTTCTCCTCAGAATTATCGTTCACGGGAAATTAACGGGCGCCGCTCGGTATCCTCACCTCACCTGGCCGCCCGCCTGCGGAGCGTCAGCCTCGCCGCTGCTTCTCCTTTCTCGTCACGTTTTTATTTTGGACTTTGGAGAGTCGGGAACACGCCGTGAGGAGCTCTGCGCGGTTGTTGGTACTCGAGGCACGGCGGTCAGGGGCTGAACCAGCGAAGGCTTTTATAAGAACAACTCATTAACAGACAACCTCCTCGCTTCTTCCCTCCAGCGACCGCGAGTGCCGTTTGGAGAGGGTGCTTTTCTCTTTCAGCTGCACACAGAAAGCCCAGAAAGTCAAGGCTGGTCGCGCTGGGTACTGATTGCATTTTTTCCCCTTATTTGCCAGAGTGCCTATTCAGACGAAGGCAAGAAGGGACTGAAGGCTTTACAAACATTAATGAAGCGCTCAACTAACAGTTTTTTCTTTGTCGACTCTCCTCCTGCTGGCTGGATGAGCTGTGGAGGAGGAAGAGGAGCCTGAGCAGCTCTCCGTTTGATTGGTTGACTTTGAGGTCAGCGTGGAGAGTTTGGCTGCTTTATCAGTTAGTTTGGTGAAAACAAGCCAGTCGAGCTCGTCGGAGTGAGAAAGAAACCAAAGACAGAAAAGCAGTGTGAGCTTTTTTGTAAGGTTTCGCATTTTGTTTCGTTTTCGTTCTCTCCTTTCTTTGATTTCATATGAAAAACAAACGATTTCTGCTCTGACTTCACCTTTGCCTGTCTCTGATTTTTTGATGTTTGGAACCTTTAGCTGGTGCAGCCTCTTGCTTATAGAAAGGTGTTAGCAATGAGGAAGCCTTGTTAAAGACGGGCTCTGAGCTAAAATGTCAACAGCATATCAAAGATTGAACCTCCAGAGTTCATATTTAATAATATTCAATAATATTTAATAATATATGATTCTCCAATGGTTGAAAAAGCTTTTATTTCCCTGAATAGAGAACCAGCCTGTTATTTGAACGAGGCTTGTATTTAATATATGAAGTATATTTTACATATTTAACTACATACTGTACACTAAATAAGTGCAGATTCTAACTCTTCAATCATTTTCAGCTGCAGTCACTGAAACTCTGCACCTCCTGCAAATGTTTTACACATTCAAAGCTCTCCAGCGGCTCAGAAGGAGGCGCAGAGGGAGGCGCAGAGGGAGGCGATCCCTGCGTCCTCGTAGGCTTTGACGAGAAACGACAGCAGGACGCTGCGTTTGGGTTTATTGTTTGTAGCTTAACAACAAGAAAAAAACAGCGAAGTTAAAACCAATGATGGCACCTCATGTCCAACAGATGCAGCTGTGTCGCACCTTCGTCTTCATCTTCGTCAACATTTACACTTACAATGAGTCGTTTGGCAGACGCTTTTGTCCAAAGCGACGTACATGTGCCGGTTTTGGGGTTCAGTATCTTACCCAAGGATACTTCAGCGTGTGGACTGCCGAGGCCGGGGATCGAACCACCGGCCTCCTGATCGGTGGACGACCGCTCTGCCTCCTGAGCCACAGCCGGCCCATTTAACGTCCATGTGTCATACACAGATGATGCTTTGATTGATTTACCAAAAATGAGACGAAACACCACAAACGAAGTTAAAGATGAACGTGACAGGTTTTATTTTTCACAGCCTTTCTTTAGATTTCTCTATAGACTATGATGTTGTTATGATGAGCGCCGTGTGCCGTGAAAATCGGCGTCTGCCACGGTCGTACAGCCACGCTGCTGTGTTCGAGGGTGAGAAGCTCGTGCTGATCCGTCGGCTTCGCCCGCTCGTCTCCCGACGCCGGAGAGAAGCAGGCAGCTGCTGGGTGAGTGGGCGCAGAGCAGACAGCAGCAGCCGTGGAGAGCCGGTCAGCAGGGCGGGAGCTGCCTCTGCCCTCCTTCACCTCCTCGCTCCGCTGACCTCCGGCCGCCGGCGCGGCCGACCGGTCGTGCACGAGCGAGCCAAAAAGAGCTTTCACACATCGCACCGTTTACATGCTCTCCGAGCTTCAATTAATTTCATTGTGCTGATGTTCAAAAGTCATTAAATGAAGTGAACAGAGAGACAAAGAGCAGATTGAGTGGAAGGGGTGAAATTATATCTTGACTTTATGAGGCTTCTCTGTAATGTGATGCAATTAACGTGTGCTATTAATTTACCATCCACACAATAATGGATCTGTTGAGAAAGTGAATAACAGCAGATACTTCTTGTAATACTTACAGCGTGTAAAGCTGCTTGTTAAGCCTCCACGCCGGCGGCGGTCGAGGCTGAAGGCGTCCCTCCTCATCCTCGTCCTCATGAGCGCGATATCTCAGGAACGACTCGAGGGAATTCCTTCAAATTTGGCACAAACTTTCACTTTGACTCAACGGGGAGCTGAGAAGATTTTGAAGGTCAAAGGTCACTTTTTGAGAATAACGCTGACATCTTATATCCAAAAGGTCAAAGGTCAGCGTCACTGTGACCTCATAATGTTCCGCAGAAACACCAAATTTCACACTTGCTCAGATCCTGAATCGGTGACTCTGAGCGGGTTGTTCAGATCTTCTGTGCTGCAGGTTGAAGGTGTGTGTGAAGCGTCCATGTTTGAAGCGTTGTGGTCCACCTGAAGCTCAGCAGTTTGCTGATATCGATCTTCAGGTGATGTCTTTGCTCTGTTTCAGTCCTCTGAGCTCCTCTGGACAAACAGTGAGGACAGCATGTCTCTGCCTGGACGTTAATCACTGGAATCATAGAGAGAACTTCATTTCACCGACAAACACACTGAACACCTTTTATTAAACTCCTTCATGGTCTTTGTGTGCGTGTTGCTACCAGCTACAGTTTCAAAACAGCCTCCCCACAATGCATTTCAGTCCTGCTCAGCGCTGTTTAGCCAACGTGTTTGCGGCTGCTTCCTGATCGATGTGGTAGCACAAACTTCCTGTCTGTACGCAGCTCATTGTTATTTTTGAACAACTATTTCCTGAATAGTGAAGATTAGCAGCAGGAAAGTGGCAGCATTCCTCCCCTGCTGAGAGCGACATTAACGTACGTTCAGAGGTGCATTTCATGCGTCAGAGACGGGAGCAGATACAACAGTAATAGACCCAGCGTGTAAAGATAGTGGAGGGATGACTGATGTGCTAATGTAATTAGAGCTGTGGATGTGAACTACTGTGTCTGGTTCAAGACGTTCCAGCCCCCTCAGTGTTTATCAGCCGGCCTGTTCTCATTCTGAGCATCACCGGCCGTCATCCTGAGAAAAACAACTTTCTCCCTGATGAAAGTCAGCTGACTGAGTCTGTTTCCTGTGTCCTCAGGCCTGATGGGATGGGGACGGTGACGGTGGAGGAGAAGGAGGACTTTGACGCCATCAGGAGTCGCCTCATGGCTCTGCTGGAGAACCAGATCACACACTTTAGGTATGAAGAACTTAAGTCTTCTCCAAGCTTCTGTAGACCTCTAGAAGTTCACCAGCAGCTGCAGAAAGCACATTTTCTCACATTTCAGTGCCGTTTGGGTTATATTTGTTCAAGTTTTGAGATGTCTGTCACCTGAGCACCATGTGCTACAGGATCCTGGTTCTCAGCAGGTTTCTGGATCAGCCTGGTTATGGTTTTGGAGTCATAAACCTGGACCAGTCAGAGAGCATTTAAACATCTGAAGCAGAGCTCACAGTACTTCAAACCTGCTGCCTGATCATTTCAAACATGTTTGATATTCAGTAAAATCTGGACCAGTACGTCAGTTTCTGAGCAGGACAAAGACAGCCAATGAGAGAGAAGCTAGCATTAGTCCCAGAGCAGCTGACGGTGGTGCCAAGCAATGCTAATTCTAGCTCTTGAGGCTAATTTTAGCTAGCATGCTACTGACCTCCAGTTCTGGCTGAAGAATAAGCATTTAGAATAAACCTTCGTACAGGAAGTCGTTCAGTCTCTGGTTTGTTTGCACCGGAGATCCTGTGAGGATGTGATTTAAAGTCAGTTTGTATTTTTAAGCTCTGCAGATCGCTCATGCCTCTGTGACTCCAGCAGAGCAGGAAGTGAACAGGTGAGGTGGTTCAGAGGATGCAGAAACACGTGTGGATTCATGAAGTCCAGAGGAGTGAACGGTTCGATTCCGCGGTGCCTTCTCTCAGTGAGGAGAGATGATGTTTGCCTTTGTTAACTGCAGACTGAAAAGTTTTACCTCAGAACGATAAACAGATATTAACTGCGAGCAGATTTTCACGCTGAAGTGAGCGGCTGAATCTTAACCTCTGAAACACGTCGGCACGTTTCGCTGAACGTGTTTTGAAGCAAACCTGTAAAAGCACCGGTATGCTGCTTTAACTCCATCATAATAACCCCAGGCAGTCTGGGTATTTTTAGCCCCATCAGCGGCACACAACAGGTGCAGGACATGCGTCGGCGGCGGCTGATGAGACCTCCCTGCATCTGCGTGCTGCTATTCAGCGCCGCCGCGCCGTGTGAACGCATTGTGAGCGCGGTGTGAAAGCGACAGCCCCGAGACCTTGAGCAACACTCGTCTGAATGGACCTGTGCCATTAACTGTCCCGAAGCCCGGCTCTTTAAACCCTTCACGCCTGAGAGGGGCCCTCCATCTGGCCCCAGAGAGGAGAGGAGGGGCGAGGAGGGGCCGAGGAGGGGGTCGACCAGCGGGAGTCATTACTAACTCACCTCAACAAGAGGCTAATGCTGGCAAACAAAGGCCGGGACAATGGCGGGATTATGCTAACGTCCCCCGGACAAGAGCAGGATTTCCACAGTTTAGTTTAGATTAAAGCTGAGCTCAGCCACTAAAGATTCATTTAAGGTTATACATTTAACTCCTCTTCACCGCCTTTCATGATTCTCATCCCTTCTTCCACAGGAAGCAGATTATCTGAAGATGACTTAATCGCTCTTTGGATTTACGAGCAGTCGTTCGTCTTTGGCGTCAGCGCCGACAGTCGAGTCTCTCCACAGACAAAGAGGAACGTCGGTGTTGGTTCAGTTCGGCGTCTTGAACGCACCCTCAAATAGACACCACACGGCCAAAAGTGTGTGGACTGAGACGCTGAAAACAGAAAACAACCCAGATGATCTTCACTGGGACGAAAAGTTTCTCTCTTTCTGAGGAATCTGTTAAATGACAGTTAAACATCGATATTTAGGAACATCAGCGTCCACCTGTGGATGAGTCGGGATTTAGGTTGTGACACCGTTCAACATAATCAGGCAGCAGATGATGATTTTTTCTCTGAACGCGTCCAGAGAAACAGACCCCGACCCGGGTGAGACCCTCATCACTGCGTCCAAAGCGTCTCCGTTGATGAAATAACGTGCAGTCGGCGTTAAAGCGTTCGCTCACAAAATGACAATCAGGCCTTTTCGAAACATTCGGCTCTTTGATGGATTTTCTTTTTCCATTTAAATGAACATCACGAACTGGTGACTTTACGCTAAGTGTGAGCTGCGTCTTCAGGGTCCGTCTCCTCGGTGGTTTTCAAAGCGCTCTCTGGTTTTTTCAGTGGTTTTCTCGGTGTGAAGGAACAGGACATCTGCCTGCAGGTTTTTGTCCAATTGAAATGGCTGACCTGCGCGACCGCGTGCCTTTGTTTATTTAGTTCTGTTCACTTGTCAATTAGCAACGTGAAACCTCCCTGAACCTCCTCGTCTGCGCTCAGACGAGCCGGAGGTGAGAAAAGCTTCCTCCGTCAGTGTAATTAGATGAAAGGATGCAGCCATCTGTTGACGCTGACTGACGTCTTTCTGCTGCTGCTTCCATCTTCTATTCTTCTTCTTCTTCTCCTTGTTTTTTGTTCACGCAGTCGTCCTTGAGATTGTCTCTAAATGTGATGACCGCCCACGTTTTGCATCTGCAGGTACTGCTTTCCCTTTGGACGACCAGATGGGGCCCTGAAGGCGACGCTCTCCCTGCAGGAGCGGGTACGGGAACACGTTTAAGTACTTCTTCACATGTCGTTCCACAAACTTCCTGTGAGGCTCGTTTGGGTCTGTATGAATCAAAGTCCTTTAAAAATCGCTGCTAGGACTCGAGCACTAAAAGCAGTCACATGACGTGTTGTCCTTCTCGGACAGCTGTGACTCTGTGGAAACACGTGCACAGATAACAGGTTACTGATCCACTTAGGTTCCACCTTGGATGAAGGAACATGATGCAAATTTGTCCAAACAGCTGAAATCTAACCTGGCAGGTAGACGTGTGCTGTCACACCTGTGAGCTGATGCAGGCCTGTATCCCCACAGGTGGCTCTGTGAAGTATTACATGATGACACCAGTGAAGTATTCAGATTTACTGAGTGAAAATACCAATAACGCCGTGTACAAATACTCTGTTACAAGTAAAAGTCCTGCATTTGAAAGCCTACCTGCAAAAAGTACCTGAAGTAAAGTAAAAGTACTCGTCATGCAGAATGTTCCAGAGAGTTAAATCATGGAGCCTTCAAAGATGATTTGTTTGTCAAGATGATGTTATCCAGTCCTGTGTGCAACCAAAAAAAGGGTGTTTTTGGGATCTGACCATGTTAATCTATAATAACACATTTATATTTAATTAGATGATCATATGTGTCATATTAAAATCAAAGAAACCAGCAACAACAGCAGTCAAATAGAAAGTATGAGAGTAGAAGTACAATGTACCCCTTTGACATGTCGTGGAGTAGAAGTATAAAGTACCAGAAATTGAAGTAATCCAGTGAAATCAACCCTGATGCCACTGAGAACAGTCGCTCACAGCGAGGATGGAGCGACGTTCACCGCTTTGTGAACACATGAGTGGATGAAGGGGATGAACACATGAGCTCAGAGGCACACTGAGTTCAGACTCTCTGGAATCTGAGTCGTACTCGTCTGAACGACTCGCTGAGGATGTGTGATTTCAGCTGGATGAGAGACGCCGCTGTGTTTCCTGTGCTGGTCGTCTGTGTGGTTTCAGGTTCTGATGAAGGACATCACGACTCCCGTTCCTGCAGAGGAGATGAAGAAACTGGTGCAGAAGTGTCTGGAAAAAGCAGCTGGAATCAACTACAGCCAGCTGATCGAATACGCTCAGATCAAAGGTGAGAGTTTGGACGGACGTCCTCTGTGTCTCCGTCCCTCTGAAGCCTCAGAGAAGCACTCAGTGAACGCTTCGGTGTCATGGCGCAGCAGACCGTCAGCTGAGCTTTATGGGAAACGCCGTCATGTCTTAAATGCTGGTGTGTTTTTCTTTCTTTTCCCGGATGTTCGCCGCCGCCTTCGGACCTTCAGCCGACGCTCAGGCGGCTCCGGAGAAAAGGCTGGAGGACATGATGCGGCTGGGGGAGCTCTGCATCGAGGTCCTGCAGCAGAACGACGAGCATCACTCGGAGGTACCTGATCTGTGTCTGCGCTCGCAGTTCGTCTGAGGACGACGGCCACAGGTTTTATTGTTTTAGACCCGAACAAGCAGAAATGTGCTTTTCATCCTGCAAAGACGACGTGCAAAGTGTTCGTGGTGCAGATGGACCACGTCGTTATTTTCACTGTCAGTTACTTATAAAGAGAGAAAAGCGTTGAATGGTCTGAGTGGACGAGCAGGACGTTTAAACGTCACTCAGTTATTTCATAACTCTAAAGCAACTGTTCGTTTATTCATCCCAAAGGGCAAATCACAGATTAAAATGAGTTAATCTATCAAATCTCAGATTGTTTTCGTGGTTTATCTTCGTTAACGTTGCAGAAACACTGAAGTGAACTGAAGGGAAAGTCGAAAAACGTCACTTTAGGAGCCTGAAATCATTTCTCACCACGTGTTCATCAAATCCTACAGTTTGTTTTTCAGCTTTTGCAGCTTCGCCTTCTTTAGTCCACATGTAGGTTTAATCCTGTCTGCAAACGTTCCGACGGCTTTACTGCGCGTGCAGAAATCAGAGGCCCGTCTGAGCGAGGGTCAGCACACCTCCACGCCGCGGCGAGTTTTATGATTCAACATTCAGTCATCAGTGATAAACTCACAAACACGCATGTTTGTGAGTCGAACCCGCCGAACCCGCCGGCCGAGAGCGATGACAGGAAGTGTCTGCGGTGGCGCCGCTGGACGAAGCGTCACGTGACAGGCTCTCAGCGTCTGGTTTGCGTTGTTTCACGGACAGTTTAACTCCCTCTCTCGCTCTCAGTCACTTGATCATTTCATTAACGTTCTTGATCACTTTCCGCAGCACTGTCCATTTCCTTCCCTCACCTCCGACGGCGGCGCTCGCGCTGAAGTGGTGGACGACACGGCAAGTGGCGGCGCTGCATTAACATCTGCGGCGGAGGCTCCATGAAAACAACGCCCACGGGCCATATGCGTTTCTACGCCGCCGTGCAAAACTGATCAATCATAGGTGTTGAGACGTGGCGGCGTGATCGGCCCTAAGTGGCAGCGCGGCGCTCGGGCATCTGTTCCCGCGCTATTAATAACAGGCCACGTCCTGCCGCTGCCATGGCGACCGGTGGATCTCTGCTCCGAGCGTCAGATGTGACGCTAACGACAAATTAGAGGCTCTTTGTCGGATCGGCGCCACAAGCTGTCACGGCTTGAATCTGGAGACGGATCTTAATTGTTTACTCGGTGGCTGTCGGCGCTTCTGTTGTTTATTTACTGTCAGAGTTTCATGAGGAGACGAGCCGCTCGCCGTCTCCTTGCTCCAACCTCAATGCTCTCTGATTAAAACGCACAGCCGCCATCTTACATACCCACAATGCATCTCACAAAGACATGACGTGCCTGAGGGCAAACGGTCACAGGTGTGGTTTGTCTGCATGTGTCTGTAAACATCACAGCTTTTTCCCTTCATGGCTGTGAAAGGTGTGCTATGTCACCTGTGCTTGAAAGATGCATTGTGGGTATTAAAGATGGCGCCTCTCTGTATTTATCAAAAGTCTGAGGAAGAACTTTGTGCTCGAAACGTCACAACGCTGAAATCCGAACAGGATCCCGTCAGGTGTCGTATTTATCGTTTTGTAAGTTACTGGACCACGATTGGCTCAAACTAGTTGTGACGTCACAGAACCCTGCAGGTGCGCTCAGGTGTTGAACTCAGACTGAAGGTGAGCTCAGGTGAACGTGAAAACTTCTGATCCTGCAGCTCAAACATTTTGTTTTAATCTTCAACAAACAATAATGAATCTGTGACGTCACAGGTGTCATGGCGTCTGTTAGCGGCGCTGTCCCACAGAGGAAACGCTGCTCAGACTTTCAAAATAAAACCACGTTTAACTGTCCTCTGATCTGACTGTCTGTCCTCTCTGCTTCTCTTTTTTGTCCTCCACCGCGGGAAGGGACGAGAGGTAAGTTCGATGGTTTCAGTCTGTGTTTCTGTTGGTTTTGTCGGACCCCCATCGGACCCGTTCTCCGTGGGTCCCTGCCAGCCTTCTTTGTCTTACCTTTGCTGTGTGTGAATTGATGTGTTTCATGGTCTCACCTGCTGAAAAACCTGAAGGCAGAAGGTTTTTTTCGTTGCTCAGGGTTGAAGGATTTTAAGCTTGTGAGTTTTTTCCTGCCATGAATGAAGCTGAAGGATTGTTGTGATTCCTGTCGGTCAGCAGAGCTTCAGGTCCACCGAACTCCAACCAGACGTCCCCTGAGTCTGATGCACGGAGCCGTTCCAGCTTCTTCGTCTGGTGTTTGTCTTTATGTTTTCCGTCTTTGTTGTCGGACATTTAATCTGAACTCTTAGGCGATCTTTAAGCATTGAACCGCCACATCCGTTACTTGACCAGAGGGAACGTGCCGCTGTCGGCCGCGTCAATGGCATTTGGAGAAAGGCGTCTTTGTTTCGGTACGTTAGCTAATCTTCATCTGTTGACGCTCCGGCTCGCCATCAGAGCCGTTACCTTCAGGGCATCGACCGAAGTAACCCAGTACCAACAGTACGGGAAGTTCTCCAATCAAACGATAGCTTATAGCTAGCTTAGCAAACAGGAAGTCAAATAGGACAAATAAGGCAAACGTGGAAGAAAGGCGGCGGAAATCAAAGCGCTCTCCTCTTTTCTGTTTGTTTCCCACTTCCTGCTTTCTCTTTTTTCCTCTCCTTCCTTTCTATGTTCTCTCCTCCGTTTTTTGCGTCTTCCCTTCTTTTCCATCATCTTTTGTCAAACTTTCTTCTGTTCAACTTCTAATCTTCCCTCTTTTGTCTCCCTCTTCCATTGTTCCCTTTATTTCCCGCCTTCTTGTCATTATTCCCATCTCTTCTACCCCTTTCCACTAATCTTCTTACTTCTTACCTCTTATCTGTCTTTTCTCCTCCATCTGTCCCTTATTTCTGTCCTTCTGTCTTCTTCCTGTTATTGGTTCTTTTATCTCTTCTTCCCTCCGCTTCGTCACCTCTTCTTTTTCCTTTGTCTTTCCTGATGTTCAGATCATGTCACTTGTTTCCTGTCGTGCTGCTTCGATGCTGTTTGTTGTCGGTATTGGAAAACTGAAGAGGGTCACTCCTCTTCGTCCACTGACGCCGGCGATTCGAGGCTGGTTGCTCTTTTCTCTCAGACGTCCTTCAGCTGTGGTCACCTGAGCAGGTTGACCTCTGACCTCGCAGCCTGCATCCGACATCCCCTCTGAGCTTCTTTCTCTTCTTAAAAGCAGCTGAAGATCTCTCACGTCTGCCTCCATTTAGCAGCTCACCTTTGTGAAACACACCTGCTTCGGTCATCAGGACCTTTATGAGACACACAGGAAGTGAGTGACGTTCAATCCTCCAAATTAAAGCACAGAGTGCGTCGCTGCTCGTCGCCTCCAGAACGACATGTTCCCAAACCTGTCCGACATCACTGTTGAACTCTTTGACGCTGGTTGTCTCTCGTTTTAAAGTTCAAGGTTTTCTGTCCCGTCCATCGTGATTACTGCGTCCACTAGAGGGCAGTCTCACCGGAACATGGACGCTGTTTCTCTGCGATGTTGTTCTTCTGAGGACAGTCTCCTCCGTGTCTGTCTTGGTTTTGTCTCATCTCTCTGTCTCTCTCAGGCTTTCTCGTGGTGGCCCGAGCTGATGGCCGAACACGCCGAGACGTTTCTGTCTCTGTACAGAGCCGACATGGACGCCGCTCTGCAGGTCCAGCCCGTCGACTCCTGGGACAGCTTCCCGCTTTTCCAGCTGCTCAACAACTTCCTGCGAACTGACCGTGAGTCTCGCTTTTTCTTTGTCATCAACGCATTTTATCAGCTGTGCTTTGAGCTAACGGCTAAAACGGCTAACGAACAGCAAACGGCACAAGACTCCTGAAGCTTTGAAATCTGAAAAGAGTTAAGAAGGCAGCGACTGGAGCCTGCGGGAAGAGCGCAGTCAGAGCGTCTTCGTGGTCCAGGTGAGCGATGTTGAGCGAGCTAACTTGTCCAGTCTGGAAAGACCGCTGCTAGCAACAGACGTGCAGGGTGAGGGTCACGTGCCGCGACGCAGTTTACTGCCGTCTGTGAAGGTTTGTTAACGCTAGCAGCTACGTTAGCTTGTTCAGAGCCACATTTTTGGCAAAATCCAGCACAAACGCCTCAAAACTGATTAATAATGAAAGCAAAATGTCAGTTATTAAAACTGCGGATCGACTCTGAGAATTAACTTTGTTTCATTCACTGGGCGGAAAAATTTGTGATTTGAGCCGATGACAAACTGAGTGTCAAGCACAGTTCAGCGGATAATTTCCTGCTGTCTGTAATCACAGCTTTACTCTGCCAGTTTCTGTGGGCTCCGAACCAACGAGCGTGTGCAGCAGTCAGATCAGACACACGGAGCCGCTTCAGATTTTCTCCAAATTAAATTCTGTTCGCTCTGCTGGGAAATCTTCTCCACGCAGGAAGCGAAAGATTCAAAAATCCACACGTCTCTTTCTGGTTTCTCCGTTACCTTCATCCCACCTCGAACGCACTGAGAAATGGACATTCAGCTCCTGCACCCTGCTCTGAACTGGGCAACTGTAACAGGACACGTTTCACAGCTGCAGCTTTGAATGAGATTTAAAGGGATGCACGGGAAGAAAACAACAAATTAGAAGTAAAACTCACCTGAACAGGACAAAAATCCTCCAGAGAAAGAATTACCTTTGTGAACTGTCGGCCACCTCGCTGCCAGCCTTCAGCTACGCCTGCACGCTGATGGCTCTGAGTTTCCTGTCATACTTTCCTCTTTACTTACAGCCTGACCTTCATTTTCAGGCTTCAGAAACTGCAGCTTTTTTGGGAGGAAACACCCCGTACGGAACGTGGTCTCGCGCTAAGAGCGCTAATTAACACCGATGAAGCTAGAGAAAACAAGGCTCGTTAACAGGCGAGGTTAGCGGCACCTCTCACGCTCAGACGGGGAGATAATTAACAAAGGCAGGGGAGAAAACTGAGGAGGCCGGACGAGGGACACGATCGATTTATCTTCAGCTCGGTGTCAGCTGAGCCGACTACCTGTCAGCAGGTGCTGTCGCTGCAGACGGCGTTAGCACAGCGTCACGCTCCTGTGTCTTTCTTTGACAATAGACTCTTCTTTTCTCAGGCGCTGTGATCATTTATATCGACGAGTTAAATAACAGAAAGAGTTCGCTCACTAACACAAACCAGCTGAAGAGCAGCCTCCAAAACGACCATCAAGAGGCATCGGCGCCTCTCTGAGCCTGTACCAGGGCTGGACGTGGAGTCGGATAACTGCCGTCTTCACACGCGACTCCAACAGAAGTTTGAGAAACAAAGAGTTCCGATTGGTCGAAAATACGTTGACGCTGTGGAGGCAAGATGTCAAGAAAAGGCTCGGCGGCTCGAACACCCCGTGTCCTTAAAATATGACATTATAAAAAGAAGGAAGTCTGTGGAAATGTTTTCATTTGTCATTTGTGGATCTGTGTAGTAATCTTTTTTTGTCTTTTAAGCTCATACAGCAGAGCAACATAAGATAAGATAAGATAAGATAAGATAAGATAAGGTAGCACTCCGTAGGGGAAATTAAGGCGTTACAGGCAGCAGCAGTCGTAGCAGGAATAGAAAAGGAGGATAATAAAAGAGGATAAAAATCAACCATGCACATATATATTTGATACAAAAAAGGGGGAAATGTTAAAAAATACTATTGCTAATGGAAAAAAATTAATTTCACATGGTAAGATAAAATAATGAAGTACAGTTTTTTTTTTTTCACGATTGCACAGCAGATAAAAATGTGTAACACAGTATAGAAACAGATGTATGTGCATAGACTTGGTAGGAAAAGATCAAAATATGTAATGTGATGCCAGACTCTTTGATCGGCCAGTGAACTAAACTTTATTGATAAAGCACCTCAAAGGCAACAGCTGATCCAAAGTGCTTTACAGAAAGAAAGTTGACATCAAGGAATCAAAGAAAAATCAAGAAACCTGTCAGCGTTGATCAGAGATGGAGGCTGAAAATAAGGAACTACGAGAGCAGCAGCTGAGATTTCAACGCTCGCATTCTATTTTCATCTATTTTGTCAATTTACATCCACAGAGCGACAGGATTTCAGGAAGACGGGGACGTTCCTGCACACCCACTTATGTCTGTAATGTGCTTTTCTACGTCTCAAGGACCCAACGTGCGAAAAAAAAAAATACTTATGGTGGAAACTTTAGATTAAAGTACGACAAACATCAACGTTTCGCTGCAGTGTTTCTGATCGCTGTGCTACTTTCCTCCCGGATAAACTGCGTCTCGCCGTTCAGATTTCACCCGACTGCTGGAGAAGAATCTCGGCTCATTGTTTCCTCTATCCAAGCCCTCCCTCGGCTTTGTCTCGGAGCCAGCGGAGATTTGGCGAGATGTGAGGCGTTATTTAACATGGCTGATGCCAAAGTACCTCGAGTACAGTAACAGACAGGCAGGCAGATAGACAGCCCAAGGGCACTGCTGGGAAGAAAAAACCCAGCCTCCATTATGCAAAGAACCCACAAATCTCTTTTTTTGTGGCTCATATCTTTTATATTTTTCTAATTACCATCCTCTGTTAATGCCGTAATTATTCCAAGTGTCACAACATGAGTCAACTTAAATTGGAGCGTAATGAGTCAATAGACGAAACACAGAACGAGCGAAGTCGTCGCTTGGACCGTTTGCAGAAATGAGCCTCTTTGATAATTATGTCTGAAGTGAGACGAAAGACAGTCGCTCGAGTTCAGTCCCAATCAGATACTCGGGTGGCAGGTGGAGGTAAAAAAGAAAAAAAAAAAGCTTTGGAGGATAATGGAGTTGATTTACGAGTCGCCTTCTCTGAACCTCGCAGTGATACAATATGAACAATCCTTGACTTCTCTCATTGTTAACAGCGTTTTTTTAGTATTGAAAAATGGAGAAAAGTGAGGAGAACCTCTGCAGCGGTCGGCTGATCTGCTGCGTCTCCTCGCCTCTTCGACGGGAGCGTCCTCTCTCAGTTGTTCTGTAGATTATTTAAATGCTCACTTGATTGTTTGAAGGCGAGCGGTTGCGAGGGAGGCCGGTTTCTCTCTGGAGGGCAAAAAGGCTAGTGTTAATCATGACGGAGCAGAGCGAGACGAATTAAAACTAATGAAGCCCTGAGAGACCAGCATGCTCGCTTCTCACCCGGCACTGTCTGTCTTCGTCTGTCCTCCTGTGGACCGTTGCCGTCCCCGAGGACTCTTCTGTCTGTTTGACTGTGTCTCAAACCTGCACAGAGAGGTTGTGTCAGGGATGACATGATATCAGAAACACCTGCGCAGTCACGTTCGATCCCAGAAGAACGGCCCCTCTTAGACTTCGCAGTTTGAAGCTTGTGGTCTGGGTTCACCCCCCAAAGAAAGACCAGGATGCCAACAATTCATGCACAATGTAGACTGTGTGTAGATCAGTGTTCCAGGTAGCCCAAAGGTGTTGGACAGGTTGAGGTCAGGGCTCAGGGCAGGATAGAAAATAGAAAATAATCAACTATATATGTACATTTATACAAACGGAGTGTAAAAAATAATATAGCTTATGGATAAAATTTAAATTGCACTTTGTAAAATATGGATAATTAAGTACAGTGTTATGTACTATTGCACAGCAGATATAATACATGTAACTCTGTAGGGAACTATGTAGGCTCAGTACGCAAAAAATGTCTCCCGATGTTGTTTTAAATAGCCCAGAAAAGGTAAATGACTGGTCTCACCAGAAAAGCTCAAAAACACACTGAAACGTTGGAGCTGTTGTAACTTGCTTCCACTGCTGCAACGCCGCCTCGATGTTCATGCACCTCTGTTTGAGTTTTCATGGAAACGGTCTGAAAAAGCATTAAATGAGCTCACCTGGTCTTCGCAGCTCACCTGTGCAATGGGACATTCCACAAACACCTGCAGGACCTGTTCGTGCCCCTGGTGGTGCGCTACATCGACCTGATGGAGTCGTCCATCGCCCAGTCCATCCACCGCGGCTTTGAGCAGGAGACCTGGCAGTCTGTCAAGTAAGAGCCCGCCCACCGGTTCCCCGCCGTGAGGGATTAGCGTTAGCTTTAGCCTCCTTATGCACTGCAGGCCTTCTTTCATCTACTGGACAGTGAAGAATAGGTTGTTTCCACATGACGTCACGTCACTCTTTTGTTGTGGCGCTAACTGCAGATGGAGGGCAGGAAGTGATTTTCTGCACAGGAAACACTTTAACGCAAACTCAAAATGCAGATGTTTAGCATCGTTTACGGTCGCTCAGATCGATCAAACCAAGAAACCACGAGGAGCTTTTATAGAGCAGCAGAAGTTGTTGTTCATCCAGAGCACTTTGGTACCGAGGTCTCAACCGCTAACAGAAAAGTTGTTTGCCTCCAAACTTCTATCTGCTTTCATTTGTTTTCTCGAGCAGAACGACTAAAGGTCACATCTGAGATCTGATTTTCACTTTCTACCTTTCTCTTGTAATTTCATCTGAAGCAGCAGAGCAACAACTTTCCTTCATCTCCTCCTCTGCGGTTTTCACTTCCTGCCCTCCGTCTGAATTTAACGTCATGTGACTGTAAACAACCTGTTGAAGAATCTTCCGCACTGCTCTGATTTCACTGTCACCACACAGACTCGGCTCATTATTGGTAGATTTAAAAAGGTGCATTCAAGGCAAGTCTTTATTTGTGTAAAATCCAGTGCTTTCTGTTCGCACTCAGCGTTGATGTCGTGATGTGTCGTGATGATCAGTAACTACATGTGAAGTAAACATTTTGCTAAGTAGTCTTCCTCTCAGTTTGAGCTGCCTACAATAAATCTGTCTGTGTTTTTTCGTGTAACATTGTGGATGTAAAAATAACGAGATAGAACTTTGATTATTTAACGGAATCATTTTAAAGTCTCCGACACTTTTTGCACAAACTTAACAGACATGTTTACCTGCAGTTAGTGTCACTTCAGACCGAACACACAGCGCAGAGCCATCGAAAGTGAATGGAAGGAAACGAGTGGAGATGAAGCAGAAGATGAGCCAAAATAGACTGAGAGTAGAAACGCGTTACAAACCAAAACAGAGAGAGTGAGCTGCACACAGGTGATGCAGTCAGATTTGATCTTTTCGGGAATCTGAGCTTCGATTAGTCTTCAGATGGTATGCATGTGTGCTGTCCTCCTCGTGGTTTCACCTTCTCGCCGGTGAGGACTTGTTGAGGTGCGATGGGCCGACCGACTGCTGCATGAATGTTGCAGAAACAATCGAATACGAGGGGCCTGAAGCAACCAAACGCTGCGCATTAGAGCAGAGGAACAAAAGGAGGCAGAGCTGAATGTACAACGCAGACAGCAAGGACACGCTGCAGTCAGGAACAATGCACTGAGAGCTGCACTCTTTAACAAAAAGCACCCCAACTGAAAGAAAAAGGACTGAATAGAAGGAAGCACTGACTTTTCTGTGTTTTATTGGTGTTTGCTATTGATCAGTTACTGCAGGCAGAACAAGTGGCTCTTATTCTATGTTTCTATTCTTCTGTCTGTGTGCTGTGGTGAAGAACGCCCACCGTTACTGTCACAATCTCGTCTCTCTCTTTCATTCTTTTAACACTTTCTTTTTCCGCCATCGATCAACCTCGCCGCCGACTCTGACCCAGCAGGTCGTTAACTAACAATCTAGCGAGCGTTCCTCTTCCCAAAGTCCCCAGCCTCCCTCTCACGCTGCCACAGATGCCCAGCTTCTCGGCCCCCGCATGGATGGGACCGCTGTGTGACAACACGTACGTATCGGGGGGGGGGTTAGACTAAAGGTCTTCACACGGTCCGTAACCTGGAACCATCTCACCTGAATCCAAGAGGGTGTCCCTCTGTTAAACATACCCAGACCTGAACCCAGACAGACCCAAAGACAGCAGGACCTTACTGCCTCCAGTTAGTTTGAAGCCAGCGTGCAGCTCTTGGTCTGTTACCTTTTTCAGCTCTGAACCACCTGAGAAAACCTTAAAAAGCCACCTGGTCTAGTCAGAGTTACAGCATTTCTCTGTGTGAGCAGTGCTATCGATTGTTTTCATATGAAGAGCAGCGTGCTGCTGGGTGGATGAAGCATGAAGAGCCTTTCCGCTGTTAGATCTCTGCACAAGTGAGTGGTGAAGAGTTTGTCCTCTGTACGGTGGCCATTGTAGGACATGTCCGGCCTCACCCAGCTCTAATCAGACAGCTGTACTGTGAGCTGAATGCCAACGTAGCATGTTAGCATGGTTAATGCTAGTAGTTTGTTTTAGAGGTATTCTTTAATGAACTGAAATGATAGACAGGTGAAAACAGAAGGCATCACCACATTAAATATTCATGGTCAGGTCATCGTAAGTATCTGATCTGTTTTTGAAGGAAATCCATCCAATAGTTTGAATGTTGAACCAACAGATAGACGACACTGTCATTTCTAGAGCAGCTAGCATGGCTGAAAAGGCCTATAGTGAACTACAGTGAAGCTAACGTGATGAAGACACATTCAAGTCAGTATTCTGCTGAGTCCTACAGGGTCGAGTCAGCATTTTAGAAAGACCAAAGATCTGCAGTCAGACCTAAATCAGAATTAACGTGTGGACAGGAGACCTGGGGCGGTTCAGGTCGGGTCTTTGGGTTTTCATGGGTCAGCTTTGGGTGACCTCAGGACTGTCCTCTGTCTCTCTGAATGCTCAGTAGTCGCACCGCAGCTCTGTTTCCGTTTGTCTGTCTGCATGTTTGTCAAAGAGTCCATCATCCAAATTAATTACTATATCAAGAAACTCTTGAAGTCAGAACTCCACTCAAGTCTTTGCTCTTTAACTCCCCCGCATGAAGCCTCGCTCAAGTCTCAACTCTCTGTTGTAAAAGTGCTTTATTGAAATCCACAAAAACTTTGTCGTGTCGCTCAGTCTGTGAGAGTAAACTGCAGCACTATTCTCGACTGAATGAGGCTCGGCATGAGAGCGGCTTTGTGGTTTCAGATTGCTTTTGTGACACTGTGGCTCTTTTGTCAGCGGGGCGCCGCCTGCATGCGATCATTCCTCAGAGACTCATTGGTGAAGATTTTGTGATGTGTCACGAGTCCTTGTGCTGTGCAGTGTGCATGTCACGATGTGAAGAATATCAGGGCAATAATAACACAACGCATCAATTTTCTGTTGCAGCTTGCAAGGAATAAATCTACCTGACATCTTGTAAGTTGTTTTGCTTTCACGTGTGAAGTATTATTCAGTCCACTTGCTGCTTTTCCCTCCAGAGTGTTCTCGTATCAGAACGTGGCAGAACATACAAAAGAAAATCAGCCCGTCGTTTCCTTCTGTTTTCTCTGTTTTTCAACATTTCTGCTCCCTGATCCTCCATCTTTGAAGGTGGTGTTGATCTTCAGGTTGTCATTGCTCACCAGGAACAAAAGAAAGTTAACGTTCATGCAGATTGTTGACGAGACGTTGATTTGTCTGATAACGATGGCAAATACGGTCCAGGAATCTGCTCGATAACTAGTTTTAGTTTTCTTAAAAATCTGCTTTGAAGGATCATCTTCATAATAAACAAGCAACAGAAAAAGAAAACAGTTCCTCTATATGTTTCGGAGATAATGCACATTGATCAGTCATGATGTTAAGTGAATCCATGAAAATGTGGGCAGGTGATACACGAAGCAGCTAAACCGGAGATGTTCCACGTCTTTGTTACGTATCTGGTTCAAGAGGTTTGGTGATGTAGTTACCATGCTGATGGACTCTCTAAAAGCCTTTGGTTTGTCCAGAAACAGAACAGTTTCACCAGAGGAACTCCCACAAAAATAGTGGTGTGACAAAGTGACGTAGTTCAGATTAGATTATCAAGATGACTCATCAGGAGGATGAGGGTTAGGTGGTGGTGACAGCCGGGCAAGACAACCGCCATTCGAGCCGTGTTCGTGACGACAAAACAGGTATTTTCAACAAGATGTCCGGATATCTTCCAACTGTGGCTGCAGAGACGTGATCAGAACGTAGTCTTTTCCAACCCTAACCAAGTGCTGAACGCAAAG
Source organism: Chaetodon auriga (assembly GCF_051107435.1). NCBI lineage: Eukaryota > Metazoa > Chordata > Actinopteri > Chaetodontiformes > Chaetodontidae > Chaetodon > Chaetodon auriga. The sequence continues at coordinate 1,946,342 of NC_135079.1, read as the reverse complement.
AGACGTCGTTCCAACATATCTGTGGTTTGCAGAAACGTACAGTGCATCATTTTTGTGGCAGTTGGGTTTCTGACCGTCCACCCTTAGCGATAAAACAGTGGACGGAGCGTCGTGCAGATCACTCTGCTGACCAACTTGTTACGTGGTCGGCCTTGACAAGGTCCAGATACAGTGAACAGTATTAATGAATTCCAGTGAAAAAGAATCTATAAATGATTGTAAAGATTTCACAAGTGATAATGGATATATATTGTTGTGTTTGTTATTGTTAATAACACATTCTTAAATGTTTACAAGCAAAGTGCTTTCAATATGTGGTTTAACCTGCATTGTGTGCGTGGTATGTAGGAATGCTTGGAGAAAACTCTGAGACATTTGCAGTAAAAGCCAGATCTAGTCAGTCACAATAGCTCTGCGCGTTTCTTTCTGTTTGCTCTGTGCCGGACTTCTTCTTTACCGACGTCATGTTGTTCTCTGGATTGTACATTTCATTCAATAAAGGGTTGTTGAAGAGAGGAAAACCTCTATCCAGAGGATAGGTGCTAATGCGACAATAAGTTCACACAGTTTATTGAAAAGACATATTTGTACCGTTGACTTCTATCTCATAAGTGAGTGTAAACCATTCTTTTGTGAAGCACTTTACACTCCAGCAGAGGAAGCTGGATAAAACTGAGTGATGACAGCTAATGAACCAAAGCAGCTGCCTTGATTTTACATTCTTTCCATTCCCTCAAAGGTCGGTGATGTAAGGATGGCTTGTTATTGGTCGACAGCTATGTGCTATGAACCAGGATTGAACCCGACGTGAGCACTTCTGAGCAGATTTACACAAACAAGTGAATCTACTGATCGTGGTGACTCCTGTCAAAGGCCTTTTTTGTAAAATGTTGCTGCGTTGAACTCTGCTGTGAGCATACCTCAAGGCAGGAAATACGCTTCACAGGAGAAATACAAAGCAAGCAATTAATACTAAACAAAAACATTTCATGCAGTTTAAGCCGGTTATCAAGCAAAGATGTCAATCGTTCTCTGCTTCCAGCTTCTCTGGCGTGAGGATTTGCTGCTGCTCCGTTTGACATCATTGTGTTTGGGTTTAAACTGACTTAACAGACATTTGAAGACACGGATGATGGACATTTATCACTGTTTACGGACATTTTCTAGACTCATCATTTAAAACTCCAAATAACTGAGATGAATCAATGTTGGAAATGATTGTTGGTTGCCGTCGTAGCCGTATACTCGGCCGTGACATCAGTGAGAGGTCTGAGCATTGATCTGAATTCACCTGCTCAGTGTGGTTTCAGAAACATTTCTGTATGTCTTCGTGTGTCTGCTGTCGAGAAGCAGAGTCTGCAGCAGGGCTGGCGGCCATGTCGGGGCCACCAACACCCAACCAGGAGGCTGCGTTTCTTAAAAAGGCTCCTCGTTCCGACTCCCCCAGCCTTTCCCACAACACAGACCACACTGTTCCTCCACCTCACTTCACTTGGCCCTCCTCGATCCAATGAAAAAAGAGAAAAAAAAGCTGGCACTTCATTAGCGAGCACAGACGGGCGAGTGGGATCGTCCCGTTCCCCGGGGAGCGGGGCGGAACGCGCTCAGAGAAGAGCACCGCTAATTAGACATGAGGGGGATAGCCACCGAGCGTTTAATTGCACCGCGGACTCAGCCCAAAGCGTTTATTCCTGTGCGCCACTTGTTAAGGTAACAGTCTTTTAAAGGCGAAGTGAGAAAAGTGAGGGAGTGAGTGGCGCTTGTTTTAACACCCCCGTCACCCTCCTACCCCCTCCTCCATCCTCCTGTGGCTGTCATTCTAGCCGGGCGCTGTACACTTGGATGTCGGTGGCGGCGAGCGTTGCCATGTGTTGCTGTGTAACCTGTGCGCAGGGGAGAAGGCGGGGAGACGTCCATCTGTCTGTTTCAGCCTGGTGCTGTGTTTACTGACTGAAAGCACACAGCTCTGCACCAGAACTACCAAAACCTGTTGAAGGAGCTCACGTCAACCTGAATACGCTCGTCTTCTGCGAGGCTCTTCTCTTCTCAGGACGAGACACCGAGTTCTCGTGATGTTTCCTGGTCACTGGTTATTCAGAGTACCAGTGAAGGGAGGATCAGACCAGTGAATCTGCACATTTATGCACATGAACACAAAGCAGGAATATTCTGCCTCTCTCCCGATCGTTTTTCCAATCAGCCCTTTAGTTGTTCAATTTATCTCCTATTTATTTCTTCTTTGAGGATGAATTTATCACAGTCTCCAACTTGTGCTTTAAATGACAGTTTGATGTCCTGCATTTGATATCCAGCTGCTGCAAATGTTGTGTTTATCACCCACATTGTCAGAAAATCAACCCCAGAAAGCAATCATTGAAAAACACGTTCCTGTCACTGAAGATGTTCGCTAAGACTTGAATTCATGTGTGTGTAGTTTCAGTATGCGTAGTTCTACCAAAATGCACACTTCTTTCCTCTTTCCTGGACACTTTCAGAGGAACTGGTTGGAAATTACAGACTCATATTTAAGACTAGAGCATTTGTCAGATTTGTCTTTTCAGCAGCAAACTGTGCAGCCTCAGGTGTTGGAGTGCTCTTGAACGCACCAGCACAGACAGTTTTCTAAAATGGTCCCTGCTCACAGCTGTACTGCCATCCAAAGATCACATGATTTATACATCAATACACTGGTGTCTGTGATGGATTCATTTCTCTGCCTCAAGCCTGTGAGTTGATTTTCATAGAAATTACCTGCTCTGACCAGGACTGCACATCCTGGGTCTGTCAGCTGTTTAATGCAACCCACCACAACTGTACAGAAACAAAGCATCGGCGGGTCTCTCCCTCCAAAAGAAAGCATAATGCACATTAACCTTCCAAAACCTTTCTGACAGATGCATAAAAACGAAGCTCAAAAACATAAAAACAGACAGAAGTATTGACCTTAAAGCTGTTTAAAGTGATTTGATATCACACACAGCAAAACATCAGAAGTAGTCGAAGACGTTGTGCAGCAGGTACTGACCTTCTGTCCGAATCCTGTCCTTCAGCCATGTTGGAAAACACAACAGGTCACTGTAAAGGTGTGTGTTGTTGTGTTTGTGATATCCAGCCAGTGACCCTCTCCATCATCCCTGCAGTAACGGCTCAGCCACCTCCGAGGATCTGTTCTGGAAGCTGGACGCTCTGCAGATGTTCGTGCTGGACCTCCATTGGCCGGAGCCCGAGTTCGGCAAACACCTGGAGCAGAGACTCAAGTTGATGGCCAGCGACATGATGGAGGCCTGCGTTAAGAGGTCAGACTGAGAGGCCGCCACAGCTGGATCAGGACCTCTGGGTCCACATCCCACTGGATCCTTCAGTTTTTTCATACCACACACCTGTCAAACAAATCCCTTTTTTAATACCATGAACATCAGATATAACCCAGTGAATACACACAGATACAAACCTCCAGCCAGTTTATGACCTCAAAAACCTCGAAGCTCATCAACTAACAAACTAAACATCTTCTGTGAAGCTTGTCATGAAGGTCTAGGAGTTCTTGAAGTAACGCTTTCGGTCATTTTGGGCAACAGCAATGATAAACCTTTTTGTGTTTTGTCCCACAGAACAAAATCTGCATTTGATGCCAAAATGCAGAAAGCCAGTAAGTCCACGGACTTCAGGGTGCCGCTGTCGGTCTGCACCATGTTCAACGTGCTGATGGACGCCAAGAAGCAGTGCTCCAAGCTCTGCGTGCTGGACACCGGTCAGGAGGTAAGCCCACGATCCGCTCCACCTCCTGATCCACAGTCTCCATGTTCTCCATCTTCTCATGAAACGGACGGGCCCAGACTTTCGCTTGGCGACGCAGTAACTGTGGTGGCTGTCAAGTTAGCTGGTAACATGTCAGGTAGCCGAGAGTTTGCTAGCATGCTGATGGCTAACTTCAGACCAGGCCGCATCAGGACAGTTTGCTGTTGTTGTGTAGTGCCACCCCGCTTTAGCCCCCAGCTACAGTTTACCAGCTACTGTAGGTGTCGCCAGTGATGGCACTGATGTTGACTGTGAGGTCCTCAAACTGCTTAATCCACGCTTGACAACTGGACTATTGGTGGAAATGTTTGGTTTCTCATGTCCAAATTCACCAGCGTGGATTTACTTCATCTTTGTGATTCCATTGAAATCAACAGATTTCAGTCTGAAATTGGCCGGCATGACCAAGCCCTGATCCTGATCCTGATCCTGATTCTGATCCTGATCCTGATCCTGATCCTGATCCAGATCCCGATCCTGAACTTTGCTTTATCCCATCTAGCTTTAAAACACCAGAACTCATTTCTAGAAACGATCCGAGACATGATGAGAAACTGCAAGACAGAGAAATCATCACATTAGCAGATTTTTTTTCCCTTTTTGGCTGAAAATCAGACAAAATCACTGAAGATGGATGAATGTTGGTATTTTTCAGTTTGCATCTCAGATTTCACATTCAGAGAGTCGAGCGTCTAAAACCCTCAGTCGTCTTTTATTTTCAGCCTCACACTGAGCAGGTCGAGTCAAACTGTCAGATCAGCCACTAAAACGTGACTGTTTCCCTGCAAACATCCAGCAGACGGGGAGTTCAGGTGTATTTGTGTTCACTTGAAACAGCCAAAAGCTCGACACGAGCTGTTAAATGGATGACCGTGAAGCCTGTGTGAGCCGGCAGCCTTGGCGTCGCTGAGAGCGAAACCCTTGGCTGCCGGCAGTCTTGACAGAGAGCTAAGTTCGCTGTTCTCTTAACCTTCAGCTTCCACTCTTCTCCAGCTTCCACCGCGAGAAACCACCATTTATTCCTGCTGACAAACACTGAATACCTCCGTGCAGAGAGCTTTGCACACATGAACGGCGTCCGCATACACACTGCTTCTGCTATGTTATTGACACATTTTATTTAACATTTTTAAGTTTTTTTCAATTTCAGACACAAAAGAAAAGAGAGTGAAAAAGAGCAAAAACCAAGCAGAGGTGGTGGCGGTCGCACAGCTCGTCAAACGGCGCCTTTAATGGGATTTACATCCGTCACGTTCTCGTGAAATCTCAGGAACGCCTCGATGGAGTTTCTGCAAACGTGACACAAACGTTGATTTGGACTCCAGGATGAACTGATTAGATTTTGGTGGTCAAAAGGTCAAAGGTCACTGTGACCTCACTCGACCACAACTCAAGAATTCATGCACTGGTTATACCCAAAAGGTCAAAGGTCATCTTCACTGTGACATCATAGTATTGTGCAGAAACTCTTTTCTGGACATTATTCAGCACCGTCACTCAGGACCTGAAGGGCAGACTGTGGACACAGATCCTGAATCGTTGGCTCTAATCTTTGGCGTCCACCTTCAAACTGATTGTTCAGATCTTCCGTGCTGCAGGTTGAACGTGTGTGTGAAGCGTCCACGTTCTCTGCAGCGGCGTCCATGCTTGAAGCGTTGTAGTCCACCACGAGCTGATTGGTTGTGCTGATACTGATCTTCATGTGATTGTCATTGTCTCTGAGTCTCTCGAAGTGAAGACAGCATGTTTAGTCTAATCGTTCTGTCTAATCCTCACATGATGGCTTGGATGATTTTCATTGTTTCACAGTGTTTCTACATCCTGTTAGCATGGCACTGAACGTGCTAATTGCTAGATACGTGATATTATGCTTAAACATTATGCCTGAAGCTAACGGCTCCCAAGCAAACAGCATCCTCACCGTGTGACGGTCCATGCAAAAGACATGAAAATAAAGACACAGCATTGCTTTTGTCTTGCAGTGTGGAGCAGTATCAGCTGGAGTGTTTCATAAAATGTAAATAGATCCACTAACGTTAGCCTAAACTCAGATAGCGTCCAGGACCGGCTCCCACACAGTGGATGTGCTCGCCTTGAGTGGAGCCTTTAGTGCAATGTGTCACCTCACAAACCAAAGTTGTTGGTTAATGAAGTTCTTCTTGGCCTTGGGAGTCACACCAGGTTACAGTAATCTAGTTAGCCAAACATGCTAATGTTAACAGCTAATGCTAGAGCAGATAAACACACCTCTCAGTCCAGTCCTGAGACCTGCTGTTGTGGTTTTGGTCTTAGAGAAACAAAGACAGACCGTCTAAACATCTAGGTGGCGAGTATCACTCTGACCACTCGTTGGTGTCGCTAAGATGTGATTGGACACTCCCTCTTTGGGGGAGGAGTTCATCGAGTGGTCGGTTGTGTTCGGCCCCTCGTGCAGAGGTTTTCCAACATTTCACGGTTCTCCAACATCTTTTCTGTTTGCTAATGGAGGCAACAAGAGGTCAAAGGTCATGACTGTAGAAAACCAAGAGCTGTGAGTGATACAGTAACGTCAGCAGTAAGTGTGGAGTAGTTTGTATCTGTCCACCCGAGAGGGACAAGCTGATTTCGTTCGTCCTTCTGGGTTTCCAAACAAAACAAACCTCCGTTTGAGTTTCGTGTGGCATTAAATTTTTCATTCAGCGTGTCGAGCTGAACTTCATTCAGTCCAGAAGCTCCATCTGAATAACCTTGATGATTAAACGTTAAGAGTGTTTGATTGAAGACGTGGATTTGTCCAATTCGCCTCAGGAGTTTTGAAAAGGAGAAAAGCTTTTACAGCTCGTCGGCGTCCTCCTGGTTTTTTATGTTCAGAGACACGTTTGGACCCACAGAGACGGAGTAACATCATAATGTTTGGTTTTATGACTCAGAGACGTCTTGAAGATTCTGACAATTAGTCTTTCTTATTCCGTGTCACAATAAAAATGTGTCAGATGTTGGACTTTTTACAAGAAATGTTTGATTCAAGGTCAAAACTGATGGAAAAAAAAACCTGGAAAAACTGCAAAGACTTAAACAACTTTAGCAGAAGAGTCACTGAAGATCGTTCATGATGGTTTCTGTCAAAATATCATTTCTACAGACAGATGAAGTCTTGAGTTGTATTTTCTTAACTCTTGGAAATCTGACTGGCTGACTGTGTTTGCACTCTTTTCCCTGTCTCATGTCCTCGCCTGTCCCTCATGTCCATGTGTCCTGCACATCATTGTTTGAATGCCAGATTGACAAACAATGGGTAAGTCCCTCATCGCCTCATCGCCTTCTTTCCTTCTCACACCTCTTCACACAAGCTCCACCTGAAGTCACGTCTTTAGAAATTTAACTCCGTGACTAAAATTGTCAGTAAACCTCATCAGGAGCCTTCGGTCATGGAGGCATTTTGGCTTCTTCTAACCTTTTTATGTAAACAGTAAGCCTTTTCGATGTCCATGTGTCCGCAGCACTGCACTTTTTCTTACTATGCCTACACCTGAGTAGCTCTTGATTGGCTGAGCACACCCGATCAGCTGATCAGGTGTGGTTTATCTGCAGAACCTGCACAGCATCGCAGCGTCATGTCATCAGCGTCAGGTGCAGCGTTTGGTCTGGTCATAATGTTCGAGTTCATTTTGTTTCTGTTGTCTGGTTTGATTAAATGACTGTTTTTTCAAATGGAGTCTGGTGGCTTTGGTGAGAGCACATAGCAGCTGTTTGTGGTTAAACAAAAAGGATCTTAGTCAAACGCTGTCAGACACTTAGAACAACAATCTGAGCAAAAACACCTTCAGTGGACGTACACCGACGACGCGCCGACGCCCGGGGGGGTCACAGTGCAGCCCGTCTCGTGGCTGCTTCAATTCTGGACCTGTTTCAATAACTGGTGTCCCCGTTAGTCGCATACACACAGAAGGTGAGTTGTTGGAGGTCGTAGCAGAAGCTCATCCAGCTGCTAAACCTGTTGGTGACGTGCTGGACGGCGAGCTCGTCTTGTTGTTAAACACACTGTCACATTAATTTACCGATTGGTAACCGTACGCAGTGTCACCGCCTTTCAGTCTTGCTAACGTTAGCGTTCTGGCTCAAAGCTCAGCCGAAGGGCTCTGTGAGCTGAGCGGACTCGAAATGTCTCCTCATGTCAAGTCGTATTGAAGATTTGTCCTGTTTCCTGCAGTGAACAGTGTTTACGTTGCATTGACTTGTGGGATGTTAATGATGGCTCCAGGTATTAGTCAAACCCTCAGGGAGAGTTATGGCTCGAGAAAAAGGTTCTGATTGAAATATAAACGAATGGACATAAGCAGGATAATGAGCTTCTGCGACGGGCTGCTGATGTTCAGTAAGACTTGAACCTTGAACAGCAGATCACATCATTTTAAAGATTTGGCCTGACTGAGTCTGAATTCAGCAGATTTCGTTGTGTGTGGCCTTAAAACATCAGCCGCTCTTCATTTCTCTGAGCACAGTTCGGTTCAGTTGATGCTCATTCATGTTCTCTTGGGAGCAGTGAATGGGGCCTCCTCACCTTTGACCCCTGACCAGCAGTCTGAAGGGTCTTGAAGAGACGTCCGTCTGAACTTGATCCAAACCTTTGGTGTGGTCAGTTTTCTGCCGCGGGTCTTCAAGTGTGTCGACCTGCAGAAAGGCGCTCGGCCATTTCTGACGCCTCGGGGACAAATTTGTCCGCCGCTCCTCCGTTTTACGACTCGTTTTTAGGGACAACGCTGTCCAGATTGTAACGAGCATTCATGGGGGTTCGAATCTGCACTTGACCGTTTAATCCAGACGAGAAACTCCTCTCTCGGATTAATGAGTTCTGCTTTTCTAGACCCCCGTTAAACTCGGGTGATCGGCTGAAATCAATGAAAATGCTAATCGGTGCGCGGCGGTTTTGTTGCTGAGGTCATTTAAATAGTGTCGGGGGGGTCATGTTGAAAATGTGACCCGGTTCAGAATCTAAAACATCTCACAGAGCTGATGTGGCGGCGGCGGCTGCAGCTCAGCGACCAGATAAATGTTTTTAAAAGCAATAATTGTTCTTTTCAGTTTTTGCTGCGCACATGGCAAAGACCAAACAATTTCTTCCCTCCTCTGCTTTTTACGGCCGCCTTTGTAGAACTAAAGAAGGCCAAAGCAGCCATGTTAATTGAGGTAAGAAGAGGAAAAAAAGGAAAGCTCTCAAGATTTGCCAAAAAGATTCGGCGCGCTGAAAGAGGGCTGCCATTTTGCGGACTTGAGGAGGGAAAAAAAACACAATTAGGGCTGGCGGCGGTGACCTCCCTGGACCCGCAATTTGTCAGCGATCTGTGCGCTTTGTTGATTGAAATTTTTAATTTGGGTGTTCTTTAGACGGCCAGTGAAAGGGCATTGTTGCCAAGAGATGAACTCCCCCGCTGCTGCTGCCATTCAGCGCTCAGCCCCGGCCTTTTTTTTCCTCCTTCCTTCAAGGGAAAAGGTGCCATGAATATGTTTTTAGGGGGGGCCAAACGAGACATGAAATGGCGGATTAATTGAATCTTGTGTGAGCCTTTGGTCCTCGCAGCTGGACCGGTGCTTTAGAGGAATACAAGGCTGCTCTAATTGTAGGGAGCCGCACAAAAAGTATCCTTCAGATTCCTTCGCTTTTCCAGCGCGGACGGGAATGTCAGTCAGCTGCATAATGGTCCTATTAGCTGCTTAACTCAGCGCCGTTACACGGATGGGAAGGTTTTTCACGCCTGGCTGTGTCGGGAGGGGTGTGTGTGTGTGTGTGTGTGTGTGTGTGTGTGTGTGTGTGTGTGTGTGTGTTCACTGTTGTAGGTTTTATTTCTGTCTTTTACAGCACAAACAATACTGTTTTTCAGCATCAGGGAGGACGTGGAGACGTCTTTGGCCTCAGCGTCCCGTCAGTTTTCTCAAAATAATAAAATATTACTTTTTGTCCCCCCCCCCTCCATTTCTCCCCACCTCCATGACCCCCCCCCCCCCCCCCCCACAGCAACAGTACCACTCCAAAATAGACGTTCTGATTGACGAGGCGTTCAAAGACATGGTTTCCTCCCTCGTTTCAAAGGTAAAGCCTTTTATCCTCCAATCAAATCCTCTCGCTGGCTGCTCGCCCTCGAGTTTTCTTTCTTTTTTTTTGGCTTTTTGTTTTTTCTTTTACATTTTTTCCTTGATGGGAGTGAAGTCAAGTTTACTATTTTACTAACATTACATTTTGATTTTGCTCTTTATTCTTTGAATTAAAGTTTTATTTGATTGTATTTTTTTTTAATGGACAGTTGAGATGAATGTTGTAATTCAGATTTTCTTACTCATATTTACATTATGGATTTTTGGTATTTTTTTATTTATTCTTTGCTTTCTCCTTGTTTTATTTTCCCTTTAGAGTCTTTTAAAAATGTTTTGTTTTTCTGTATTCTAATCATTTTATTATGACTATTGTTTTTATTTTCTAACTGTTTTTTTTATTTCTTGGTTACATTGTTATTTATTTTAATTTCATCTCATTCAAATAATTCTTTTTTTGATTTCATCTTTGATCTTACTTTGATGGTTTTATTTCCCTTTACGACACACATCTCGTATTTTCATCTGCAGTGAGAATATTTCTAAAAACAGAAAACTGGGTCGCAGCATTAAACTCCAGACAGTAAAACTTTATTTTAGGAAATAATTGAAGCAGCTCAGAATATTCTGCCTGCGTTGGCTCATTTTCTGACTGTTTGTGAAGAAAATAGGGCGCTAAGTTTGCTCGTTTACAGACGTTGTGAGGAGGAGGACAGTTTGCAGATGAAGGCAGTAAACCGTCCTTGTGTCTCCTCGTCTGTCTGCAGTTTGCCGCTGTTTTAGACGGCGTCCTCTCCAAGCTCTCCAGATACGATGAAGGGACATTCTTCTCTTCAATCCTCTCTTTCACAGTGAGTAGCCATGTTTTTGTTCCTGGAAACAGAGCGCCGAGCTGTTTCTTTCACCGCTCACACAGGCAGCCTGTTATTTGCTGGAAACCAGATCTTCCCAGCTGAACTTCAGTGTCATTCTTCTTCTTCTCCTCCTCCTCCTCCTCCTGCCTCCCTCCCGAAAGGTGAAAGCAGCCGCCAAATATGTGGAAGTCCCTGTGAGTCCGTCGATCTGCTTGTTTTGTTCTTCACCCTGTCCGTCACAGTCGCTTCACGTGTTTGTGTTTCCATTCAGCCGCTCGAAGCGTCGGCGGAGGATGAAGCCGCCTGGAAATGCAAAGCGGCCGCTCTGCATTCAGCCGCAGTCATGTGTTGTTTTTTGAGTTTGTCATCATACACTTCTAAACATGTGTGAAACATAAAGAGGGTTTTTACTCCATCTGCAGCTCCAGAGCCAAAGATCACATAACAAGCCTAATTAATTGCACTCCTGTCCTTGGAGATGTGTTTTTGCTGAAGTGTCGGTTTGTGGGCGGCGGCGGCGTTCCGGTGTCGAGCGGTTAATGAACGGCGGCGGCGTGGCAAAGATCAGAGGCTGCGGCGAGCGAGCGGGAGGAGGAGACGGCGACGTGTTCGACGCAGGAGTTAAAGTGTCGAGGTGATGAGGCGTTAACGTTTGGCGGCGTTCAAGGTGTGAAGGAGGGAGAGGTTCTCCAGAATTAGATCCGACAAAGATGAGGTGACCCCTCGTTTTCCAAAGTGATTAACAGCTCGAAATTAACAAAGTACAATTCCTCTGAGATTTCTCTTTTTGCACGTTCTGCATTTTCCGTCTCTTTGATAGGAAATCTTTTTAAAAGCGTCCGCTGGGATTACGGACATAAAATCAGTTCTTCCAAACCTCTCAGGCTTCAGTCCAAACAGAACAAAACACTGTGGAGGAGAACTTCACCCAAAATGAAAATTAATACTTAAAAAAGAAAAAAAGAGTCATTTTCTTAGCAGCAGGCGGCTGTGGTTAATTGCTTTATAATAAAAAAACATTTCCTGTTGAATGTGACCAAACAAGCGGACGTTGAGTGACGCTCGCAGGCAGTTTCACTTCTCTCAATGGTGACATTTTTTATTTGATTTGATTGCTTCATTGATATAAATCGATTGACAAGAGTCTTAGCCAATCACACGCAGCAGTGGACTCACCCCATCACTGCAGCGTCTTCGGACAAATTAAGACACGTGTGCGGGATCCAAGTGTCCTTAGAAATTCTGTCCGTTTTGTGTCTGTCGTGGTGGACGACTGTTAAACACACCTGAGACGTCCTGTCACAGACCTGCTGCTAACAGATTGATGAGACAGAGAACATTGATACCGCTCTCACGTCTGCACGCTACATACGAAGCTACAGAGAGCAGCCAGTTAGCTTTCCCCTTAGCTTAGCATAAAGACTAACAGAGGGAAACTGTTAGCCTGGTTCTGCCCAACATATCAAAATCCAGCTACCAGCACCTCTACAGCTCAATAATGAACAATTCAAACATAAACCCAAGTTTAAAAATGAAAAATTGCCTTTTTACGAGGCGCTGTGTGAACTATTATATATTCCAGCTCAGAATATTCGTTGGCAGTCCTGCTGGCTGCTCAGTGTGAAAAATGTGATGTGATAAAATCCAAAGGGACGCAGTAAACTCCCTCATCGAGGGACGCACCCTGTTTTTTACCCCATTCGTCAAAGTTTGTTCCACGGACTCATATTTCATATGGTTGTAATATGTGACAGCTTCAGGACGGGTGAGTCTCCATCAGCCGGCTCAGAGCTCAGACCGCTGCCTCAGCACTAATGAGGCGGTTCAGGATGTGTTGATGTGTTTCCTGTCACTGGGTTCTTTAACCAGGCCTTCGTGTCTGTGTTTCAGGTTAGGTCTCAGTTGGCCGGTCAGAGCTCTGAGCTGGATGGCGTCTGTGCAATGATAAAACTTCAGAATTAAAGATTCATATGTTAAATGACTGAATCAGCAGTGCAGTGTTGATTTAAAGCAGAAATAAGGATTTCTGTCCAATGTTTTCTCCGAATGCTCCTTTGACATTTGCTCATTTAACGTTAGAATTGATGAAAACGTGCCTGAAACACAGATGTGAGAACATCCTAAACTGAGTCAGTGAACAGCTGAGATAAAGAGTAGCACAACAGTCTCACCTGACCTCCTTAATCCGCTGGCCCGCCGCGGCACATCCCACCTATCCCATCATGCTCTCTGGTTCCCGTCCAGACTTCCTCCTCAGCTGCCTCCTCCCCTGAAATTATAATGTAACCGCTACCTCGAGCTTTTGGTCTTTTGTGTGGAGGGAACCTGACGCAGGTAAGCCTCTTTTCCAGGTGGGATGAAGAGCAGGGGGCGGGGCCTCTGAGCTGTCTCACTGGCCAGCTCCGCCTCCCCCCACCTTGTCACGAGAACATGAGTTTTTACCCACTGGCTAACGATAACGGATAGTAAACAACAGTCTGAATCCTTTTTTGTTAGCTTATTGAAGCTAATGTAAGCTAACGTTAGCTAACGTGAGCTCAGCGGTGGACACTGAGAGCTGATATTGACCACATGTTTATCTTAATATAACTATTTTTAACAGTAATTCTGAAGTAATTTGTGTATCCCAGCATGTCGCTATTATCATCACCATAACCTTAAATTTAAGCCACTTGTTTAATCTTGATCAAGATTTTCTATGTATGATTTTACAAATGACTAAAAATATATCTAATGTGGCCATTTCTCCTATAATTTTCATGGTATTTTGCAGCTCCCACCTGGTGCACAGGTGTACCCAGTGAGGAGAGACGAGACTTCTCTTCCTTTACTTTCAGTGCAGGACCTGTACTTGTAGTGAAGTGTTGTGATACTGCAGTACTGATACTGTGACGGGTTGGAGTCGTTCAGTGTGTTTCTCACACTGACTCACACGTGTTCAGCAGGTCTGACATCCTCACGCCTGAACAGCCAAGATACCAGTGACTGACAGCCACACATGCTCGTATCGAACATATGCACGCTGGCAACGCAGGAACACAAACATTGGAAGAGGGATCAGCATCACTGGCTCTTTACCATCGCAGCACCAACACGGTCCTGCAAACGCGTCTGAGGGCCGAAGCTCCGAGAAAGACTTCAGAATATATTAACTGACTCTGGTCAGGGCTGTTCTGGACGTCTGATTTCAACATTTGAGATGTAAAAAAAGTCGTTTTACTGCAGGTGAAGTGTAAAACAACCTGATGTTTGAATCTAATTTTACACCAGTGAATTATCATCAAAAGGAAACTCATCTGAAAATGTGGAATAATTCCATCAATCGTCAGTAAAACCAAGCATGTGGTTCCTGCTGCTTCTCTTAATATGACGTGATTATGAATGTGGTGAACAGTGGCATGAACAGTCACTCTGGACGCTGATGGACACGTGAGAGTAAATGAACTCCGTCATCAGCTGAAGTTAAACGAGTGATTGTTGATGAATCGGCAGCTGTGCGGACGCAGAATCGATGTTTTCTCTCCTGGTTTTTTCATCGTAAACAGTGATTTTAAATTATAGTGGGACTTTCTGCTGTGATGTGCAAACACACATATTTGCACACACACATCGTGCACCTGGCAGGAATGAAATGAATCCCGGGCAGGAAACGAGGCCGGTCGCGGTGTGTAATTACCTGGCATTTCACCGCCTCCCTCCCCCGCTAACCGCTCATTACCAACGGGCCCGTCCTGCCTCCCCCTCCCCTCGAACCATCCACCCCTCCCTGTCTCTATCCGAGCAGGAACGCCGTTTAATTTTACACTCTCAATTTTTTTGTTGTCAAATGTTGACGAGCAACCAGGCGGCCATTATCCAGGCGCGGAGGGGATTACTGCTACTTAGCTACAAGTGAAGAAACGGCAGAGCAGAGCGTGACAAGAGCGGCGAGCTGCTTCTCGCTGTTTTTCTTTGCCTCTTTCTTTCCTCTCGTGTTAAAGTCTTAATCTCGGCGGCTGGAACTGTGCCGGCGTCTCCGATCTGTCACGCTGCTTTGTCACCTCGTCAGAACGAGAGAAAGGAGAGGGAAATGATTGAGACTAAGCCTGAAGGGGATGGAGGGCGAAAACTGATGTCTCAAGTGACAACAAGGGTAGTAATATGTTGCCAGTGACACACACACACACACACACACACACACACACACACACACAGTGTCAGGACAGACTTCTTGCCGTCCACACTCATGCCGATACATGTTTAAAAGTTGGTCTTTTGATTTTGGCCCTCGATCCACGCTGTACTTGTAAATGGAGCCCTGAACTCGTGTTAGCATTAGCGCTAACGTGCACATTATTTTCCAGCTCCGTCCATTGAAACAACAGAAGCCTCATTTATAGAAAAGTTCTTCAACTTCTTTCATGATCAAAAATTTTTATTTTTGAAAATACAAACACAACAAACAACAGCACTGCACTAACAATAATGTTAAAAGACTGGAATAATAAAAACAGAAAAGGTGATTTTAGTCTTCTGATTATATCCAGATAGTGTCCCCATGTACACAGGTGGTTCTCTAAACGTAACTTTTGGCTTTTTGTCCTCACACAAATGCAGTTTTAGCTCAATGAAAAAGAAGCTTTTGGAAAACTCCCTCCAGGTGAAGACACCCAGAAACATGAGGAGAGTTTGTCCAAAGGCAGACGTGACCGAAACAATGCTGGCGCTAACCTCGCTAACAGGACTTTTTACAAGTTTAAACCTAAACGAACATTTACAGCAACACTTTCAATGGACAGCAGAGCTGTGCTTCCCACGACACAAACCACGCTAACGGCCACGAAATTCCACATCACGGCCATCGTGGGATTGAAAACATGTGCAGAAGGGTCTGGATGTTGCAGATTATACGAACACCTGCTTCACCACATGATGAGAGTCAGGGTTATTTCGCCGCCTGTCGTCTCGGCGTGCTCTTGACGGCGCTTCAGTTGTGTTTTTGTATTTTCTTGCAGATATTTTTATAAACAGTGTTTGTGTGGACATGACTTTTTTCTGAAGGAAGAAGGAAAAATCCTGTTTCTAGAAATATGTGTTTACATGTCGACAAACCTATTTTTAGTCTTCTGTCAAGTCCAGACTTTGATCAGAGGTGAACATGTGGCTTTCTGCTGGAGTCATTCGTGAGATCAACGTTGACTGAAGCTCATCGCCTCTGTGAGAGTGCAGATTCCGGTAATGATGGAAAACAACGTGACGTCCTGTAAAACACTCAGTGAGACAGTTTCTAATCGTCATTCGACACTGATCCTCCATCTGCCAGACTCTCGCTTCTCCACTCACCCCAGAGGATTATGGGTGATTCTGACAGGCCTGTCAATCACCGGCCTGACCCCTCCTCCCTCTGGTTGAACATAACGCTTACACCACCCGTCCTTGTCCCACACCTACACCAGATCCCCTCGCAGCCATGTGACCCCACTTTAACCCCTGGAGTCTGTCCGGCGGTCCGTCTGAATTACAGCTGAGCGTCTCTGATGTCGGTCTGTCACCGTCTGTGGTGTCAAACAGCTGCTGGGCTCTTTGTGTCGGAAGACGCTTGAACACCAGCTCCTGTTTAACCTTACAGAGAAAAGCAGGATGTCATCGGTGCTTAAACAAGGCACTGATCGATTTTCTGTCTCTCAGCTAATTAATCAACTTATTATTTCAGCTCTTGTACATCGGGTGTGCGTGTGGGCGGATGGGAGTTTGCACCAACTGCATGCACCGTGGCAAACAAATGAAAATTCATGTGAAGCATGGCCTCGCAGACGCTCACGACTGTGGGAAACCAAGCAGAACAGTTCAGGATCGTTTCTCTGAACCTCCGAATCAAAAGTGAGACTTGAGAAAACCGGTCGCGGTGAGAGAAGAAGCCGTCTGAGCTACCTGCCTCTCCCACAGCCGCCTCTTTGCTTGTCAAGTCACGTGTTTCGGCATTTGATGCTGAGACATCAGGAGACGGAGTTGACGGTCAAGATTAGCATGTGACAGTTTGTGTTTCCTCTGTGTTGTCTTTGATGAGCAAAAGGTCACAATCCCAAATTTATAATCAGCCTCCAACCTGCTTTTTGCCTTTAAGTGAAGCCAAAAGGTGCCTGGATTTCTCGAGGCTCCATTTCCTTGTTTTTCCACGGGGACCTGGCGTGCCATGCTCAGCAGCGCTGAGCAGAACAGCAGCCCCCCCGGGGCTGACGCACGCCGGCTCACGGAAAACGGGTGTGAAAGATGTCAAAGCAATTACAATAAGCATTACAGTTGTAATCTCCCCTGACAACAGGGAGTGTGAATGAAAAGGGTTTTACCCACTTCCCCTGCCTCTGGCCTCTCCCCGCCAAACAAACAGCTGCTTCCACAGCGGTTAATGTTTCCTCCGGTGTAACAGCTCCAGCAGCTTCTTGTTACTCCCAACACAGAGAAGGTCGATTATTATTTTTCTCCTTTTCACCCGAGAAGCAGCAGGTGATGCTGAACATTTGCTCCCTGTGCTGTTGAAGTGCAAACCAGAGTTATCCAAAAACACACAGGAAACACGTACAGAGTCTGGTAGGTGTCTTGCTTTTCATAAATCATAATCTCATAACCTGATGAAGGTACGGAAATGTTATTAAATGTCTCACGCTGCGTTTGAAGGCGACGGCGTGCGGGAGTCTTTTTTTCTGCTTTGTTAACTCGTCGATCGTTGTGTGCAGAAGTTTTGCTCTCACACTTGATTCTGTGATATAGTTTTGTCATTTACACCCTGGTGTGTTCCCTCAAATGATGTGTTTTTACTGTGAAATTGGTGCTTGAATTGAGCAGCTGATTTCATCCCATGTGTTCGGTGGTTGTATCTGAAGTCGGAACTCTGCAAAGGTGAGGTGACACGCCGTCCGCCGTGAATCGTCCACATGATGGACTTTTTCAGACTCTCCTTGAAGACGTTCCTCCATCACTGTGCGAAGTGATGATCTGTGTCGGAGGGTGGGCGCAGTTGTCACATTCATAATCGTTTTCTTCTCATGAGGTTGACGAGTAATGGAAGTCAAAAACAAAGAATGCTGCTGGTGTGGATTTGCTCTTTTATTCTGCTTGCAAAGCTCTGATTGGTCGTTTGTGATGTGGGCAGCGAGTCAGAGGGATGGAAGACTTCAGCCTTTAGTGCATTGTTGTGTGTTTCTCCTGTTGACATTTGGGGTCTGTCCCATCTCACTGTGAAGAAAACTGTGTTGTTCAGTATTCGTGCAGCGGTCATCACGCACAGCCAGCCGGCTGTCTGCTGATACGCTCGCTGTAGTGTAATATGAGCTCATGAGCAGCATGGATGCCGTGAAATGAGCTCCGTGAACGCTCAGCTGTGATGATATGATGCGGTTGTTGTCCGTCGTGGAGTCGTCCTCAGGCCTGTCTTTGTCCTCTCTCCTGCAGAAACCAGGGATGGATCTGGCTGACACCTACATCACCTTCGTACGGCAGAACCAGGACATCCTCAGAGACCGCGTCAACGACGAGCTGTACATCGAGAAGGTGTTTGACGTGAGTGCCGATTCTAAAAGTTCCCTGTTATCAGTGATAACACCGAACTCACGAGTTAATGACTGAGATCTGTGAACACCATGATGTCAATAAAAGGAGGAGTGTTGGCAAACAGTTTCTCCAAATGATCTAAACGATCTTTTCTGGAGGTCGAGCTGAAGGCGAGCACACATGAAACGTCGATAATAATCCGTCATCGCACAGGAAGACTGTGCATAGAAATACAGGAAGTACACAAGGTCAAAGGTGAAACAGGAAGGCGGCCTGCAAACTGTGATAAAAGCTCGTAACGAACTTTCATATAGAAAACACACATATGACGCTGTTGCTGGGCTTGTTTCTGCTGCAGCTGGCGGGTGAATCCTCAGATTTGATGAGGTTTTAGATTAACAGAGCTGCTTTTTATGAAGTGGGCAAACGGTCTTTGTTGGTAATTTATCCTGCGACAGCGTAGAACCGACAGTATTTCCACGTGCTGCTTCTCGGAGGTTTCGATCAGCGTAGCTTTGCTCGCTAATTTTAAAGGCGCCCTCTGCTGGACCGCAGTGCAGACGACAGCTGTTGCACATGCAGACTGTAATTATTTCCCATCAGGTCATTTAACATTGAAGTTTCTCCCATGTTTCAATGAAAAGACGAGAGCCCTGCAGAGCACAGCTGAGCTCTGTCATGCACCTACAGATGTGTGCCTGAAGCCAAGTTCTTTTATAGAGAAAAAAAAACAGCAGGACTTAGATATAAAATTTAGATAAAAATATTTTTTTTCAGGGGCTGTAAAACATTGCAAACAAGCTAAACACCTTAATGTCTTCTTGACTCAAGATGTGATGTGACAACAAGATTAAAACAGGCTTTCTCAGTGTTTATAAAGGCGTGACCCGCCAGCCGTGACCTGCTGATGAAATATTCAGAAACGTGCTTTTTGTGACAAAAAGCGAACCTGAACAAGGTTAATGAGAGCGGAAGCGGCGGCGGTGCGTTCCCTCCCGTCAGCCGGCCGTCAGCTCTGCCGCAGCGGATCCGAGCCTGAGGACAGAAAAACAGAAGAAAGGTCGATAAGTGATTCTCCAGGCGAGTTGACCCGCGAGCGGCGTTCACGGCCTCGTCAGACAAAACCACAGTGAGGAGGAACGCTTCCTCTCGCTCAGATAAATACTGCAGGAAAACCTTTCTGCTTTTTATCCGCCGTGAAATATTGTCATCATTTTAAATCACTTTCATTTTCTGTAGAGCGACAAACGTTTGACAATCATCTCTCAAGTCGCGGAGTGCTCGACGCTCAAAGGACAGATTTGGGTCGAGTTTCACTTGAAGTGGAGGATTTAACACTCAGGACTCACCTGTAACCGGACGGCATTGGTTGCGTTCCAACACTTAGATCGACCGCTGTTTGTTTTCTCGTGCCAGGAACAACCTGCTGCAGGTAAATGGCAAACACACTGAGGGCTTTAGCTGCTGTAATTAGATGTAATTTAAAGATCAGCAGTCAAAGCTCAAACGAAGGAAAACATGAAGGAAATCAGACGTTTGTGTTAGTTTCATGTGTTGATGTGAGGAAGGCTGCAGCCGCCTCGTCGCTCCTGCACATCTCATGTTTTCTTTTTTCTTTTTTCTCTCCCTTTCCTGCACAGATTGAAAGTGGTTGCGAATGCACTTCATATGGAAATGTGACAGTGAGGTTTTATTGTATCTGATCCTTTCATGAGACGCACAGCAGCTAAATGCTTGTGCGAAAGCTGGCCGGGCTCATAAAACTCTTTACAAATGGAGCTCACAGTCAGGTGTTTATGCTGTTGGTGAGAGCTTTGATTCTCCAGCTTCAGAGCAGCAGCAGGTCGCTTCGAGGCTGAAAACACAGACTGCTTCTGTTGACCTGTTTATCACTTAGGAAACACCGAGAGCCGTCGGCCTGCTCTGCAGGAGCTGCAAACACCCCCTCCGCCCGACCATCCATCCATCTATCCACCCCTCCGTCCCACGCTGTCCGTTTTCTCCGCCGGCCGCCCCCCTCCAGGATTCAGATTTATAAGAATATTTTAGCGCCGAGTTGCCAAACACGCCTGAGCTCGCTGCCGTGAGTCAATGCAGCGGACATGGCGGCTCAGACCTTCGTACACATTAGCAGCACGACGCCGAGCGATGGATTTCTGCCACCTGCCGCCTCCTCTGAGGGTTCGGGGTATTGTGGCTGAGGCTGGAGCTGCGCTGTGCTGATCTGTGTGTGTGTGTGTGTGTGTGTGTGTGTGTGTGTGTGTGTGTGTGTGTGTGTTTGTGTATTAAGAGTGTGTGGGGGGTTGAGGAGAATGAGTCTAATGGAGCTCAGAAGCGCCCAGTCATGCACCGAGGAGGAGGTGATGGCGGGGCCTCAAAGTGTCTGCGCTCGGCCCTTCAACATGCATCACACACGCTCACACACGCTCACACACACACACACACACACACACACACACACACATGCAGTTAGTGTGTAACAAAGAAAGTAAACCCTGTGTTCATACAGCAGCTTCAGGCCCCCCGCCAGGAGCATTATGGGTATGCAATTGTCTTGTTTACGTGTGTCTGAGCGAGTCGATGTCAAATTCATTTAAGGCACCTTTTCTTTAACCAGACGGTTTGTCGACAGCGACGGATGTAAAGAAGAGGAGAGGCTGTTAACGCGAGCGATGTGATGAAGAACAGGACGTAGATGTGTGCCAACAGCACGCGGCCGTAAACACATCCGCGGTTTTTGTTGGCCGTGTGCATGCTCGCATGTGCCGTGCCGTCTATTTGTCCACAAGTGCTCACCGGGGAACGCCTTTGTGTGGATGAGGAGTGTAATACATGCCCTCACACACACACACACACACACACACACACACACACACACACACACACAGCTCCATCCTCTTCACATTAGGAGCTAAATCACCTTGATGAAGCAGCCGACAAAGATGAACCTGCAGGCTGTACAGAAAACAAAGTCATTTCATCTCAGATTCAGCCTTCAGAACGTTTCTTTTGAAAGGAGACGAAACGTTCAGGATTAAGGATCTTTGTCTCGATGCGGTTTTGTTTACGTTCAGGAATGTTCCAGAAATCTGCGTCAGCGTCTTAACGCAGAGAAATCCAGAGTCACGCTGATGCAAACAGTTTCTCCAGGTCAGATCTTGACGTTTTAGGAGCTCAAAGACGAAGCATCGAGGACAAACTACCGTCAGGACGCCGTTTCTAGACTTCTAGAACTTTCTAGAAACGAAACCTTCTTGAAACAAGTTCACATGAAGCCGATCTCAACGCTCGAATCAAACAAATGACAACGAAGAATCTCATTTTACTGCAACTCTTGATGCAGGGAAATAAGCTTTTAGGACTTGATTGTAAAAATAACTTTTAATTTTCACAAAATTGCTTCTTTTTTTGTCAAAATGCAGAATATGTGTTAACCGTGTAAATGACATCATTACTGCGGCACCAGCAGGGAAGCACCCTCCATTCGTCATGTGGAGATTGTTTCTGACAGGACTAATGCAGACTCACAGTGCTGTGCTTCCACCCTCCGTCCTCCACATATTCCCTCCATCTGTTTTCACTCTCGTCCTCTAATCAGCTCAATTAAGGAGCGTCTTCGTACTCAATTTCCACGTCAGTTAACGCGGCTCGCGTGGCGGCCGTCAGACGGCTGATTAGCTGCCTCAAGGAAACTCGCCTCCCGTAAAGTCAAATAAACGTTTCACTGAGTGGTTGAAGAGAGGGAAGAGGAGGAGGAGGAGGAGGAGGAGGAGAGAAGGAAATCATCTTAGGAGCAGCAGATATCACCCAGTAATTTCAACATCCTCGAGCATCTGTTAGCTCAGTGAGCTCATTAGCATATGAGTCGAACTCCAGCGTGGAAGTATTTATTGTGGAGAGAGGAGGAGAAGATGGTGGAGGAGGGATGAAGAACGTAGCTTCAGATGGCCTCCTGACTTCACCACACTCACACGGTATCCTCATGAAGAACATTTCATACACGATCTGAAAGTGTTTCACATTAAAACCTGATCAAGAGAACGAAAAACACAAAAGAGTTAACCAAAGAAAGGCTTAGAACAAATAGAATGATGCACTTATCACATTATTTTACAGGAAGGTGGAAGTGCTGATGTGCAGCTCTTGGCTTAGTGTACTTTATTACATCAGGTGTGTTCAAACACGATGCAGAGCTAATTTCAGACCAGGTGCCTCATGCAAATTCACCCTCGCAGCGTGAACGTCCGCACAAACTGAAAATGTTTCAGGTTTCAGAAAAAGTTTGAGCTCACGTTGAAGATTCACGTCTGTATTTTTCATCAGTTTACGGAGACAAAGAGGAAAGAAGTCTGAGCTCGAACACACGCAGTGCTGCTAGCTAGCATTAGCCGCAGAGGTGGTTAGCAGGTTTAGATGCTAAATGTTTTTTGCTGCTGACAAAATGCTACCGTTACCAGAACAGGTGTATTCAAGGCGTGTCTCCGCCCCCTTTGACTCAGCTGTCAATCAAACAAACCCCACCCACTCAGAAGGGGTTTTCTGTCAGTAATAAGAACAGGAATCCACCTGAAAATCACTCATTAATATGAAACAGTAACAGATGATCACACACAACGCGTCAATGTCATCAAAGCCAAAGTGACCAAATTAAAAAGATGAAACTGCAGTCGGGACTTTAAATCGTCCATCAGCTGCTGTTCACCCCGTTTATTAAAAGCTGATGGATTTGTGATGTCAAACACTGTGTTTATTCTCCCCGGACAGAAAAGATGTGAAACCAGGACCTGAGATTCAGCTCGGATCCTCATTTGAGAGCTAACGCGGGTTTTCTTGCGATCAGTCGACACTTAATAAGTCAGATTGGGTGAAAAACTGCTTCATTACTTTGACATAATTACAAGCAGTCGGTGCGAAGGAGGTCGGAGGTCGTTCCCACAATAGATGGAATCAAATATTTGCGTGAACCCCGAATGAGCACGGACGTGTTTTGGCTTTTGTCAAGTGCATGGAACACCCTTTGGACTGTTTTTGTCTCTTAAATTGGAAGGTAATTACAGTTCTTGTCAGTGTGAAATTAAGTCCGCCAGCGGCTCTTAAAGCAGATCTGAATATTACGGGTCATTACTGTGTCAGAGCAATTTCCCCGGGTATTCTTATTTGACTGCTCGCTGAATAAAGCCACCTGATGTGTGCATTTTACCAGCAGAGTGCTGAATGCTGCTCTAAGTGAGGATCGCTCTTCAGGTGAGAAGAGGTGCGTTTGATTTCCTTGCAGCTGTAGCCTGTGGTGGAAGGTGTGAAGGAAGAGCGTTTAATGAAAATTACAAAGACCTGAGTTTTTTTTTTCTTCTCTGGAGGTCAAACCTGAGCCGTGAACTCTTCCCTTTACATGCAGCATTCAGGAGTTTTCCAGTAAATTGGTGCCTTTGAATAAGTGAATGTTTTACCCTCTTTGAGTTTTGCTGTTTTGATGCTGCACATCCTTTGACCTTGCGTTGTAGCGTCGTCAGAGTGACTGAGGCGAAGCATTTCAGAGGCTGCCAGCAAGCAAACGGCGATCACCTGAAGTCCTCTCGCACAGGAATGACGGGCGTAAACTGATCTTGCTCAGAGAGCAGCTTTAACGGCATTAACATGATGTGGTTTTTATTTATGGTCTATTTGAGGATATTCCAGCTGTGAGAAGAAAAATGCAGTTTGATTCTGTTTTTTCTTTGAAAAACAACTTGTGGTGCTCTCAGGAGGGTCAATGAAGCCGCTTTCAGCTGGTTCCTGGTGGTCTGATGTCACTTCCTGCGTACTTGAAATCGTTAAACAGACTGTTTCAATAAGCCTGTTTTACCCTTCTAACACGAGACAAAAGATTTTGCTTTCAGGTGTCTCATCGTGAAACATATAGTCAACAGGAGCTGCAGCAGCTGAGTGTTGAAACCAAAGCGTGACGTGTTAGGCTGCAGTTCCTCTAATGTCCACTAGATGTATCGCTGTGAATACCAACATCGCTACGGGGCCAAAGGAAAACCAGGGGGCAAAATGTTTATTACTGCTTTTATTTTTGCACCTTGGGCTGTTTGTTCAATTACAACTGACTTCACCGAGTTGAAAGGTGAAACCTGGGAACAAGTTAATAAAATCTACAACTGCAAACTAAAGTCAATAAATACTCTTGAAAATGGAGAACTGGCTGAAGACATGGAGGCCTAATGCAAACATTGGGTAGCTAGCCAACAGCATTTAGTGCACTCATCATCTACAGTTGTTCTTCACTCAATGATCAGAATATGTAAACTAAAACAAAACTGATAGGTAGGATATAGTCCAATAGTTACGTAGCTCTGTGTAGCTACACAGCTAACCATGAAGATAACCCCACTCAGACTTTTCTGTATTGACTTTCTGATTTAGAAATGAGGTTATCACTGGAGGAAAAGAAAACATGAGACCTTACAGATTGCTCCACAGTCAGGTTGGAAACACACCAACAGTTCATCTGTAGCATCTGAACGACTTGGAGGTCAAACTGCGAGTGAGCATTCCTGAAATGTTGTTGACGCTCCGTCATTGAGCGGGAAAAGTGTGTGAGCACAGGTATGGAAATAAAGGTCGAAGGTGAAGTAGGAAGTAGGTCTGTAAGCTGTGATGGATGTTCTCAGCTGACAGTTTGGATACTAATTTCACCGTTTTCGCTTCCTGAATAAGTTTATCCTTTTTACAGCCATTCTCTGATTGATGTTTTTGCTATATTCACAGCAATGGTACACCGGCTCCACGAAGGCTGTGTGTGTTTGGCTGACAGACCGACTGGACCTTCAGCTCCACATGTACCAGCTGAAAACACTCATCAAGATCGTGAAGGTAAAGAAATGCAAAAACGTCACGCGAGACCAGAACTTCTGTCAGAACCGTCAAACTACAAATGAGTGTTGAGATGCACATTTGTGAAAAAGGAGTGTGTTTGTCGTCGTGGGTGACGGGTTACTTTTACCCACCACCTCCGAAGGCTCCTTTTCTTTGCTGTTTGAAAAGAGCTGCAGTGAATGAGCCTGAGACTGGCTAAACTGAATTTAAAAAGGCATCTTAAATTGTGGCTTATTCATGTAAAAACAGTCAGAACAGGCATTGAAGGCAAAGAAGAAAAAGTAAAGACAAATCAGACCACGCTGAAGTGTCCTTGAAAGCGGCAGCAGCGGTGTGAAGAGGTGGCGAGACACGAAAGAGAAAACTGCTCAACTGTGCGCTGCTGCTCACCGCTTTTGTCTTTTCATAGTTTGCTAATGTACAGAGACGTGCGAGTTTAACTTGAAAGCAACGAGACAAGGAATTATAATGGCTTCTGGCTGAAGGTAAAAACCCCTCAGATGCCTCAGTCTGCCTTCCCAGTCCGACACATAAAGACTCGTCCTTGAGCCTCAATCTTCCAGCTTTTGTCCGAGCGGCAGCCGCCTCCTCCCGCTCGCTGCATTCCTAAGATGCTCTCTGTTTTTCCCTTCCTTCTCCTTCTACCTATCTCTACCCCTCCACCCTCCCACCAACAGAAGACCTACCGTGACTTCAGGCTGCAGGGCGTCCTGGACGGCACGCTGAACAACAAGAGCTACGAGACCATCTACAACCGGCTGACGGTGGAGGAAGCCACGGCGGCCGTCAAGGCGGGAGACGGCCTGCAGGGAATCAGCATGAGAGACAGCGACGAGGAGGACGATTAAACAGACCTTCACACCTTCTGTTACTGCTTGATTATCATCCTCTCCAACGGATCAGGACCTTCCATTGAAATGAATGACCTGTGACCTCGACTGAACTCGGCTCCACTTCAAAACTGAGGCTAAAGATCAACAGATGCATAACAAGATCGCTGAAAACCAAACAGATTATGCTAGCGTTAGCTAGTGTGCCATGTTGTGGATGTATGCTCTCCATCGAACTCCACTACGTTAATAAAAACGATAACTGAAACTAAAGTCCACAAATACTCTAAATTAAGATTTGGATCAATGAGCAGAAATGAAGAACTGGCTTGACAATGAGGCTGAGCGCAAATGTCGGGTAGCTAGCCAACATTTAGCACACTCATCATCTACAGATGTTCTTCGCTCAGTGATCAGAACATAAACTAAATATAAACTAAAACAAAACTGAATCTGCAGTCGACTAATGTAATTTAATCATAATGAACACAAATGAATACCTGCCACCTGGGAAAACAACCATGTTCTGCTCAGCAACAGGACAAATTATGCTAACATCACCTAGCAAGCCATGTTCTTAAATTAGTTTCTCTGCCAAATTCACTGCACTTAACAGCATTCACTAAATACAAAACTTCATTAGATCTGAAACTACTGTCAATAAATATCGTTAAATAAGAAAATACAGAAGAATTAGAAAGCTGGTTGGCGGGCAGAATAGCTGTGCTACTGTTAGCTAGTGAGTCGTGTGGTTAATGCATTTTCTACTAAACTCTTCTAATTAAAATATTAGAATATTTGAAAGGGTCCATATTGAATGAAAGTACATCCACAGTTGTATCGTGAATTGAATTGTTACCTCCCCCATTATGAATTTAACGTGACATAAGCTGGCTGACATTAGCTTAATAGCATTATCTTGCTACCTAACAGCCAACATATTAATTTAGACAGCTGTTACTACAGAAATACAATGAGGTGATGGAAATAATTAATCAATAACAAATAATTAGATATTTTTGTCTTTACTATCATCATTTATTACAGTAACAGTAGCAGTAGTATCAAATATATATAATGAAGTCCAGCAGTTGCGTAGCAACACAGCTAACCGTGAAGATAACTCCACTCAGACTGCTGTAGTGACTTCTTGATTTAGAAACAAGGTTATCACTGGAGGAAAATGAAAACATGAAACTTTACAGTCTATTGGACAAGATCATCTTCACAAATCAAAGGATGGGGCCGGCATTGTTGTGTAATATTTGTTCTTAAGAAATGCCATGAAAAGACCAAAATCCAACAATGCTTTTCGTCCCTTACTCAGTACTTCCCTGACGATGTCGATGAAAAGGTGAAGCCTTTTAAACTTACAAGCCACAGATCTTATTTCCTCTATAAACTGAAAACCTGTTGGGGAAAGTAACGTGAAATCATACTGTAGTATCATATTTTAGGGCTATACAAGGCATGTGGCGTAGGTGCACACGTGCAGTCGAGGTGACACGTCATTCATGGTGGCTGAAGGTCCTGATCAGGTAAGGACGAACCCTCAGGTAGTGACACCCCGCCCTCCTTTTACCCACCTGCCACATGCTCATTACCTGGACACTGCTGTACATACGTGTTGGAACGCACACGTACACGAGTGAGAATGTATGACAAAGAGGAAGTCGAGGCGAGGCATCTGAAGGACACGGTGCTGGACGGTGCTGAGACAAGGCCCGTCCCCCCGTCTCACCTGCAGGACAGGAAATCCCGCCCTCCTCTTACGTGCAGCCATACTCTAATTGATGTCACTTTGTACAGTAGAGCTCAGCGACCGCCGTCAGTGCAGCTCCTTCCTGCTTCTTATTCATCCAGTTGGAGCTGATTGTTGGAAGCGCGAAAGGCTCGTCTTTTACATCACTTCACTGACGTCAGATCTGTATTTGACGGGAAGCTTGGAATTTTAAGGTTCTGTTTGACTGTTTTAATCAAAGTTAGGATATCCACTGCCACGTCTTTGTTACTTTATACTTGTGTGGTTTTATTTCATTGAATAACCAACGTGTTTGATTTGAGTGTTTGAATCAGAGTTGAGGTCAAAAATCCTGCCGACATCCTCAGATACTGAAATATTTGCTCCAACCCACAGAAAGTGTCGAGTTTCACACAGGCGTCCTGTAAACTGAACCAAGTAGCTTTAATCGCCCAAATTTAATCTGGCCTTGACCTTTGAGGTGGCGTATTGGAAAACAATAATCAGTTGTTTTAGGAGCCTATGTTTTGTTGTTTAGGTTGGAGGACTTTGTTACCCATAATGCAACATCCTTAGCTACATTAGCTAGTCTTTGAGCCCAGGACACCAGGAAATCTGCTCATTATGTTCGGAGCGTTCTTGTGTAAATGCTAAAGTTGACCTTCTAGTGGCAGTTGAAGAAAATCAGGAGTCACTGGTTAAGTTTTGTGCCCAGTAGTTTGTATTTAACTCGCTCTGGATGCACAGATTGAACGGCCCAACAGTCTGACCAGTATCGCCATTCTTCAGCCCGTTCATGGTGGACAAATCTGCGGTGCACAGTTCACATCCAGTGCCAAAGTTTCTGCCCCGGTGTGTCTTTAATGCAGCGAGGCAGAAGGTAAATGGGTGTGTTGTGCATTCAGCTGTTCTGCTGGAGACCAAACAGTGACAGTGTTTGTTAATCGTCACCCTGATTTTTCCTAAACTTCACTGTTCTAGTTACTTAAACACCTCCAAACCCTCAAGGATAATAATGTCTCAGCCAACAGCTTTGTAAACTGTAATGAGTGTAACAGTGGACAGTGGTAACCCAACTGTTTTCTGTTTGAGTAACTTTGTCTGTTTGTTTTCAACCTGTTTGATCGGACTTCCGCTGACTTTGGCTCTGCAGAATCGTCCGTCAAGGTTTTGTCTTGCACTCGTGTTGAGTTTTCAGAACAAAAACAGAAAGCACTTGATGGCTTCGTGTTTGCAGTAGAAGTCTTAACAACTCCACGCTGACGAAAGGTTGCTGCCCTTTCTGAATCTGAACCTTCTGTAGCTCCGAATGTCCCCAGTGCCAACCACGACTGGTGTCCTCAGGTGGAAAAAGATGCAAAACATGAAATATTTCCTTTTTGGTTGTTGCTGAAACGGTTTTCTGGGTTCAGTGAACAGGAAACGAGTCTACGTCGAGGTCCGTTTCACCGTGGGAAGGTTTGAAAAAGTGCTGAAACTGAAACTTGTTCAGACTCACGACTACGGGTTGATGTAGTTGTAGATCTGCTGTCATCTCTATTCATTGTGATATTTACTGTTGTGAAGAATAATATTGAGCTGTAGAGTGATATGGTCGTACCGCCTGATGTGCATCATATCCAACATCGATCAAAGTCTTAGAAACGCGCCAACGAACTGGAACATTGTGGACTTTTCCGACGGGAAAACGTGGATCTGTTTTTAATCTGATAGATGTGTTTAATCTGATCGTCTGTGAGCGGACGAAGCGCCTCATCGCCGCCGTTCACTCATTCGCCACCGTCTGTTTGCGTGTCGTCGTTGAGAAAATATGAGTTTTACCTGTAAATCCAGTGTAGGCCTCCGACCGACTGTGTGCAACAACCTGCTGTTTGTTTTAAGCGTCCGATCCAGTTTGTGTCAGTGCAGTTCAAAGGCCAAAAACTACAGGACAAAAGTCTCTATGAAGAAGTATATTTATATTGTCTCATTGTGCACCTGTTTTGTTCAGGTGTCTTCTCTAAGTGTCTCTATTAAAAGTGTTTTTAAAGCACCTGTGTTTCCATCTCGTGGCTTTTTCTCAGTCAGACTAAAGATGAGTTTAAACACTAACTGGATGAACTGACTCTGGTCCCACAGCGAATTTTAAAGAAATGATTTGGATTTGGTTTTTTTTACATTGAAGATATTTGTAATTGTGTTATAACATCCCAAAATCCACCACATCTACATTAAGCTGGGAGGAATTTTAATATAAGAAAACTGAACTTAGCTTTAAACATATATGGCCAAAAGTATGTGGACACCACCGTCTTCATAACTTAGTGCCTGTGTAGTCCTCATGGTGGCAGATGTGCGATGATGTCTCAGATTTCTGGACCTTTAAACAACAGTTCACGTTTGTCATTTCGACATCAGTGCGGCCTCACACACACCGGCAGCTCTATGAAAAAGCTGTTATCCCAGTTTATTGTGGAAGAGCTTGACTGACCTGCAGTCAAGTACTGTGCTTTACTTCAGTATATCTACTGGATGCTACGTTGTACTTGCACTCCACTACCCTTCAGTTTTATTTTACATGTAAAACGTATGATCAGCTAATTAAGTGTGAAGCATTGTTACGGATAAAAGGCCCTGCAGACCCTCGCAGGTGTTTTCAGCGAAGCTTCAGTGTTCAGTCATTTTTCCGTACCTCTGCTTGGATTTCCACGAGGCCGTCGAGAACTTAGAGGAACGATAAAGTTGTAAATTTCCCTGGAACCAAAGTAACAGCAGGGGAAAAAATTAATTTTCATCTTATTATAGATGATAATGACTTGTTATTTTCTGTGAAGAAGATAAAAAATCCATCATCTTTCAGGACCTTGAAGGCTCCATACTTTCAGTCTGAAAGGCTGTTTGGTATAATGAGTTCATGCCTGTGGATACTTCAGACATGTTTTACTGGTAATACCTAAGTACTTTTACTCAGGTAGAATTTTGAATGCAGGACTTGTTATTTCTACACTGTTGTTACTTTACTTTAAGGCAGATCGGAGTACTTTTTCTCCTCGGAGGCTCCAGAAAAAACATTTAAATATTTCTTTCTTTTCACTCTGTTGTTAAAAAAAGCACCAACAATCAAAACAGTAAAAACCTTTAAAACTCTCTTTCTGCTCATTATTATTATTATTATATAATATTTTACAGATAACTCCGAAAGGAATTAGCAGAACTTACTCTACTGTTAATTATATGACAGTTATCCCTCAAAACGGCCTTTGAATGTCTTAATCCTCTACCTGTTAAAGCGAATTAAATCATTTCTATCCTAGATATAAAAAGTTTTAGGGGAATTTAAAAAGCCTGTTTCACCTGTTAGTCAATGGACTCTTTTAGAAACCCAACATCACCAGTTTACAGGTTTAAATCCTTAAATCCTCCTTAAATTCACCCAGAGGTGAAAACATTTCTCCTTAAAATAAAAATATTCTGGTTTTGGTGAACCACAGTTGGTCCCTGTTCTTCCCGTCTTTTCCTCCGTTGCACCTTCATCCTGTCGGCTTGTGGAGCGTTTTAAAGGCTTTTAAAGGTCTTTCTGTCTCTGGAAGCTGTCCGCTGGCTGTCGTCCATCAGCTGCAGTTCTTTTCTCTCCTCTTTAAAATGAGCATCAACAGAAAACGAGCCTGAGTCCCGCTGCTGCAGCCTGACAGCCACAAAACAACACACTGGTCGTATTTACACGTAATGATGTGACCTGAATGCTTCACTTCCAAAGGTTGGACAACAGTAAACTGACTTCCAGCAAAGAGTCCAATTAATAAAAAGAAAGTGAGAATAAAGTTAAAATCTGCAAAATGATTTTTTTAAATAAAAGATGAACAACGTCAAATTTCCTCCTTTTCCAGATCGATGTTATAAACACAGAGATTGTTTGTGGATTAAAGTATAACTTAATGTACTTCAAAAGTCACTAAAGATAAAACCATAAAACAAAATAAACCAATGAGCACCAACCAAATCAGTCCGGAGATCAACATCACAGACAGAAAATGAAAGAATGAGAAGCTTTGAATAATTAATAAAGCCTGCAGACAAACAACAGGGCGGATGAACACTTTGTTCAAGATACTACTACTACTACTACTACTACTACTACTAATAATAATAATAATAATAATAATAATAATAATAATAATAATAATAGTAATAATAAGCATTCGCACCCCCTGTGGTCTGCACATCACTCATGTCCTCACATTGATCAGTGAACAGCTGCCTCCTCTCGCCCTGAACGCTTCTTAATTACTCAGCTCGTCACGTTCCTCTCAGTCAGCTCGCGCTGCTCTTTTCGCGCGCTCACCGCAGGCCTCCGTTTATTGGTCACGTTACAGTCACGTCCCTTCATGCTGCACAGGTGACATCTGTTCCGTCATCTTTACATATTTACACATGTGCAGTGGCAAGAAAGCAGAATTTAGCAAGAATCCGTATTATTATTATTATTATTATTATTATTATTATTATTATTATTATTATTATTATTATTATTATAACATCACTTGAAGTCCCCTCTAGCTTTAATGAGCAGCATACAAACATTTGATAAATAGTTAGTAACACTATATTTATAAGCAGCTAGTTTTTTTTTAATACACAGTATTTGCCAACAATTATAACTTTACTAGACCCTCATTCATTGTTTATCCTCCATTTCTGCTCACAGGAGAAATTTGTTTATTTACGCTTAAATCTGCTTAAAACTGTTTTCTTGCTGTAAGTGTGTGTGTATGTGCGCGCGCGCGCGCTGACGTGCGTGCACGTGATGCTCGGATCCTCAGGCATGAACCGCTTTCAGTCCTCCGCGGCCTCAAACGTCGAGCAGCCTTTAAAAACGTGGAGTCAAATCTAAAAATCTCACGTTTTTATGTTTTAATGACGCTGAATCTCATTTTAATACCTTGTTTTTTTTGGGTTTTTGTTTTTTTTTAAGTGACGGATGTTGTTTCTTAGTGGTATCGCGTTTCAGCCCTAAAATATATTTTAAAACAGATATTAACCCACTAAATGTTCGATTTTTCGTTTTGTCTGTATTTATTCATCAGTAATCTGAGTTATTTAAGTCTGTTGAGCAGGTGGATGTTCAGATTTTCTGATTTTTTTTTTTTTTTACGGCTTTCTTTTTTCTTTACTTTCTCCACAAATCGACTTTAAAGAAGTCAAACTTTAATGTGACGGAGTGATTGTTGCTTCATGATGATGATGATGATGATCTTTATTTGTGGCAGTTTAAGGAAAAAAAACGCGCAAAATGCTTGAGAGGAAAAAAACAAAATCTTAACATGTTAAAATCTTTTTAGTTTAACAGAAGAGCCTCAACTTCAGTCCAACAGACAGCTTTTTAGTATTTCTGTCCGTGTCTGTGTTTTATTAGTATTTCTGTCCGTGTCTGTGTTTTATTAATATTTCTGTCCGTGTCTGTGTTTTATTAGTTTTTCTGTCCGTGTCTGTGTTTTGCTGATCTCTCCGCGCGTGTTTGTGTACTGTGTGCTCCATTTGTCTCTCTTCAGGCCCTCAGCGGTCACTTTCATTTCACTCCATCTTTTGTTCAAACCCTTGAAGGGAAAATTCAGCATCAAACCCGCCGCTCACTCTCTGCTTTCATCCTGACAGCATGAAGGGGTTATTGTGGTTTGTACACCGTCAGTCTCACTGATTCATCCGGTGGAATTTGCGTTTTCTTTGTTTTTGTTTTTTTCTGTGCGTAAAACATCCTTTTGCATCCGACGTGGCGGGAGGAGAGCGCGCAGGTTATTTCTCACGCTGCTTCTCTAGCAGATATCTGTCAGAGTCCACATACACGAGTCCTCTCTGCTGCGGGGGATTTGGGCTTCTAAAAATCTGGTGCGTAAAAGGGAAAAAAGCGCTCGAGTCAAAGTTTGTGATTCAAAGACCCAAAGCCCACCCAGGCTCAGATCGATGACTTGAAATCCATTTTCTCTTCAATATCTCGATCCGTTTTCTGTCTCGAGTTCACCCACATGACGGCTCCGTGTCTCCTCCGGGGCGTGCGTAAAAGGGCTGGGTTTCTGGAGCCAAACATGCGTCCAAATCTGATGTAAAACTCTGACAGCTCCTGACCTCGCGGCCGCAGCGCGTCTGCCGCACCGCGATTAGAAAAAAAAGTGATGTCACGCGAAGCCACAAGGGGACCTGGGATTTACCAAATACCTTCCAGTT
This sequence comes from Chaetodon auriga, assembly GCF_051107435.1. NCBI lineage: Eukaryota > Metazoa > Chordata > Actinopteri > Chaetodontiformes > Chaetodontidae > Chaetodon > Chaetodon auriga. The sequence goes on along the minus strand of NC_135079.1, from coordinate 1,912,470 downwards.
GAGCAGGAGTCCTGCCAAGTAAGGGACAACCTCCTCCTCCTCCTCTCTTGCTCCTCTTTCCAGCGGCGACAAGTGCAGAGAATCGACGGAGGAGAATTGAGCAAATTATCTACTTTTCCGCGCTCCTTCCTGGACGGTAACGATCGACCAGGTCTCGGCTCTCCGCACGCCGTTATCGAGCGAACCGCGGCCGCCCTGATTGCCATCAATAATCGGGGGGAACGGGGCCGGCGATTAGGAGGGGGGTTGACCGGTAGATGATGCCCTTTCCTGCGGGCCGGTGAGGAGCAGCACCGACCCCCGGCTTCCCTCCAGCCGCCTCTTGTTGTTCTTGTTGTTGTTGTTGTTGTTGTTGTCGCGGCGCGGTTGATGCGGAGGTGATGGACGGTCCTCTCCGCCGCCCAGCGGGGATCCTCAGCTCCCCCTCGGCTTCTGGGAGCCAGCCCGCGGGCTCCGACATGCTCACCTCCGGCGGCAGCAGCAGCAAGCCGCTCGCTTTCTCCATCGACCGGATTATGGCCAGGACGCCCGAGCCCAAGTCGATACCGCTCCCCAGCTGGTTCCAGCCCTCTCCCGTGGGGAAACCCGACGTCTGTCCGTCCTCGCTGCATTGTATGATCCCGCTGGTGCCGCTCGGGTACGAGCCGGGCCACCGGCTCAGCATCACCGGGCTGGATGCGGGCCACTTCGACGCGTCTTCTCTCGCCGCGCCCGCAGACTTTTTGGGCTTTGGGTTGAACTATAAGAACCAGCAGGAGGACTCTGCTGTGAGCCAAAGCGCCGGCCAGTACAAACTGTTCAGACCCCGGGTGGTGAACCAGTCCTCTTTCCCCACCATGGGCACCGTGTGCTACCTGAACTGCAGCGGGGACAGCGGTGCGTGTCCCCCGCCGGCCATGGTCAACCTGCACCCGATGGCCTCATACCTGCTCACCGCCCGGCACAAAGCCTTCATGGCGGAGAAAAGCAAGCCGGGCCTGCAGCAGGCCGGGGAGCGGTACCCGGTGTCCGGCGTGCAGGCCTTCAAGGAGCTGTCTCAGAGCCAGATCCAGCACTACATGAAGGAGCGGGACCAGATCCTCACCGACAAGATCTTCAAGGGCTCTGCGGCGGCAGCGGCCCGGCTGAGCGGCTCCTGTCCCGGCAGCAAGCCCAAAGTTTTCACCTGCGAGGTCTGCGGAAAGGTGAGTCCAGCAGCTGGAACCTGGAGCAAAGCGGCTCAGTGAGAGCAGAGCAGAGGCTTCAGTTCAAAGTCCAGATTAGAAGAGCAAATCCGCTTCATTCAAACCGTTTTTGGGATAATATTATTCACATTTGATCAGGTTTGGTATCAGCTGCACGCCATTAAAAACATTAAATTGATCTTAATTCCATGTAGTTTAGAGGTGAAGAAGAGAAACATTAAATAAATGCGTCCAATAGGAAAAAAACATGTTTGTGTTCTGAAGAAACTACAAATGACGCGACGTGATTACAATTAAAATAAGACTAATTCTGACTGTTTTTAAGAAGAATTTAATTCCTTTTTGACATTTAATGTTTGCTGACAAATACTGAAACAAAACCTTTATTTTTTTTTAATTTTATTTCACACTTTTTCAGGATGTTCGGTTTTTCAAAATTAGTTGTTTTGATTATAATAATTGTATTTTTTTTTGTTCTTATTCGCGCTTTATTTTGTTCATAAGAGGCTTTTTTCAAAGCTCTTTTCTCTTTTCTTTCTTTTTTTTTTTAAACTGACGCGAATAAAAACGCTGGAGGCTCAAATCTTTTTCTCACCGTCAGTGAACGCAGCGGAAGTGTTTTACGCCGAAAAGCTCGTGAACCTGCAGCACGTGAGCAACATGAATTAAAGGTTATTAATTTCTGATCATGATTTATCAAAAACTCCAAATATTGTTGAGGGTGTCGCGCGCTGTGCGGGTCTACGTGCTGATTCCTGCGTTTTAAACGACCCTTTAAATGTCGTCAGAGTCCATTAACAGAAAAGCTTTAATTACCTTCAACAGACTCGCTGATGATTAAAGACCACGCGATTTCCTTTCCTTCATTCATTTTGGCTTTAATGGGAAAGACCACAAGCCACTTAATAAACCTTAATAATTATTATTAATTATTCTGGACAACAGGCAGATTAAAGGTGGTCAAAGGTTTTTTGAAGATAAATGATGTGAAAGTTATTTTAAGGAAAACGTGGGCGTGAAGGGAAATACTGATGACGCGTTTAATGCTTTTATATCATTATTATTGTTGTTGTTGTTGTTGTTGTTGTTATAATATTGTTTTTGTTTTGTGCTTGTCCTCCAGGTGTTCAACGCGCACTATAACCTGACCCGCCACATGCCCGTGCACACCGGCGCGCGGCCCTTCGTGTGCAAAGTTTGCGGGAAAGGCTTCCGGCAGGCGAGCACACTGTGCCGACACAAAATCATCCACACTCAGGTGAGCGGGACGAGGACAGGTGTCAGGTTATCAGCTGAGGAGAGAAGTTTATGTGTTTTTTTTTTTAGTTATTATTTTAATGTGATTGTTTAGTTTGAATTGAATTTTGGTGTCAAAATAAGAGATTTGATCACTGGCACCTTTATTTATTTCTCTGTTTATTTATTGTTGTTCGTTTATCCAAATGAATAAAAATAGATTTTTTTTTTAATTTTACAAAAAGAAAAGATGAAACGGTCATTGTCAGAACACACTCATCACTCTGACTCTTCCTGTAAGAAAAGAGCTGTCAATCAATGTGAAAGCGAGATCGGTTTCCAATCAGAAGCTGTTGTATTTGTTGTGGGCGGGACCTTTTAATGAGACATTTAATTAGAGGAGTGTGTGATGAGGACTGATCTGCTCTAGAAATGTCTCTTAAAGATCAAAGATGATGAAGCGAAATCAAGCTGAACTGAAGGAGAGTGATGAAGAGCCTGACCTCTTCGTCAGCCTCCACCCTGTTCGTTGTGTTTGAGCTCCTCCTGTGGCTTCACCCTCACACTCCATTCATTCAGAAAAATCCCCGAAATGTTCACGCTAATGTTTCTGCAGCGCGAGAGAGAAAAACCCCCTTAAAACACCTGGACAGGTGAAGCCATGAAGATCGACGTCACAGTAAAATTCAGGAAATGTTTCCGTCAGATGGGAAATTTTCCCCCCGATTAATGTTTTTTTTTCCTCTTCACTTTTCCAGGAAAAACCGCACAAGTGTAATCAGTGCGGGAAAGCCTTCAACCGCAGCTCCACCCTCAACACGCACACGCGCATCCACGCGGGATACAAGCCGTTCGTGTGCGAGTTCTGCGGGAAAGGATTTCATCAGAAAGGTGAGCGAGAGCGCGTGAGAGTGATCCACTTCGAGCCTTTCAGAGACAAGTTTGGTATCATGATCATTAATCATTTAACGTCTGTTTAGGTCTTGATTTTTGTGATCTGCCAAAATCAACATTTTGACTTTTCTGCATAATGTCTGTTCATGTAATAATAATAATAATAATAATAATAATCTGCTGTGATTTTTTCCTTCCCTTTAAACCGAAGGAAACACTCGGGTTCACATCTCAATCTAAATGCAGCTGCTGTGTAAAACAACATTTCTACAATTAATACAAATCAGATCTTAAAAAGCAGCAGAGCTCTTCGAAAAGCTCCTGCAGCACGAGACAAAACCTCATTTGATGAATATTGATGCTTTTAACACACCGAGCAGGGCTGGAGGAAGTACTCAGAGCAAGTAAAATTTATAGTACCACAGTGTAGAAATACTCTCCTATGAGTAAAAGTCCTGCATTTGAACGTGAAATTCTGAGGACTCTATTTTTATACTCTATTATTTTCTCTCCCTAAAACTGAACGAAAGCGCCGAAGCCTTTTCAGCTCCTCTCTGAGTTTGAAGCTCAGTTTGGATCAGATTCAGATTTTTTTTCGACTAAATATCTTTAAATTTAAAGCGTCCTCACAGTACTGATGATTTCGTGCAGGAAGCTAATGTGTGTGCTCAGAATAATAGTTTCATTCTCTCTAACATGTCATCTTAATTTACTGAATACGTCCTCTTGGTTCATGGTCCTTTCAGGGGACTTCATTTGGCCTCCTGCTGCTCTCGAGCAGCGACATTAAAACAGCATCTTTATTAACTTAATTCTGCAAATTCTTAAAGGTTTCTGAGAGCTTGATGATTTCTGACATTGGTTTTACTCTCAGACTGCGGCACACGTTGCTTTGAGCTTTCTGCTTTACTGATGAACTCCACACTGAGCAGGAAGCACCAACAGAACTTATTTATTCTTCATCAGACAATTTGATAAAGCTGAATTAAAGTCCGGCACGTTTAGTTTCAGGGTCCCAACCTGAGGGTCACGAGGTGATTAACAGGAAATAAGAGTTTTTAAAATTGTTTTATTGTGAAAGGATGCATCGTTTGCTCTAAAAACTATTTCAGTGGAACAGTCTGTGAAGACTTCCTGTTTGAAGATCAACACCCTGAGACATGAATTTGCTTTGAAGGATCAAACGGCTCAGACGCTGACTTGAAGGCCGCGTACCGTTTCGGGTTTCTCTCTGAAAGTGAACAAAGTGTCAGAGCGCGTCGGCTTTTCTTCCTCTTCCTCGTCCTGATCTGACTTCTCGTCCTCTGACTTTGTGCAGGAAACTACAAGAACCACAAGCTGACGCACAGCGGGGAGAAGCAGTTCAAGTGCTCCATCTGCAGCAAGGCGTTCCACCAGGTGTACAACCTCACCTTCCACATGCACACGCACAACGACAAGAAGCCCTTCACCTGCCCCACCTGCGGAAAGGGCTTCTGCAGGAACTTTGACCTGAAGAAACACATCAGGAAGCTGCACGACCCGGCCGGCCCCCAGTCGCCCCTGCAGGCCTGAACGCTGACTCTGACCGAAAAACACATCGGGTCGCCTCGGACCCCCGTCAGGCCTGAACCTTCAGTCCTCGTGTGCCAGATTTAGAGCCCTGCGAGTGTTGGCGGCAAGATTTAGTTTTCTTAAATTAGGAACCTGTTTGTGTGCTTTGTCACCCCAAATTAATAACTCAGAACCAGCAGTGACGTCTTTTAATTGATAATTGGTGCCTGAAAACCAGTAAATCTGCAGGCTTTATTCTGCCGTTCAGCAGTTTTAAATTCTGACCATTTTCACACTTTTAAGGCCATAAAAAATCAACGCGCAGAGTCAAATTCACGGCTTTTATTGGGGTGAATCTGACGTTTACGTTGCCAAAGCAAGTGTGACATAAAAACAACAGGAAAAAAAACTTAAAGAGAAGAGCTGTGACCCCTGTGACCTTTTCTGGTCTGAACTCCAAAAACACTTTATCCTACACTTCCCAGAATGCAGCTGGATCGTGTCTTTTGATTAGACCGTCCCTGTCGGGGACACGACCAGTTTGTAACCTTGGTTTTCTGTTGTAAATTTGTCGTCTCCAAGACGAAGGTGAGAGGACCCCGATGACATCACTGTGATGTCATAGTGACATCATCAGGGTTATTTTCTCCACCCAGTCACTGACGACGTTATGCAAGTGTTCTCACAGGCTGAGGACGTTCACTAATAAACAGATTTTGAGGCGTAGAATTGGCAAAGTGCCCCTTTAAATGTGGACTGACACAGATGTCGTCCAATCGTGGGGTTTAGGGGCGGTCCCTTCTGAAATGTATGATAACAGGTCGTTGAGCCTCAGTATTTCCCGGCCCCGCTGAATAACGACCCATTTTTACATTAAACAGTGAAATCCGGCATATTTTGTCTCATTAGAATTGATTTCAGTCCTTGTTTGTTAAGTTTGGGGTCAGTTAAGCTCCGGTAAAATGTTTCTGATGAGGTCAGTGTCTGTTCCTGCGAAAAACGGTCATTTCATGTGTACAAACTTCTCCTCGCCGCCCTGAATGTGACCCAGAAGAAACACTCAAGGAGACCCCGTCCTCGACTCCTGCAGTCGCTTCTCAGGCCTGTTGACCCAGAACTTGACTCCTCCCCTTGAACTTGACCCCGCAAAAGCCATCAGGACACTTCCTAACCCCCCCAGGCCCTGCAGTGGACCCTCAGACCTGACCTGACCCCTGACCTCTGACCCCTCCGGCCCAGACGCCGGCCTGAAACTGACAGGAGAAAACCTCCCGACGGGCCGCGACGCGTCTGTTGTAGGAATGAGGACGTTTCACAGAGGATGGACTGAACTTCAGCTTTCCTGCCCGCTGACTGTTAGTCAGTTACATTTTAATGGTGGCTAATTATTCTACCATTAGTCATCAGTGATTATTAGTTTCCATTATTCTTTCAGTTGCATCTCAGGATGTGAGATTGATGAACTCTGAGACCAGAGGTGCTGCAGAGGTGAAACGACAACACACGACTCCTGTTTGACCAGATTTTATTGTGAAAAACTGGATTTTATTTCAACATTTTAAAGCACAAATCTGATGATATTCGTTAATAATGTCAACAAATCTCACACACACACACACACACACACACACACACACACACACACACACACACACACACAGCCCATCCTTATGACATAAATACTCAGTAGAGCACCAAATGTGGATTCATCCGCTGCTGAAAATAGTCCCCACAAACGCTCTGTTTGAGTAACGTTTGATAAAAACCACAGTGAGCGGCTGTTTTAATAACTTTCAGAGCCTTTTCTTTTTAGGGGAAACTATATATTTGTGAGGTGTTTTTAAAGATTTATTATGTCCTCCAAAGCAACCAATGGGCTTTGAGCTGCAAGCCACAGACAGGAAGTAAGACAGTATTGAGAGACGGGCCGACGCTTTGTTGGCTTTTGTTTTTTATGGCACCTGTTGACAATAAGAAAACACAGACCGACAGCAGATTTGTACTTTAACGTGTTAGTGACATAAATTCACAGCATTCGTGACGGCAGGAACAATCAAACTGGTATTTTTCAGAACTTGATTGAACATTTCTCTCTGATTTGTCTAGAAGTTTGCTCAGTTGTCATCAGGTGACCCAAATATGGGACCTGGGTCACGTGATGACGGCGTGTGTCATATATTTCCAGCTGTTGACTCTGCAGACTGTTCTCACGGCCTTAATGGGGCAGCAGTGTTGGATCTGTAGCCTTTATTACAACTTGGGCTTTATTTTTGTAGTTTTATCCATCATTTCTCTCAATAATAAGAATCATTTACTGACTGTTCAGAGCTGAGGTCTGGGTACAGTGTTTGAAACTGAGGTCTGATGAGTCCAGAAACACAAAGTCGGACTCTCAGACTGATTGGAAACAAACCAACAATAGTTATTAAAATTATTTTCCCACCGTGTTTAGAGACCCTTGCTTCAGCTCTGACCCACTCTGCTTGCCGTAGTTGTCAGACATGCATCCCAGCAGGTTTCCTTTTTGTGCCGTCACCATGTTGTTGTTATCACTGATGGAAAATAGGGTTCAAACTATGAAAAATAAGACTCGAGTTGTTCTAAAGCAGAAATATCCTGCTGGAGTACGGATCCACGTGGACTCACCTCTCCATCTCTGGTCTGCCTGACGGGGGAAGACCAGCTGAGGCTTTTCCCCGTCGCTCTGTTGTTATATTTGATTTCAGTCTCAGGATTATTGTAAAAAGAAGTGTTTTATGATATTTATTTTAAATTGTACCACTGTTCTAAAAAAGGTTCTTGTCACGGTGAAGGTTCGTTTCTTTCAGGCCTCCTGCTGCAGATGCTTAGCAAGGAAAAAAGAATAAAATCAACTGTGTGTGATCACGTCTTCAAAACACGTTCGAAGTATTCAGCTCTGAATATTCAACAAGATATGTCGACTGCATATTAGCTTAAAAAAGGAAAAACATAAATAAATACATTTTTTATTGATACGCTGGGGATCTGCTTTGAGTCTGGTTTCAACATTCAAGATTTATCATGTAGGAAAACAGATTTTTTTTCAAAATAAAATGACGAACACTGAGAAAAAAAGTACATTTAAAAATTATATTTTTTAACACTACGATCATGAATACAGACAAATCTCCAAATGCATAGAAAAATACCAAAAAGAACATAAAATACCAGCAAGTTATCCACACAAGCAGAAGATTTTAGGCTACAAGCACATTTACATTTCTGTCAGGAAAAAAAAAAAGAAGGGAAATTTAGGATAAAAATACTCAACAAAGTCATGCAAATTTGACTTAATGAGTGAAAAGAAAGAGATGCTGAGACAAAATTAAGTCATTATGGCAACGACAAATCTTTTATTATTATTATTATTCTATGTCAAAATTAGGAAAAACTAAATCAAATGTATTATTTTTTATTTAAAATTGTGTCAAAGTGAAAAGTATTAAACCACGTGAATCAGCAGCGTGATAGTAAATCAGATTTATGACAAGATTCTGCGAAGTTATGAGATTACATCTTTCAAAAAGAATATTTTTCTTCTTTTTATTTATTTATTTTGGCAGAAAGCGTCTTCCGTACCGCTCACATGTTTAATGAGAATACTTAAAGACATAAACAAGCGCAGTGTGTTTGGAAAGAAATACCAGCTTTTAGTTTCAGTGATTTGTCCCTTCGTGAAAATAAACTGTGGATATAATTTAGAAAAAAGATGAGAAGCTCTGGATCAGCCTGAAGGAAGATAAACACTGCTGATTATTACAGGATGAGTCTGAGAAGCTTTTTGTTGCTCCGTCCAGTTTAAATAAAGTTTGTTGTTTATTTATTTTCTGTCATGAGCTCAGGACACTTTGATTTATGGATATTTAACATAAACCTCTAAAGGAGTCTTTCCACAGTATTTTAAGTTGAGGGTGGATCCAGGTGTGCTCCTTCACGTGCAGCTTTCACGTTTTTCCGGTTGCTTCGTCATCATGGTGCGACGGGCCGAGCAGGAGGCCGCTCCTCAGCTCTGGACGCCGATTGGTGGAGAGGCTTCAGTGCTGTACAGATGAGAAGCGTTCTGCAGGCTGCGCGTGCTGTGCTGTGGCAGAGCGGCTCGCGGACAGGTCTTCTTTGAAGTGGACGCTCGTTTTTGACCTCGGGCAGCTCTAGCGGGCGGTCTAGCGAGCTGGGAGTTTGACAATGTGTCGTCCGCTTTCCGTCACTTTCTGTGGAGTAAAAACAAATCCAGATATGCGTGTTTACCTTTGAATGATCGCTCTTAATGTAGCACCGCCCACACAAGATGCGCCGTCAACAAAAACAAAGTCAGCATTGTCCTGTTTATCTCTACAGAGAAACTGAATCCGTCCCACACATAAAAAACGTGTCCATATGGCAAAATAAGGTAAAGATAAAGGTGTCTGTACACATGGATAAGGTTTTTTTTTTTTTTCTGACCCAGCTCCCAAGCATAAACCCGGAAAACTTGTTTTAACTTCAGAATAAAAGACAATTCTACTCGTAAGAATTCCCTCCCTCAAAGAAATGTAAGCTTTAATAAATAGAATATAACTACAATTACCTGTACTGTAAATTGGCAAATAGTAAATAAAATGCACTTAAATGCTTTTCAACAGCTTAAACAGAGCAAGTAGAAACTGTCATAGTGATGACAGCGCAGTGTTAAAATCGTTTCTTCACTTTTTTTTTTTTTTTTTTTTTTTTTTTTGCCACTTTTGCCTGTATTATTTGTTTTTAATTTCATGAAATGTTTAAAATTCATCTCAAACTGCTGTAGGTCTAATCCATGCTCGTTTTTGCGATATAAATATTAGTTTAAATGTTTAGTGCCACCAAAATTAAGGTGTTTGAGATTCATATTCGAATTCAGCAAATTAAACTCAGACGGGAAGAAGTGAGTATCCAAAGATTTGCTTCATTTTTTGTAGAATAGTATGTGTAGTAATGTGCTGTTTATTCATACATGCTACAAAAAAGTGGAAAATAAATAACATTTGTAATCTAAACTTCTAAAATCAAATTAAAAACTACATCATCCACCTTACAGAAAACCAAAATAAATCAGCAACTGCCCGACAAAAGAAATACTATTTTTATTTTGAAACGCTGACCGGAAACGGATGAGTTTCCGCTGTGTGTGTGAGGCTTGGCTGTGAGGCTCGTCTCACCTCTGTGTGACTGTCCGGTGTTGTCGGTGAACCGTCGTCACAGTTTCTCGGCACAGAAAGGTAAGTTCGACCCGGCCGCAGCTTCACGAGCAGCTAATTGTATTATCGATCAGTGTATCGATAACGTAATGACTGTGTGCAAGTTATACTGGTGACTTATTGGTGACCAGATCCCGGAACTGACCCATGTGGTTACAGTGTAGGTTAAACCCATACAGACAGTACGAGCTAAAATCAACACCGAACTCCATTAACATTTTTAGAGATTTAAGTTCTGTGTCTGCGGGGTTCAGGGCCGACTTTATAATGATTGTTGCTCCACTTTACTGTAAGTTATTGTATTTATCAGGTTTCATATGACTGTCACCTATCAATCCTGCAATACTGTCACGAGCTCGCAGGTCGCGTATTAACTTTATAGATCATTTATAAATCTCTGATGGAGTGGTTCGTAGTTCTGGTGGCGTAGTTCAGATACGGCGGGTTCAGGTTTACTGTACAACCAGTGTTTCCCAGCCTGGGGATCGAGACCCCTCAAGTACTTTCAAGATACATCTGAGGGGTCGTAAGAGGTTTAAATGAATAGCTCGACGATCTGTGAAATGCATTTATTTGCTTTCTCACCGAGAGTTAGATGATGATTCAACTGTCATGTCTGTACACTTTACTTTGTACTCGCTACTAGCTACATATTAAGCTAACCGGCTGCCGGCTGTAGCGTTAGCTGTTAGCTTCAGCCAGTTAGCTTAGCTTAATGTAAAGCCTGGAAACGGGGTAACAGAAAGTGTGTCGTAACTTTACTGCCGTTCTGTCGCAACAGGTTCTTCCTGACTAAGCCACCTGTTTCTCAGCAGCACTCTCCCAGCAGCAAACTTTACTTGACATCTGACCTCTGTCGTCTGTCATACTTTCCATTGGCTGTCAAGTTGTAGTTCGTTTTGAGGGTCAAACATACAGAAATACATGTATGAAGAAGCTCTCACATGTGCATGAAATGTTTTGCAGTATTATTAAGCTTTGCCTGATTGCATGGAAGTGCACAACAGTTTGCATCGCTCCCAGGCCGACATGTTTGGTAGATGTGGCATGTTCAGCAGTCTGTGGCTCCATGTCTTTGTCCTGAGCAGGGGGGTGACGCCATGTTCAGACTCCTCAGTCATCAAGGTAAGAGGACGCAGAGCTGCCTCGCAGGCCAGCGGCGCTATGACCACCACAGGGCCATCGTGGCCATCCGCCGTGAGGACATCAACCCGTGGGAGAGGAGGGCGCCGCTGGCCCCTCGCCACGTCAAAGAGCTCACCAACGCCGGCGTTAAAGTCCTGGTCCAGCCATCCAACCGCAGAGCCATCCACGAGAAGGTGAAGCGCTGAGCAGAGTCTGAGTGTTCTGTGCCTCCTTTATAACCTGTTTTCTTCATTTCATATGTTAATTACTCCTGCAGGCATTCAAGGTTTGACTCTGCCAGCCGTCTAACTCGTCCTGTCCTGTTTTCAGTTCTACATGAGGGCAGGGGCCGTCATCGAGGAGGACATATCAGAGGCGTCTCTGATAATCGGAGTGAAGAGGCCGCCGGAGGAGAAGGTGATTCCCAGGAAGACGTACGCTTTTTTCTCCCACACCATCAAGGCTCAGGAGGCCAACATGGGGCTTCTGGATGACCTGCTGAAGAAGGTGAGAGCGCTCAAAAAACCCCTGAAGGTCCCTTCAGTGCGCCTGACTGTGATGCAGCGCACTCACCTGGCCACAGGTGTCTGATGGTGGTAGTGCTTTATTAAGAAACTGACTTCTTTTGCCAAATTTGGAAGGTTATCACCAAGTGAATATCTACAGCAGTGAAGGATTTATTTTCGCTGTGTGTTGCATTCTGGGACATGTAGTTGTCATTATTATATGCAAGTCTGTCTCCCAGCTTGACAGGATGCACTTTTGCACAATTCAAAATTATTTTGTCGTTCTTTTAAATCGTGCCGATGTCGGACATGAAGTTTTCTTTCTTTGTGTAAAGAGAGTTTGTCTCAGTGTGTTGGCCGCTGCCGGTTAAAAACGCGTTTTGTCTTTGGAAACAGAAGCATGTGTTTGCTCACAGAGCGGGGATTTGAGAGCTGATCAGCGTGGTCACTGCAGACCTGTGTGGACACTCAGTGCTTGTGCAGTCACACATGCAGCAGAGGGTTTGATGTGAATGTCCTGGTTGACACCTCAGATTCAGCAGTGCTCCCAAACAGTTCAGTCGGAGATGTAAATAATGAGCTCAGTGAGGAACCAAAAAACACAGATTCAGTGGGAGACAGACAGCTGCCTGTAAGCCTGTTTGTCTTTATTAATGCTGAGATGATGTCAAATTGGATCAAATCTGTCTGCACGATGATGCACGAGAGCAGTTTTGGCTTGTGTCCTGCAGCTGATGACTCAGATATTTAGACCCTCTTCTGTCTTCCTCCTCCAAGATGATAACGAGATGAATTTTGTCTTCTCAGGAGGTTCGTCTGATCGACTACGAGAAGATGGTCGATGCTAACGGCTACCGGATCGTAGCGTTTGGTCAGTGGGCTGGTGTCGCAGGTATGAAAACGCCCTCAAACGACAGACTTTGAGGTGGTCCGGCTCACGTTGGGGTCTCATCCAGGTCTAAAGGTCACCTGTGCAGTTTAAGTCCATCAGCTCCACTTTTCTAATTCGCACGTTAAGATCTGATCGTGGAGCGGAGATAACGAGGCCGCCTGTGAAGGCCAGGTGAAAAGCTTTTATCGGCAGGTCCGCGCTTTGGTTGCATGCTGTGGTCTTCTGGCACATGCGTGAGGACACACATATGTGAAGCTATAAGATTGTATCTGCATTAATCCAGTAATAAATGAGGCATCACAACTGTCAGATATTTGTGGTATTTTTTGATCAGTACTTCATATCAAAGTAATATTTAATCAATGAACCCTCTTTTTGTAGGAATGATCAACATCTTGCACGGACTGGGGCTGCGCTTCCTGGCTCTGGGACACCACACCCCCTTCATGGTGAGAGATCCAAAAAACGAAAACAAAACTGTATCCTCCAGATCATGAAAGCAGCTTCCTGTGTTCTTATCCATCACTTCCTCTCTCTGCTGCTCACAGCACATTGGCATGGCTCACAACTACAGGAACGTCAGCCAGGCCATCCAGGCAGTGAGGGATTGTGGGTATGAGATCTCCATGGGGCTCATGCCCAAATCAATCGGCCCCGTGACGTTTTGTTTCACCGGCACTGGAAACGTCTCCAAGGTACAACAAGGTTTAAAAAACCGCACACATGCCAACACTCAGTGGCCTCCAGAGAGGACGTTCCTCATGCTCCTGTGTCCGTCCTGCAGGGAGCCCAGGACATCCTCAACGAGCTTCCTGTCGAGTATGTGGAGCCGCACGAGTTGAAGGACGTCTCTAGATCAGAAGGTAATCCTGTGCTTGTGCTCAGCCCAGCAGCCTGCGGCTATCTGATGGCTCATTGCAGTGATTTGTTGTGGGGTGACTGCCACCTTCACAGAGGGCTGAGAGCATTTTTTAGTTATCATGATGGATTTTCCATGGCTGTTCACACTGATATGAGAAAATAGGCTGTTTAGGCCTAAATAAATGTGCTTTTCTTCATGTTTTTTTATGTCTGGTCCCCTTAAGCCTCATAACCGGCCGCTCCCCTTACATTTGAAAACACTGAAGGTCGCCTGTGCTGAGCCTGAAACGTTTGACGCAGCTCTAACTGATATGCTCGTGTTTGATCTGCTGAACTTGTCGTATCTTGTGTCGTGAAGGTTGTTTAGTAGGATCAGAAGTGAACAGACTGCAGTTCGCTCTGCTGACAGCCAATCAAAATACAGAACACTGATGTCACCGGGCAGCACACACACGGGTCAGAAAGCTGTTGGTTGGATGAAAACGAGGAGTCAGAAATGGGCCACAAGATCAAAAATGTGTTAACATGCTAATATTAGCAATTAGCCTCAAGCAGTGCTAATGTGGTGCATTAATGGCGGCTGTGGCTCAGGAGTTAGAGCGGTCGTCCTTCTATCAGGAGGTCGGTGGTTCGATCTCTGGACTCAGTAGTCCACATGCCGAGGTATCCTTGGGCAAGATACTGAACCCTGTTAGCACGCTAACTTCAAGTGTACGAGGTTAATGTTTCAACTGGCTGTGTTACATGTTGACTTGGTAATATGCTAACGCTAGCAGGTGTACGTGCATATATTCAACATTTTAGCACACGTGATGGACTTCAAATCCACATCAGGCAGGATACTAAAACCACCACGTGTGGAGCTGCATGTTGTTGTTGTTGGACAAATGACCAGTTTCTAAAGCTTACACATCCAGGTGTGACCTGCAGGTCAGGTAAGCTTGATCAGCTTGAATGGGAAGTGTTGGATTTCAGACCATCAGGGCAGCAATCGCTGATGATTGACCGGACCAACGCATTATATGACATTGAAAAACAGGACGTGTTGGGTCTGACTATTGCCTGGAGCGCTCATGGTCACAGCATGTTGTTGTTTGTCCTTGTCTTGTCAGATATGACCAAAGTGTACGCCACCGTTCTGAGCAGACACCACCACCTGATGAGGAAGAGCGACGGCATTTATGACCCCATGGAGTACGAGAACCACCCGGAACTGTACACCTCACACTTCAGGACCAGCGTGAGTCTGCTCCCAGCATCCCCAGCATTCACAGCGCTCCTCGTGCAAACTCCCACCTGCTCCCGTCAGTCGCTCAGAGGCCTCGTCCTCTATTTCAGTCACCAGCGCAAACAGCTGTCGGCTGGTGGGTTGGCGTTTTCAGGCACACTTCACGTGGCAGCTCTGTTGACTGTCATCACAGTCTGACTCAAAGGGTCTCACAGAGAGAGAATCAATACATCAGCCTGATCAATAATCATTCACATAAAAAGAGAACATGTGGCAAAGGAACAGGATTTTTATTCATGTAGAAAAACACACATTTTCTTTTTATTGCAACCAGCAATCATATATTTTTGCTTAAATTGTACCTTTTTTTGTAAACCTCTGCTGATTGGCTGATTGATTGATCTAATGGTTTCTGTTTCTTATCAAAGCGAATGAAAGTAACGCTGTGATGAGAAAATCTGTTCCGTTCACCAAAAATATCCACTCAACAGGCTGCACAAAGACATTAAAATGATGGTTTTAATAATAGAAATTCATCTGAATCTGAACTGTGTGACAGATGCTTGTGCTGATTGGCCGACAGCAGCCAGTATTTCTGGAAAATTCCTGATCCTGTTCAGCTGAGAGCATTCAAGCTCTGCTCACAGATAAACTGAGAAGAGTCTCGACTGTAGACTGATGCTGCTGTAGCGCCGCCTACAGGTGACATGTTCATTATCATGCAGGTGATGAGGTGGTAAAAATGCTGTTTCAGTGGATAAATGAATAAAATCAATCAATCGGGTTACTTTTCTGTGCCCACAGCTCAGGAATCATAATGATCCGATATGGATCCACTGAAAACCTGAACTGAACATGCATGAATCAATAAACAGAACAGAGAGACCTGGTCCAAAAGGTTCCTGGTCCAAACTAAACCTGGTCCAAAGACTGATCATTGTAGACCTGGTCCGGTCCAGCTCGGGTCCTGGCTCTGGGACACTCCGCCATCTTGGCTGTTACTCTGCAGAGAGCCCTGTGAGTGCGCTGTCACTGTTAACATGTCATCATCCTAACCGCAGGTGGCGCCCTACACAACCTGTCTGATCAATGGTATTTACTGGGACCCCCACACCCCCCGACTCCTCCGACGACTGGACGCCCAGAAGCTGATGAGACAGCCCAAAGCCGTGTACACGTCCACCGAGGGATCACCAGTGCTGCCTCACAAGTAAGAGCTTAGTGTTGGAAAGTTATTTCCAGGAGCTCCGGCTGCGTCTCCTCTTTTCCACCCACTCCTCCCTCTCCTGTCTCTATTCATGAAGAGTCAACCGGGTCCTTGAATGCGTCGCTGATGCATTCGCCTCAAACAGATGCACCTTTGCCTCGGCTTGTGTCGCTCAGAGTGAACTAACCTCTGTCAGTCCAGTCTCTACGTGTGTGTGCTGAACGCCTGCAGCGTCAGGGGTTACAGCTCAGCAATGTCAACAAATCAAGGTTTCCAAGATGGCTTCACGCGAGTGGCAGCTTCTTTCAGCAGCTCTGGGAAATGCCCCCCACCCCCCACCCCCCCTCGGTGGAGGTGGAAGGAGAACATGTCCCGCTCCATGCAGGACGCTGAGCAGCTCCTTCAGCTGCAGGCTGCTTCACCCACAGTGTGTGAAGGAGAGACACAGCAGCTCCTTCCTCCTGCTGCCTTAACGGCCAACACTGCTCCCAGTCGACTCCCAAACTGACTCAGACCTCCCCACTGTGGGATGAAGGAAGCATTATCTTAATTTATCTTAAATCCCTGGTGAGTTCCTTTATTAACCGAACCAAATGAACCAGCAGTGTCCACGTGGATGGCGTGAGGCGTGTAGAAACAGGAAAGTGCCGAACACAAGCTGCTGTCGTGTTAAATCACATCAGAAAAACAGGGCCGTCCGTATACTTTTGGCCATACGGTGTGAGAACAGCAAAGCTTCCTTTCACTTTGCTCGTCCATTCAGTATTTTCTCCAGTGAATAATCAGCCTTGCAGAGCAGCAGCTCTGACTCTGACCTGTCAGCCAAACGGTGACTGTGACAGAGCGACCTGGCGCTCTGACGGCTGAATGTCTCCTCAGGTGAATGGATGGGAGCGCAGCGCGTCACCTGCTGTATCTCCACAGGGGTCGAAAGCCACATCTTTATCTCCAGCCGTGTTTGCAGAGCGACAGTTCAGCATGCCGCTCTCTGAACTCTTCCCACGCTGTCTCTCCTCTCTCTTTGCAGACTGCTGGCCATCTGTGACATATCAGCTGACACCGGAGGCTCCATAGAGTTCATGAATGAGTGCACCACCATTGACAAGCCGTTCTGTATGTACGACGCTGACCAGCACATAGATCACGACAGGTACGGCGCTCACATCCCTGACCCGTGTCTTTTCACACGCGCCGCCGGCACGTTTCTGTTTGCCTCCGTGTTTCCTCACACTTTCTCTCCTCTGACCTGCAGTTCAACATTTCAGCTTTTATTATTCTGGGCTGCAGAAACGTTCTCTCCTGGTGCAGCAGAGTCTGGACGTGTCGCTCTTCATTTATTGTTTAACGATCTCACATTGGTCTCGTTTTCTTTTTATTCATTGTTTTTAAACTTGTGGTCTTTTATATTCTTATTGGCAGTTTTATTACAGTTGCATCATTACGTTTCTGGTCATGTGACATAATTTCAGTCATTGGTTTGATGTCTGTACCTTTGCTGCCAGGACAATCTTCAGTTTTCCTATTAAAGCGAAGGTTTTCTGGTTAAATTAGAGCTTTTCAGACAGATGCTGTTCAACACACGTCGCTTTGTTTAACCTGCTGAATGTGTCAAAAAGGGATTTGAGGATTTAAAGGATTATTTGTCATTTTCACCAACAGTTTGTGGATTTGACAACAAATGTAAAATGAATATAATAACAAATTTTAATTATGCAGCCGGAGTTTTTAGTAGTTAAATGATGGGGTGGCGATGATCCTTCATAATCCTGCCAACTCTGCACCCTCTGATGGAGTCCTGCAGGGCGGGGACACCTCTCTGTGGGGCTCTTCAGTCCTTTCAGTATCACACCCTTCGACCTCGTATGTGACCTGTTCAGAAACGTTCCTCGACGCCACATCCGTCCCGTGTTTTCACTGACAGCTAACCTGTTCTGTGTTTTCACTGCCAGACGTCCTGCTAACCTTTTCCTCTGATCTGTTCGCTGTCGCTCTTCACACGTTTTGCGTCCTTTCTTCTCGCCACGTGGCTGTTTGTTACAACAAAGAGGCGAGTTTTGTTTAAGAAAAGGCAGCGAGACAAAAGACTGGCTGCTCCGATTCTCTCTGACCAATCAACAGTGTCGTTGGCTTAAATGATCTTACTGCAGCTTTAGATGCTGATCACGTTAGCGCTTGAAGGTCAGTTCCCCTTTACGTGTGAACACAGGACTCACTGGTAACAGCCGTTTGTGTTCCCCTCATTGATCTTCATTCTGTCTCTGGCTCCGGCAGCGTGGAGGGAAACGGGATCCTCATGTGCTCCATCGACAACCTTCCCGCTCAGCTGCCCATCGAGGCCACAGAGTACTTCGGGGACCGGCTCTTCCCCTACATCTGGGAGATGGTAAGACAGTTTGAGGCTCCAGGTAAGGCCGGCACACCTGGTGTTGTCGCTCGCTCTGTGCTGCTTTCTGACTTGTGGTTTCTGAGTTTGCTGTGGGAGAGCGCTGCATTAGGTTTAACCGGACGCAGTAAACAAAACCCCGACAGACCAGACTTGTTTGTCTTTTGTAAACTCGGTGTTCTGTCGTCATCAGCTGCCTTCAGACGCCACCAGACCGCTGGACGAGGAGGACTTCAGCCCGCAAGTCAGAGACGTAAGTGAAGTGATATGAGAAGCAGTGAAATGTGTTGTAGCTGACGTTTATTGGAGCTGAGTGCAGCCTCGGTGCTGCAGGGAGGATAAAAATGATTCAGGGTTCGATCCTTAGAATAATGACTTATTCTGTAAGATTTAATGTGGGCTTTTTAAATTGTTGTTCTGAAGGCTGTCATCACTTCAAACGGAGTGCTCACCCCCAAGTTTGAATACATCGAAAAGCTTCGAGAGAGAAGGTAAGACTTAGTTCAGACTGTGGGCATGCCGTCTGTGTAGTGAGCGTTTTTGTAGAGTCTTTGGCATTTTCTCATTAAAGTTATTCATAAAAATGTAAAAAAGCATTACTTTGGCACACACCTGTTCCACCTACGAGTTAATGCAGCCAGTCTATGGATGAAATGTCCACAGATTACGAGACAGGTAACGTCTTCATTCTGTCTGTCATGTAGCTCACCTGTGCTGTCTTTCCAAACTGTAGGGTTTTATCATTACAGTCAGTAGCGGCTAAGTAATATTTGAGCTTTGTAGTCTCCAGTTGTTGCTGTTTTCCCACCTTAACTCATCCTTTTGTAGCCTTGCAGTTTGTGTTTTAGTGCCCTCGAGCCAGCAGTGCTGAAAACTGGACTGGTAGTGACTAACAGTCACCTTGTGGTTGTTCCTGCACAGTGCTGCCCTCTGGTGTCTGCTGTGCCAACCTGCCTCTGCATTAACACCTTGCATGGCTAGCGTGCTAATAGGCCACAGCTGCTAGCCAACGTCAGACTCTGGACCTTTGGGTATCGAGGGTAGAAACATCTTTTCTTCTCACTTTTCTTACATAAAAACCGCCGTCACCCCTTCTGTCACATCCGTCTGTCCTGTTTCATCCCATTTTGGCCTTTAGTTCTTCGGTTTGTGCAGCTTCACCGGAGTCAGATGAGAAGATAAATACCAGGTTAATTTTTGCGCATTAGGAGATTTAAGATGGGTTTAGCCTAGCTTAGCACAAAAGCTGGAAGTGGAGGGAGACTGCTAGCCTCTCGCTTTTAAGAGGAAAAATGGCAAAATTGCTTCAAAGTCGCCGTCACTGGCTCTTCGATCTAAATAAGGTCCAGACTTGGTCCAGAAATGTCTCGACATCACTCAGATTCAGATTTCTACATCAAGTTCAGACGTTAAAGGTATCAGGATCAGATGTAATATCTTTGAAAGTCCTGCAAAACTAATAACATTTTAATCAGTCCCAGCTGCGCTTTGTCCTTAGTGCTGGTTAGCGCATGTTAGCATGCTAACACGCGAAACTAAGATGGCGGACACAGGAAACATTCCCTGTGAAACATCAGCATATTAACGTTGACTTTGTGGGCATGTTAGCATGCTGGTGTTACCATCTAGCTAATGTGCTGTCACAGAGCTGTTAGCATGGCTATAAGCTGTTATTGTTGTTTCCCTGGCTAACATGTTAGCCACATGCTAGCCCTATAGATTACATTAGGTCATTAGGTTAGCCTTAAAGCCCTGAAGCTTTAAACACGATCGGTCACCTGACAGACAGTCGAGGAACCTTCTTCCCAGATGGATGTCAGTCTTGTTTGCTCCACTATTTTTGTGCCTTTTACTCGTGATGGAACTAGCAGTTGCTAAGCTAAGCTGAGCTAAGCTAAGCTAAGCTAAGCTAAGCTAAACAGGTCCTCGCTCTGGACGCACAGAGATGAATCTGATCTTCTCCGCTGACTTTCTGCTGAACAGAAGATAAATTGTTCGTCTGCATGTTTATCATTTTCTTGTAATCTGTTAAATCTCCGTCAGCGTTCAGTTCCCAGTTTTTATCTTTTTAATCGGCTTTGATTAATTTCTCAGGCTCTCTTCTGTTAATTGATTACACGTTTCTTCTTCTACCGCCCTCACCGCTTATCTGCTGCTTCTATTGCATTTTAATGAGCGTTCCAAATCTCTTATGGTACAGTAATAATGTTTGTTTCTTCAGCTTATTAATATTCAGTGCAGATTTGCTCCTCAGTGGTTCTATAAACAGCTTGCTTGAGGAGATTTTATCTTCTTGAGTCTCGGTGTTTTTACACCAAACACTCATATTTAGGCCATCTCTAAGACTTGATGAGTTTTCTCGCTAATTGTACTATTTTTCCAGACAAGCCATGCCACCAAATCTTAATCCTTTTGTTTGAGTTTGGCTCCTTAAGATATGTAAACCGAGTGAGAAATCCTCCTGAGGGAACGTCTCTCCTTTCTTTTTTAATTAAGAAGACGATGCTCTGCGGCGGGTCGACCGCCGGTCAGACCTCCAGTCGGCCCTGCCGCCACTCGTGCATGTGCGCCGTGTCGCATCCAATTAGGCCAAAGCTAACGAGTCCAGGGCTCTGACTCCGGGGGATTGAGGCGGGTGGTGGTGGTTGGTGGTGGGATATTAATGTCACAGGTCACTGGGGGTGACACCTCTGTTGTGGTGCTGTTGTTGTTGTGATCCAGCATGCAGAATCACACACTTCTTAACCGAATGCGGCGCTCGGAGGCTCTGGGTTTAATTAAAAAAGCTTCCTGGACTCGCGGCTTTCGTTGTCACTGTGGGCTTCATGTGTGATCGGAGGTCCAACCTCAGCGCTCTGAGTCCTGGATGGACTGAAAACTGACAGCGGACGATCCGTCAGATTCTAAACTTATTAATCTGTGATTCATTTCATTTAATCAGCTCTTTATTCAGTCTGAAGAATATTTCTTTTCAGAAAACGTTGTGCAGGTGTTGCTTCATAAAGTTTGGCTTGTTAATAAGAAAACATTATTCAAGAAGTGTATAAAATATGTCATTAAATATTTAAACAAATGCTCATTATCATTTGGTATTACTTTAACATTACTGATATTTTTAATTCAGAAATATTAAAATTAATAAATGTGTTTGTAAGTATATTAATTACATTTGATTTTTCCTTTGTATTTATTCAGATAAAAAACAGCAAAACTTTTTTTTATTCAATCATTTATTTTTTTAATTTGACTCATTATTTAATAAATATTTTTGGATGACCGCCTCCACATCCTCCTCCTCCTCCTCCTCCTCCTCCTCCTCCTCCCACCCCAGCCTGCTTTCCTCCTCCTCGTCCTCCTCCTCCTCCTCCTGGCCTGGTCCTGGTACTGGTCCTGGTCCTGGTCCAGGCCAGATCCTCATCAGTCACACTGATACTGATCCATTCAGTTTGATCAGCGAAGTCTCACTTCCACTTTGACTTTGTACACGTTGGGTTGTGATGACGAAGGTGTGATCAGGATAAATATTAGCTCCTTAATAAACAATAAACATTTAGAGTGACAGTAAGAGAAAACACTGCTGTCGTGAACTGATTCTTTCTCTGTCGTGAGCTTAATGTTGTTTATTTATCATCTGAAGTTGAGCGTTCAGCAAAATGTCCAGAGAAACCTTAAACTGAAACTAAAGCAGAAAACAAAATGTGTGAAGAGTCAAAGTGGAGTGTCTGATTTGTCTCTTTACCTGTGGGCGACTCACTGATTTCCATCCAAACGTCCTTTTTAAGGACGAATAAAGTAATTCAATTTCGTTTAATTAAAGTCTTGGCTTTCTTTGTGGTTCTTCCATCTTCAAAAACTCAAGTTCTTTGTCCAAATTCTGAAATTCTGTGTAGCTGAGTGTTTAACATGTCAGCCTGTCAGAAGGAGACGCAGTGACTTGACCCGCACAGGTATGAAGTGTTGAGTTTTCATGATGTGGCTCTCAGTCGCTGTCTCTGACGTCCTTCAGGGAGAAGGATGAGATCATGAAGAAGACCGGGATGAAGCGAGTTCTGCTGCTGGGCTCAGGATACGTCTCCGGACCCGTGGTCGAGTATCTGACTCGTGACGAGAGGACTCAGGTCACTGTGGGTGAGTCTGACTGACGAACAGTCAAAGGTCATGAAGTCACGTGTTATCGGAAACGTGCAACAACAGTTCAGAGGCTCATTTCACATCTCGAAGTCTTCATGCAATAAACAAACGTCTCTGCTTGTGTTCAGCGTCGGTGCTGCTGAAGCAGGCCGAGGAGCTGGCGGCCAAATATCCCAACACCATCCCCATCACGCTGGACGCCAGCAGCCAGGAGCGACACCTCAACGCTCTGGTCCAAGATCACGACTTGGTCATCAGGTACAGCGTGAGGACAATGCCTTGTCGCAGGCGGTTAAACTGTTAAAGACGTGGACGAATGAAAGTCGTCTTTGTCCAAACATCAGATATTTGAGGGCGGTGGTTCAAGAGATTTCCTTTTATCTTTGGCTTCTCTGTTGTCATCTTTTAGTTGACCCGGTTATTTTTGGTAAATTTTTCAGTTGGCCACACCCCCAAAAGGAGGCGGGGCCTAAAGGACAGTGTTCTGGGCTGCTGTCTTCTCCTGAAGTCATGTTTTGCTGTGTTATGATGAATAAATGAACCGCTGACCTCACTTCCTCCCTCTGACCCTCAGTATGCTGCCGTACTCGTTCCACCCACTCGTCGCCAAACACTGCATCAACAGGAAGGTGAACATGGTGACGGCCAGCTACCTGAGTCCTGCCATGAAGGAGCTGCAGAGCAGGTGATGAGCAGAGGTGGAACAGGAGGGGTTTACAGGTGCTCAGTTTGACTGTGAGGTGAGGCTTCTCTGTGCTCACCTGAAGCCTCAGAGAAACATGAGATCATTTTGGGACTGGAATCCAATCACGGTCCAGTATGCAGCTGACAGGTGTGGTGTTTCCACACCACACCAGGGTCACAAACGCTGAGAAATGACCTCTAAGTGAAGAAGAAGACATCTAGTGTCCAGCTGCTAAACTCTGAAGAGTTTGGACTTTTCAGTGAGGGAGAAGGAAGAGATTTAATGTCCAGAACAGCTTAGTATCCACAGCAGAGTGTTTTCATGTGTTTTAAAACATGTTTCAAGTGGAAGAGGGACATTCCTCTGTGACAAATGTAACAGAACAGAACCAAACAAACAAGAACAGGACAGACAACGCAAAATAAGACGCCAACGGAAGAGATCTGAAAGAAAGCGAGTTCAGTCTGTCGATGTTTGATGAATGTACAGCATCTTCAAGTGTGTGTGCGTGTGTGTGTGTTTTAGTGCGGAGGAGGCGGGCATCACCATTGTGAATGAGATGGGACTGGACCCGGGTATCGACCACATGCTGGCCATGGAGTGTATCGACCAGGCCAAAGCAGACGGCTGCACTGTGAGTCAGCTGTGTGTGTGTGTGTGTGTGTGTGTGTGTGTGTGTGTGTGTGTGAGATAACGACTGTTTGAACAGACTGACAGTCCACATGTTGACATTGCTTTATTCCACAAACAGACGACGTCACACAGTCAGACATGAGCTGATGTGGTGTGTTTTCAGAAAATGAATGAATGATGGAAGCTGTGAGACGAGTGTGTGTTACCTTTTACTGCCCACATAATCAGATCACACTCACGCCTCCACAGGTGCATTAGCACAGCCCAGGTTGTCTGCTGATATTAGCAGACATGTGCGCCCTGTCGGTCAGGGTCAGAGGTCAAGTTTCTGTCTAGACGTCTGCAAACAAAGTGAGAGTTAATGTGTTTCCGTCCACTGCTGCGCTGAGAGTCTGTTCATCCGCAGTTGGAGGAAGTAATTCTCTACTCGGGTGTTGATGAAGATCAGATGTGAAGCAGTTAATTGAAACTGAGCGCGCTGATTGACGCTGTCGTTCAGGTGGAGTCCTACAGCTCGTTCTGCGGAGGCCTTCCTGTCCCCGAGTGTTCAGACAATCCTCTTCGCTACAAGTTCAGCTGGAGTCCATACGGCGTCCTCCTCAACACCATCAGCCCCGCCATCTTCCTCAAAGACAACCAGGTACGGAGGCCTCAAAGGACCAGAAGTGACTCCTTTGCAAAATGTCTTTTCTGTAAATTTGTTCCATGAATACAGGGCTGTAAATTGTGTGTGTGTGTGTGTGTGTGTGTGTGTGTGTTATTCAGGTGGTGAGCATCCCGGCAGGTGGGACTCTGATGGACTCCGTCATCCCGATGGATTTCCTTCCTGGTTTCAACCTGGAAGGATTTCCGAACCGCGACAGCACCAAGTACAGTGAACCTTACGGCATCCAGACGGCACACACACTGATCAGAGGAACACTGCGCTTCAAGGTACTACACACACACACACACACACACACACACAGCCTTCCTATTGGCCGTCAGCAGTGACATCAGGCACATTATCGCTGAATGTGTTATTTTCTCTGTTAATCAGTTAATCGTTTTGTCTCTGAAATTTAAGAAAACAGTGAGTGTGGCTTCATTTTCCGTTGATCTGCTAATCGATCGAGTCATTTCCTCCGGCTGGAAAGTTGATTTGCTCCTTATGTGCTGGAGAAAAGGCGCCGTTGTGTCTTTTCTGCTCTGAAACGACAAACAGTTGAGCTCCGTACTCACAGCCATTGTGTCTGGGCAGAAATCTGGTCGCGGGCTCTAACGCTGACACAGCGCGTAATATACGAGTTCACAGAGTCAAGATCGTCCCTGCGACGCTCGCGACGGTGTCACATTCAAGTTAACACTTTGCTCTGACCTGCCCGATGGCTTCACTCGACGTGCTGTGCGATGGCGTTTCGCTGCCGTCCTCGAGCGCAGAAGAGACGAGCGAGGAGAAAGAAAGCAGCAGCAGCGTGAAATACAGATTTGAGCTTTGGACTCGGGACAGTTTGTGCGCCTGATTTGTCCCAGTATCCATTTGTCTCTTGAACTGTGACTCAGTCGAGCTCTTGTTTTGTCCCACAGGGCTTCTGCACGGCCATGAGCGGGTTTGTCAAACTGGGTCTGATCAACAGCGAGCCCTGTCCCATGCTGCACCACTCCGCGTCTCCTGTTTCCTGGGTGAGAAGCTCCGTTCAGTGTGATGAAAACATGCCCGCGTCTCTGAGCGGCACATCCTGCTTCATTCAGGCCTATAAAACGAGCTGTTTTGCAGCTCCTCCACTTGAAGCATCTGACGGTGGAAGTGGCTCTGCTGAAGAGTCTATTACTGTCAATAGCTGCTTGTCAACATCAAGGCTGCAGTGAGCCAAGGCTTTCTGACACTGATGGGAATTTACAGCACAAAATTTTCCTCCTCTTTTATCTATCCGAGACCAAAGACAAACACAAAGTTGCACGATCAGAACATGTTTATCAGAAATCAAAGCACGATTAGAGAATTTCAGTTCGTCCACTCAAACACTCTTCTTTTTAAATCTGGAAATGAGATGCAAAGAAAAATGGATAAATGCCCTGGAGCCTCCTCAAAGGGTTATGGTCGCCGTTTCTAAAAGTGTCTAATCCCTGTATTAAAAGAAGAGACAGTTAAGGAGGTGAAGAGGAGCTTTAGGACGCAGTGTGTCAGCTACAGAGGAGCTAACAAGGAGCTAGGAGACAGACAAGGAGCTCAAAGTGTTTGAATGAGTCTTTGAAGTACGGAGGACCTGAAAGGACAAACTGTGGTCTGTCCTCTCTGCAGAAAGAGCTCCTCTGTAAGCAGCTGGGATTGTCCTCTTCCATCTCCAAAGATGCCTTTGAAGAAGCCGTATACGAACGCATCGGGAAGGACGACGTCAGGATGGACAACCTGAGATGGTGAGATGATATTTCAAAGAATGTTTGGAGAGTCGTGAACGTTCAGAGACGAAAGCAGAGAGCAGAAATTGATTTAATTTGATTATTTACAGTCGAACAGGGGAATTCACTCCATGTTTTCATGTTTCTGTCCATTTACTGTTAGCACTTGTAACAATTTGGCCTAACCCAATCAAATCACTTGTTTTCCACAAGTCAAAAAAGAGGCGGCACTTCCTGTTACTCTGCTAAGCTAGTTAGCTCTCTCAAGGGATTTGCTGGGTTTCTCTCCATCATGGCTGGATTGAGCTTCTGCCTCTTTTAGTTCTGTGGAAAACAAAGATGTCCGCTCATGGTTTTCAATAACAGAAAACAGCTTTTGGCACATCAGCAGCTAAACTTGGTTTTAGCTTTAGCGAACGGCAGCTGATTCTTCATGCATGTCAAGGTGCAGGAGGAGGAGAATGTCTGGCTGGGGGACCTCAGAGTCTCTCTGCTCTTTGCAGATGATGTGATTCTGTTGCTTCCTCAGATTTTGACCTTCAGCAGCCTCTGAGGGGGTTTACAGCCGAGGCTCCCGGCCAGAGAAAGGAGTTCCAGTGTTTATGAGCGAGAAAAAGCCTATTATTAATGCTTCCACCGCTGTTAAACTTACAAATCGTCGTTGTTCTTTTATTAATTGTTGGGTTAGGGTTATTTTATTTAGTATTATTTTAAAAGTCTGATTTTTCAACCATCTAAAGCAAGTCGTCTCTTTGCTTTTAAAAAGGCTGAGTAAGATTAGATTAGATTCAACTTTATTGTTATCGTCAGAGTGCAACACAGAGACAATGAAACACTCTTTAGCATCTAACCAGAAGTACAAATAGTCATAATATCCCAAAAGATATAAATACATGTAGGTAATGCAAGTGGCATGAGGTATAAACAGTATGAGGTAGGTGCAGGTAGTGCAAGTAATTTCTATGAAACCATAAAAACATGTGCAACACAGTATAGATGAAATAACTGACACTGAACAGCTGCCATATTTGTTTTTGGTGCACTGTCGTCACACCTAAACCATGCCCGGCCGTAGCGGTCAGTAGTTCCTCAGAAGGTGCTGATTGGTCCGTATGACTTCTCCTCGGTGTCAGCGCTGGGGGAGTTGGGCCAAAAACAAGGCCGAGGCTGCTCCTCTCCTGCACACTTTTTACTTCCCTCCCTAATGAGGACGCCTGAAGTGGTGTAGCCTGCACACTCTTCAGTTTAAATCAACTTTTCCAAGGGTCTCTTCAGACCAAGGCTCCATGCTGCCATTGTTCTGCTGCCGCTGGCGGTGAAGGGAAGAGGGCAGCGCTGGCATTGAAACGTAAATTCCTCCAACAGTAAAAGTGAACTGTTGGAAACATTCCATCTCTGCTGTTAAAAGAGTAAAAAGCCAACGTGCTCGCAGCTCAAACTGAATGACTTGTTGTTCATTTATTCAATTCACCAGCATAACAGTGACAAAAAGCAACTGCTCATCTCTTTAGACTTAGCCAAGGATGTGTGGGCCGCCACGGCGCTGCCTGGGTGTTAAAGCAAAGCAATTTTCTTTTAAAGCTTTTAAAATGGCTTTGTGAAGGTTATTCTATTGTGAGGAAAAATCTTGTTTTTGGTCTCGGTGTGTATTCAGGTTTGAAATGCTGAGCGACGAGTTGGTGCCTCACGCCGACAGCATTCTGGCCGCTCTGGCGAAACATCTGGAAGCCAAACTCTCCTTCGGTGAGACACGAGCCCATTTAAATCACCACAAATCAGAAAAACACAAGCAGTAAATGTCACATGGCTACAAACACTAACGACTTCTCTGCTGTGGTCAGAAAAGGGCGAGCGAGATATGATCATCCTGAGGAACGATGTCGGGCTTCGCCACCCAACTGGTGAGCTGGAGACCAAACACATTAGCCTGGTGGTGTACGGTGACCCCAACGGCTTCTCCGCCATGGCCAAGTCTGTCGGGTACCCAGCAGCCATCGCTGCTCGCATGGTTCTTGAAGGTCAGTGACATCGGTCAAGAAGATTGTTTCTGTCTCTTTGTTCTGTTAGTCTGTCAGTCTGTGAAGTTAACGTTAGTCTGTCAGGCTGTGAAGCTAACATTAGTTTGTCCTTTCAGGCTGTGAAGCTAACTTTAGTCTGTCAGTTTCAGAAGCTAGCGTTAGTCTGTCAGTCTGTGAAGCTAACATTAGTTAGTCCTTTCAGGCTGTGAAGCTAAAGTTAGTCTGTCAGTCTGTGAAGTTAATGTTTGTTTGTCAGTCTGTGAAGTTAACGTTAGTCTGTCAGTCTGTGAAGTTAACGTTAGTCTGTCAGTCTGTGAAGCTAACATTAGTTTGCCCTTTCAGGCTGTGAAGCTAACTTTAGTCTGTCAGTTTCAGAAGCTAGCGTTAGTCTGTCAGTCTGTGAAGCTAACATTAGTTAGTCCTTTCAGGCTGTGAAGCTAAAGTTAGTCTGTCAGTCTGTGAAGTTAATGTTTGTTTGTCAGTCTGTGAAGTTAACGTTAGTCTGTCAGTCTGTGAAGCTAATGTTTGTTTGTCAGTCTGTGAAGTTAACGTTAGTCTGTCAGTCTGTGAAGCTAACATTAGTTTGCCCTTTCAGGCTGTGAAGCTAACATTAGTTTGTCCTTTCAGGCTGTGAAGCTAACTTTAGTCTGTCAGTTTCAGAAGCTAGCGTTAGTCTGTCAGTCTGTGAAGCTAATGTTAGTCTGTCAGTCTGTGAAGCTAACATTAGTTTGTCCTTTCAGGCTGTGAAGTTAACGTTAGTCTGTCAGTCTGTGAAGCTAATGTTGGTTTGTCAGTCTGTGAAGTTAACGTTAGTATGTCCTCTCAGGCTGTGAAGCTAACGCTAGTCTGTCTTGTTTGGCTCATAAGTTAACGTTAGTCTGTCAGTCTGTGAAGCTAATGTTTGTTTGTTCTTTCAGGGTGTGAAGCTAACATTAGTCTGTCAGTCTGTGAAGCTAATATTAGTTTGTTCTTTCAGGCTGTGAAGCTAACGTTAGTCTGTCTTGTTAGTCTGTGAAGTTAACATTAGTTTGTCCTTTCAGGCTGTGAAGCTAACTTTAGTCTGTCAGTTTCAGAAGCTAATGTTAGTCTGTCAGTCTGTGAAGCTAACCTTAGTTTGTCTTTACAGGCTGCGAAGCTAACGTTAGTCTGTCAGTCTGTGAAGTTAACGTTTGTCTGTCAGTCTGTGAAGCTAACATTAGTTTGTCTTGTTAGTCTCAGAAGCTAACATTAGTTTGTCCTTTCAGGCTGTGAAGCTAACTTTAGTCTGTCAGTTTCAGAAGCTAGCGTTAGTCTGTCAGTCTGTGAAGCTAACATTAGTTAGTCCTTTCAGGCTGTGAAGCTAAAGTTAGTCTGTCAGTCTGTGAAGTTAATGTTTGTTTGTCAGTCTGTGAAGTTAACGTTAGTCTGTCAGTCTGTGAAGCTAATGTTTGTTTGTCAGTCTGTGAAGTTAACGTTAGTCTGTCAGTCTGTGAAGCTAACATTAGTTTGCCCTTTCAGGCTGTGAAGCTAACATTAGTTTGTCCTTTCAGGCTGTGAAGCTAACTTAAGTCTGTCAGTTTCAGAAGCTAGCGTTAGTCTGTCAGTCTGTGAAGCTAATGTTAGTCTGTCAGTCTGTGAAGCTAACATTAGTTTGTCCTTTCAGGCTGTGAAGTTAACGTTAGTCTGTCAGTCTGTGAAGCTAATGTTGGTTTGTCAGTCTGTGAAGTTAACGTTAGTATGTCCTCTCAGGCTGTGAAGCTAACGCTAGTCTGTCTTGTTTGGCTCATAAGTTAACGTTAGTCTGTCAGTCTGTGAAGCTAATGTTTGTTTGTTCTTTCAGGGTGTGAAGCTAACATTAGTCTGTCAGTCTGTGAAGCTAATATTAGTTTGTTCTTTCAGGCTGTGAAGCTAACGTTAGTCTGTCTTGTTAGTCTGTGAAGTTAACATTAGTTTGTCCTTTCAGGCTGTGAAGCTAACTTTAGTCTGTCAGTTTCAGAAGCTAATGTTAGTCTGTCAGTCTGTGAAGCTAACCTTAGTTTGTCTTTACAGGCTGCGAAGCTAACGTTAGTCTGTCAGTCTGTGAAGTTAACGTTTGTCTGTCAGTCTGTGAAGCTAACATTAGTTTGTCTTGTTAGTCTCAGAAGCTAACATTAGTTTGTCCTTTCAGGCTGTGAAGCTAACTTTAGTCTGTCAGTTTCAGAAGCTAGCGTTAGTCTGTCAGTCTGTGAAGCTAACATTAGTTAGTCCTTTCAGGCTGTGAAGCTAAAGTTAGTCTGTCAGTCTGTGAAGTTAATGTTTGTTTGTCAGTCTGTGAAGTTAACGTTAGTCTGTCAGTCTGTGAAGCTAATGTTTGTTTGTCAGTCTGTGAAGTTAACGTTAGTCTGTCAGTCTGTGAAGCTAACATTAGTTTGCCCTTTCAGGCTGTGAAGCTAACATTAGTTTGTCCTTTCAGGCTGTGAAGCTAACTTTAGTCTGTCAGTTTCAGAAGCTAGCGTTAGTCTGTCAGTCTGTGAAGCTAACATTAGTTTGTCCTTTCAGGCTGTGAAGTTAACGTTAGTCTGTCAGTCTGTGAAGCTAATGTTGGTTTGTCAGTCTGGGAAGTTAACGTTAGTATGTCCTCTCAGGCTGTGAAGCTAACGCTAGTCTGTCTTGTTTGGCTCATAAGTTAACGTTAGTCTGTCAGTCTGTGAAGCTAATGTTTGTTTGTTCTTTCAGGGTGTGAAGCTAACATTAGTCTGTCAGTCTGTGAAGCTAATATTAGTTTGTTCTTTCAGGCTGTGAAGCTAACGTTAGTCTGTCTTGTTAGTCTGTGAAGTTAACATTAGTTTGTCCTTTCAGGCTGTGAAGCTAACTTTAGTCTGTCAGTTTCAGAAGCTAATGTTAGTCTGTCAGTCTGTGAAGCTAACCTTAGTTTGTCTTTACAGGCTGCGAAGCTAACGTTAGTCTGTCAGTCTGTGAAGTTAACGTTTGTCTGTCAGTCTGTGAAGCTAACATTAGTTTGTCTTGTTAGTCTCAGAAGCTAACATTAGTTTGTCCTTTCAGGCTGTGAAGCTAATGTTAGTCTGTCAGTCTGTGAAGTTCACGTTAGTCTGTCAGTCTCAGAAGCTAACCTTAGTTTGTCTTGTTAGTCTCAGAAGCTAACATTAGCTTGTCCTTTCACGCTGTGAAGTAAATCTGACACTGACTGGACAAACTGTGTCCTCTGTGATGTCTGATCCTCAGCAGCTTCCGAGAGAGTTGAACATTTTTTCCTTTGAACAGAACTTAAAATGCTGAAGAAGCGACTCAGTTTGAACCTGAATCTGTGTTTTTCTCTCTGCAGGTGAAATTACTACAAAGGGTCTGGTGGTCCCGATGACGAAAGAGGTCTACGGGCCGGCGCTGGCCCGACTAAAGCAGGAGGGACTTCAATTCATATCCAAGAGCACCGTGCAGGAGTAGAGCCGAGGGAGAAAATATACAGAATCCACCATATCAGATGCCTTTTCAGCAACTTTATCCTCTTCGACAGATTCAGATCAGCTGTCTGCTGATGTGATTAAAAATCATCGTTAGCTCACCTGCCACAGCGGAGAAAATAATATTAGTTTCGCTATTTTTCTTTCTATTTGGTGATGCTTTAAACCAAAAAGGCAGCTGGTGATCGTTTATCTGCAGTTTTATGTTTTTGTCCTGAGTTTGGCTCCATTTGCTCCTGTGTGCCAAACGGAAGTCGTTTCCTTGGCGTCGACGGTTTCAGAGAAAAGTTCTTCTGTGAAGACGCACAAAAGGTCGACTGATCAAACACTATTTCAGGCATTAGAAACTTAAAGCATTAGAAGCACAAACAGACTCATTAATCAGGTGTTTGGCTGTGTTTTTTGGTCGATTCTGACAACAAAACTAATTAAAAACCGAGAAGCTGCAGACGACTTTTTACAGCATCTGTATTAATGCTGATTTAATTCTAGATTAATTAAAAACCAGCAGAACACTGCACTGACCTTCAAACTGTGACACGAGCTCACGTCAGTGTTTCTTCACACATGATGGGACTAAACCACAGCAAAGAGTCCAAAATCCAGACCATAAAACACGAACAGACAGGATGTGATGTCACCTAGTCGTCCACTGTTAACGTCTTTGCGGTGCTTTCACTGTACGTACGTAATTTAATGAACTCACCATCTCAAATTATTTAGAAACTAATGACACTAAAACGTTTGATTTCTCCAGCTCGTTATACAGAAATACTGATCAAAATTATTTATTTTTCTTCTCCAACATGAAAACTTAATTCCTCTGCCTGCTTGTTAACGTATGTTTAGACTCGTCAAACATCGAGATAAACGATCCCTCTGACGGCTGACATTAACATTAGCTAGCGCTTCCCTCCCTAAGCAGTCGTGTCACATTAAAGTTTGTTTTGCCATTTTCTGAAGCTAACGTTAGCTTGTTCTGTACGTCAGTGACGCTAACGTTAGCTTGTTCTGTACGTCAGTGAAGCTAACGTTAGCTTGTTCTGTACGTCAGTGAAGCTAACGTTAGCTTGTTCTGTACGTCAGTGAAGCTAACGTTAGCTTGTCGCATGTTTTCATGTGACCGACCTGCAGTTCGTCAGCATCGCCTCTCTGTAAGTCGCTGTTATCGTTCCACGTAAACAAGCTTTCCGAGGCCACGATTTCATCTGAATATCATCATGTTTACCAGTTGCGTCACATCCGATGGGCTAAACTGCTGGTTTAGTCAATAATTTAAGCCTGAAAACCTGTAAAGTCACTCTAATTAATTTCATGTAAAAGCAGAAACTGAATTTGTTTAACGCAGTCGGATCTTGTTTAACTCTGTGGACGACTGACCTGAAGATTAGCAATTTAAATTTCAATCGCAGTATTAGTCATAAAAATCTAAATCCATAAATCATTGAAACCTGTTCAGCTGCAGCACGCGCGCCGCTGAGGTGACATCCGTCAACTCAAACTCGAGCTCTGATTTGAGACGTTTGAAGACAGAATACTGCATTTGTAAAGAGTATTTATTGTCTGCCAGAAATATTTATTTTATGTTTTGGGCACCTTGTAAACTGTTTGCGACGAGCTTTAAATAGGTGAAAAAGATATTTTACGTGTACCTGAGATGTATTTTTTAAGTGACGTATCCACACACACGTAGTTTGTGTGTGTGTCTGCAGAGGGTTGAAACAGACGTGTGTTCTTTGATGTTGTGGTAGATTTGTAGGTTTTGATCTGAATGACAAAGACTTCCTGTTTCAAAGGAAAGATTTCAGATAATCAACGCGTCTGTCGATCAAACATTAATGTCACAGATTTTCACTCCGTGGTATCCAACATTTGAACACGGTTCTTATTTTAGTCCTTAGTCATTCATGATCACAAACACACGATCGTTTATTAAAGCTTGTTTTGATAAAACAGATTTGCTGTATGGCAATGTAAAAGTGTTTTCTTGAATAAAAATCGTACTTTCTTTCACTGTTTATGAAAACATACGTGAATAAAAGTAAGCAAATTATTATGCGTGAGTTGCTTAATTCATCAGTAGTTTTTGTATCACTTCATTAATTCACTATAATTAAACACTTAAAGTCTTTTACTGACTCTTGGCACGTTAAAGCCTCTATAACTCTTCATTTATCTTCTGAAAATTTTCCGAAACAAAATGTAAATATAATTGTTTTAAGCTTTAACTTTAACTCCACAGAATGAGCCTCGAGGAGATCTCAGAAACCTCGTCACAACACGTGAAACAAACACCTTTTTCTAACTTTGACAAAGTCTTTGCTGGACGTCCTCGTCCCGCTCCAGATGATGGATGGATGGATGAATTTTACTTCAATACCTGGACGATTACTCAAGCAGGAAAATACTGTGAGTGGTACAGCTGTCTTCTTCTAGATTTGTCTAACATGGAGAGGATTTGTGTTTAAATTCGACAGTAAGTCAGGAATCGCTTTGAGCTCCAGTGGTGGAAAGTAACTAAATACTATTACTCAGCTCAGGTTTTACAAGTACTGAAGTCTTTGGTTTTTGTTCTTTTATACTTCCACTGTTACTTTAATACGTTTCTGTGTGAAATACATGTAGATTAAACTATGCATGTACACTGTTACTTTGGGATTTAATGTGTATTTTACTTGTATACTTCTACTTCGTTCAGGTTCGAAGTACATTTTTAAATGCAGAACTTTCCCTTTGTGTGCTGCAGTATTCTCTGACATACTTAAAACGTGTGAACACTTGCCGCTGAAGTCTGACTTTGAGTTTCGAGCTGCACATCGAGTTCACTGGATCCTGGACTTTAACAGGCGGCGTGTAAACACGTTCTGACGTCCAGCTCAGACAAAAAGACAATCGGCCTGTTGCGTCCATTGATTTGGAGGCAGCCATGCAAACTAGGCCACCGAGCAGGGGATAATTGGGCCTGTAATTATGAAAAGTCAAACATGCAAATGAAGGTGACGATACGGCGGCCGGTCAAGATGACGTCTGGACACTTGACCTATTTTCCGTCCTGAAAAGGCGCGTTTCTTCCAGAGTCTTAACCCGGATTAGCACGTGGGAAATCATTTGGAATAACCAGT
The DNA here is from genome assembly GCF_051107435.1 of Chaetodon auriga. NCBI lineage: Eukaryota > Metazoa > Chordata > Actinopteri > Chaetodontiformes > Chaetodontidae > Chaetodon > Chaetodon auriga. Next base: position 1,877,785 of record NC_135079.1, on the reverse strand, counting down.
TCAGTGCAGGGATTAAAGCATGACTCCATGAAGGGAAATTATATAATCCACAGGTCGGACAGGATTTCTTCATTTTCTCTGCTTCTGTTCGTCTGATGAACACCTCTCTCCTGTCAGGGCCGTTCGCTCCATCCCTCGTCTCTGTCGTGACCTCTGACCTTCAGCCTCCTTCCTGTCTGTCAGGCTGGAGGAGCTGAGGCTCATTCTGCTGCCGTAAGTGACTCTGGATAAACACACCAGGCCTAAAATCCAAACACAACCTGCCGCCTCAGCCGGTGTTCGCTGCCTCGATTCTGTGTTTATTTAAGTTTCACACAGTTTTCACAATTTTGAAATGAAATTTCTACGTATGGACCAGTAACACAGTTTAGAGTCGAGGGTCAGCTGCCTTAAATTAGGCCAACTTTAGGCCACGAAACCGCACCATTTCTAACCTTCGGTAACATTTTGGTTGGTGAACGTGTGTTGTGTCGTTATAATTCTGCACACAGTAACAAAACAGGCTCTTTCTTTGGTGTTCTTTCACGTATTTAATCCCCTAGCTAATAATCCAGCAGTGTTTCATGTCCAGCTAAAAAAACAAACATGTCAGTACCCCATGCATCACATTTAGTCTGTTACAAAATCCAGAGTATAAAAGCATTAATGTTCTGCCACTAAGCAATTAGAATTAAACCATAACATTTGAATGCACTAAAAATGGTAAAATATAAAAATCTAAAAGTATAAATAGAAATTTGGTCCATCGAGTTGATTACTATAATATTATTTACATTAGATTATTATTTTTATTATTCCAGGCCCTTATTTTATATTGACTTCAACAGCAAACTGCTGCTACCGCTGCAATGGTATTTACAGAAAGGAGTTCAGTGCAGGAGCTCTATAAAAGACAAGCTAACAAAATATCTCATTTGATGTAAAAAGATGCAGTTTTTCCCTTTTTCCCCATTTGGCTCAGTGCCAATAAATACAAAGGTCTACGAACAGTTTGTTAGTCGAGCGAAACGTCTCGGGACAGCACAGCGTTAAAACAGTTAGTCTACAGCTTGTATCAAAGTTAGAAGAACAGGATGAAAAATACAAAAAGGCACACATTACAAAACCGCAGGGAGTCCGGATCCAGCGAAGAAGAAATCCGTTCGAGGCGCGCTGGCCTCGCGCTACCACGTCCTGAACGACGCGGGTTTTTGTTTCGTAGCTGTAGCGCGAGTCTGGCCACAGGAGAAGTTCTGTTGGTGGTCGAGGAGGAAGGACAAAATGCTGCTGCTCGTTCGAAAAAGTTAAACAGGAGTTTTTGTGTGTTTTTGTGGCAGTTACACCAGAGACTCGAGGCTCTCGGCGGCGCTGGCGGTTCCCACCACAATGGTACCATTGTTGTCGGAGGACTGGAGGGTTTTCTCGTCTTCTTGCGTCCCGATGAGACTCAGCATGGCTTTGTACAGGAACTGGTACTGCTCCTGTAATTCAAACAGGAAACAAACAGGTAACCAGCTGTGATATAAGAAGTTCCAGTTTCCCAGTATCGCTCTGGAAGCGCGCTAATTTACGGGTCCGTAAAGTCAGAATAACTTCCTATAAGTCAGCTGGAAAGAACAAAGTAGTTCGCTAAATTATAGAAAGAAAGAAAAAAGGAAGAAAAAGTTAACTAATTAATAAATTCCAATTAATTCTAAAATGTTTCAAATGAACTCTGTTTCCATTTTACCAGCAATTAACCATTTTCACATGGTGGCCATTTTCCTCTGATGTCACGCTCAGGATTAGAAGCTCAAACGCTGCTATCTGACAAATCGTTATCATCTCTGCTTCCTGATTGATCAGCAACTGAAAGACAATGATCATGAAAATCTGGAGGCACATCAGGTCATTTTTCAAAGTAAAACAACATAATCGTTAACCGTTTAGCTAGTGCTGGCTAACGTTAGCATTCAACCACTTCCTAGCTAACATTAGCCTTTGATTGTGTTACAGAGGAAAGGTGTAAATGAATCCTGAAATATCAACGCACACATTGGACACATTTATCTAAGCCTGCAAGTGAAAAGTGGATGTGATCGAGCTTACGACGTAACTTAGCTAGCTTAGCCGTCTCTTCAGCCGACACAGAAACGTTCTGGTGAAGTTGTGACGTTCTGCTCACTGGAACACGTTTTTCTGTGTTACGTTCATGAACATAAACATGTTGTTTTCTCTTGAAAAATGGCCGGATTTGCCTCCAGATTTTCATGATCATTGTCGTTTCAGATGTTGATCAATCAGGAAGCAGTGAAATGATAATGATTTGTCAGATTTTTGCGTGTAAACAAACTCAGCAGTAAGAGATTATATTGTCTAATCGCAGCATTTGCGCTTCCCAGTCTGAGGAAAATGGCCGCCGTGTGATTATGGTTTATTTCTACAAATAACAGGGTTTATTTTTGTTTTTATTATTTTTGAGGAAATTATTGGAAATGACAATCATTGCTTTCATGCTAAACCTTAAGAGAAAAACCACCAAGAATTCATGTTACTGTCATTATCAAACCTGTTATTATTACAATGTTTTCTTAATTTAACCATCAGCATCCAACAAATGATTTCTTCCTGAGTCAGCTGCTCTAAACTAATCCAGCCAACCTGCTTCCACTTTGTTTTTCAATGTAATTCATGTTTATCTGGTTGCATAAACTTCCCTGTTCACCGTTTATTCTATGTTAAAATAAAGCTATGAGGAAACACAGTGTGAAGTTGGTTTACTGCACACCTCGAGGGGTAAAGTGTCACCTGCTTCTGTGATTTTTCAGATATTAACATAGTAAATACTTTGTTATTGTTAGTGATTAAACTGATGGACAAAACCATGAAAATAACAGCCAATAAGCTGCGATTGTCCTTTAAGCATAAGCTGTGTGAAAGTCAGTCAGCATCATCAGCGTCTTACGATGTCGCTGAAGATTCCTGGTCTCATGAGGTTCGTCAGTTTGGCCACTTGGAAGACATCGACCGAACCTTCGGCCTCCAGCTGGCGAATCAGAGACGACAGAGCGCAGAACGTCCCCGCTGTGACTCCGCCCACACTGGAGGACGAAACACGTGATTTTCAAAAAAGTTCCTGACTGTCACTAATCTAACGGTAAACGCTGAGCAGCGGAGGTCTTACTCATCGTGGACCACGGTCGGCCCGTCCTTGCTGCCGTCCTCCTCTTTCACCAGGTTGAGCAGCTCAAAGGTGTTGCTGATGGGACTGTCCGGGTTCGGCCAGCGGGGGGCGCCGTAGTGTTTCACCTCCAGAACGTAGTCGTCCTGATGAGGAGGAGAGAGAAAAGTCGTGAGACCCCCTGAACCAAAGTGGTGAACCTCGCTCCACCCTCGAGGATGGATCACACCCAATCACCTGTCACCAATGAGCCTGCTTACCTGTGGAACGTTCCAGACAGGTGTTTTTGGAGCATCCCACAGTGTTCCCAGTCTATGTACAGATCCCGCTGTGGGTGAACTCACCTGCGTAGCCTCCAGGATGTACTCCCGGACCACCAGCATGTCCTCGTTTGCCAGACAGACGTGGTTCTCGGTCCTCTGAGTGACGGTGAACATCTCATAGCTGATTGGCTGCCCTTTGCGAGGCCAAACGACGCACGGCTCCGCCTCCTCTGTCTAACAACACAGGAAGTCATCATCAGAAGGTTTAATTTCTACTCCCCCGACAGCACCACGGCCTCTCGTCCTGCTGTCAGAAAGCAGACTGAACGAGTTTTTGTGGATTTTAAAGGAACATTTTGGGAAAGAGAAGATGAAAAGATGGCAGCATGTCACGTCTCCGTGTTAATGCTGCATTCACGCCTTTATTCTGACTTGGAAGTGTTCACACATTATTTCAGAGTGGTTAACCCCATTAGTAGCCTTGCCTTGACACCATTTAAACAGCTGAAATTAGAGTCTTTTGCTTCCTTTGCGAAACCAGGTACAAACAAAACACAGACCTTTTAAATTAGCTGAATCATTTTTTGAAGTGATGTCAGTTTGGTAAAACAGCAACAAAAGCCTCCGTCGCTGGCAGTTACGTCTAAATAAAATCCACTTTTAAACAGTCAGTTGGGCTCATATCGAAGGGTCTGCTCGCTGTTTGTTTCTGCTCTGAAGGACTACCGGGCGCAGCATCAACACACAGCCGTGAGACGGTTGTCCATCTGAACGTCTCTCTGAATATTAACTGCTTTTCCCAAAATGTTGACCTGTTTCTGTGAAAGTGGACGAACTTTAATGATGTTTAACAAACAGTTCCTCACGTCTCCTGACGGCGTCCCCGGCAGTGACACGATGACCCGGGCGTTGTGGTCCCATATCATCCCCCAGAAGTCTTTTACGGTGCCCGGCAAAGGATTCTGGGTAATGATGAACTCGTTGCTCTGCCTGTAACCCTGCAGGGACAGAAGCATGGTGTCGTGTGTTTTACCGCTTCCATGTGATGATTGGACTGATTTTCAAACTGATGAAGAGGATGATTCGCCTCGCTATCGATAAGAGACAAATATTTCAGTGTCCACTCTGTCGATATTCTATGGACTCAAGACATCCTGGAGCTCTGTGATGAGACTTCATATCTGTCTCCGACTCTGGACGAGATTCAAACCTGAACAGGACGGGTTTGTTCTTACCGTGATGTACGATGCGTTAATGTAGTCCGACGTCTCCCCCGCCGTCGTGGACAGGCGCACCCGCGACCTCTCGACTGCAAAGACAGGAGACAGATTTCAGCCATGCGGTTCTGTCTCGTCTCAGTCTCATCTAACCTTCCTCTTCCTAAATGCTGCAGCGCCTGAGCGGACCAACGTGCTGGACTCACCGGGGATCACGGAGCAGCTTCTGTTCTTGCTGCGGTTGCCGTCCTGCAGAGCTGCAGAGAAGTCGTGCTGCTTCACTCCGGAGTGACAAACCAGCTGTGGAGAAAACCAAACATGTGTCAGTGACCGGGGAGCCAGCGCTGAAGCATCCTGACGAGCTTCAGCAGCGTCAGTGCACAGCGACACCTGACGCGATCCTCCACTGAAGTCTGTGTGTAATTAGTTGGAGACATTTTGGGGTGTGGACGGTGGCTTAGAGGACGTCATGGAAGCAGGAGCAGAAAAAAGAAATGTCACAGTATAATTAATGATTGAAGCAGAACTGTTTGATGAGCCGCTCACCTTGAACTGTTTGTCCAGGTGCGTCCGTCCCGCTGGCCCCGGGATCAGCAGCTCGTCCACGTACCTGTGCAGGTGAGCTGCCGCCACCTCGGTCTCTCCACACAAGATGGCTTCCACCAAGGCGTCGTGGATGAAAACATACTGTTCCTGCAGAGATTTGATGCTTTATCCTTATTTTTATTTTCATCCTCATTCTACTCTATTTGTAGCTTGTTTTTCTATTTTATTCTGTGGTTTTATGCTTTGTCTTTATTTTTATTTTCATCCTTTTTTCATTATCAGGTGGGTTTTATTCTCCATCTTATTTTCCATTCATTTTCTACCTGTTCATCTGTCTCAGTCACTTCATGTGATTTCTTTGTCATAAAGCACTTTGAGCTACAATTCCTGTGTGAAAGGTGCAACACAAATAGAGTTTATTATTAAATATTATTATCAAAGAATGAATTTGAAATGATTTATGGTCAAATCAGAAAGAACTGAGACTGTTCTCATGCTGAATCTCCTTCAAGTCAAAGTATCTGCAGCTCTGTGAGGCTTCATCCTCTGGGGACGAATTACAGCTTTTCAGCTATAATTCGCTCAGTTTTTAAAGAAGCCGCACTTTAACCTGCAAACTGGTTCAAACTACAGTCTGTTTAAAGGTAAAATCTGACAGCTGAGGACAGACAGGAAGTTGACCTCTGACCTCTGTCTGAACCAGGTAGTTCCTCTGCGTGCGGATGTGTTTGAGGAAGCTGGAGATGTTGACGGCCTTTTCGTCTCTGATCTGCTTCAGCATGCTGTCGAGGACGATGTACGTCCCCGTCCGGCCGACGCCAGCGCTGCACGGCGAGGAGAGGAAAGACGAGATGAATCCAGGTTTTGACGACGTCGGGACGAAAAACAAAAACAAAACAAAGATGGTACCTGCAGTGCACCACCACCGGGCCCGTGTCCTCCGTCCTGGTCCTGGAAGACTTGCGGACGAAGGTGAGCAGCGGCAGAGCAAACTCTGGGACGCCCATGTCGGGCCACTGGGTGTAATGGTACTGTGTGACTGTCCGCTCGTTGCTCCGCCCCTTCTGGGAGCCCTGCAGGTGAAGATCAAACAGGAAGTGGTTCAGAGGAAACCTTAAAAACGTTAAAGAGCACTGTTTAATTAATTTTGGGATTGAAGTTTTAAACTGAATGAATTCATTATTTAGAAACAGAAGAACAGAATTATTCATCCTTTGATCTACGTTCTGTTCCATGTTAAGACCCAAAGAATTTCTACTTTCTCTGGTCAGTTTGGTCCTTAATGTGTATAAATAATAACATTTCTGATAGCACTTGAACGCAGCTGCTGTCTGATCGGCTGTTGGTCTGACCTTTTTGGCGTGGGTGTTCCTGACAGTGAACGTCCTCTGGGTGTAGTAGGCGAGCGCTCTGCTGCTCTTCACCGTCACCAGGAAGCCGCCGTACTCCTCCTGCACCTCCACCGGCCAGTACTGATCGCACTTCCTCTGAGGAGACCAACATCAGAGGGTTTCAGTGTGTTCCTTCTTTACTGCACGAATGTACACAGTCCAGCTGAGTCCAGCTGAGTCCAGCTGAGTCACAGTGAGTCCAGCTGAGTCCAGCTGAGGTCAGGTCGTTTGTGAAGTAAAATAAACGTCAGAGTTTCAGATCTGGTCACTCACTCTTCCTTTCTCCACCAGGTTGGTGATCATGACGATGATGGAGACGTTCTGCTCCCAAACCATCTTCCAGAAGTCCTCGGTGCTGGACCTCAGCGGACCCTGAGCGGCGATGTACGACCGCGGCTTCTTGAAACCCTGAGGAGACGCACAGCGGCTGCATCAGCTCTTAAAAACTGCTAGAAGACATGAAACCTCAAGAAAAACACCAACTTCCACAGCAGCCTGACATTAAAGTGAGTTTTAGTGTCGCAGTGTCCATAAAGGTTTGATTCAAGGTGCTTTCAGACGGGATTCAACCTGAATTTAGTGCCAGTCCATGTAGTAAATGCTGAAACGCTCAAACCTTTGGCCTGACAGATTCATCTAAGAGATTTCAAGACATTTACTTAAAGCTGAAAAAGTCACCAAAGTCTACAGGACTTATCCAACCCACAAATGTCCACAAGCTTCCATGACTACCCATCCGATACTGGTGGACCAACACTGCTGATGGAGACCAAACCAGAGCTCAGAGGAGAGTAAATGTTGGACTTTTAATCATCAGATGGAAACAAACACGACTCTAATGGGACGATCATGCTGCTGCTAACACTGAGTCTTTATGTGGCGGTAAGATGTCAGGGCTCCCTCTGTGGTCAAAATGAGTCACTGCAGCTTTAAACCGAGCCGTCAGACTGATTTAAAACGTCGGTTTCACCAAAAGATCCTTCAGACAAACACTTAACAGTGTTTCAGATGTGCAGGCATGGACTCATTTTGGCTGCCTGCTTTCAAACTTCAGTCAAATCTGCAATGTGACTTTGATTCACGATGAGCGGAGAAGCCTGAGAGACTCTGCTGCCACATCAGAGAATAAACTGCAAATCAAAGAAACACTTGCAGTTCAAACACAGAGCGGCTGATGTTGATACGCAGTCCTGCTAACTGCATCCCATTGTTCCACTGAGCTACAGGCGGCTGCATCACAGCAGGATGTGCAGCGGTGCGCCGACAAAGACAGAAGAAGAAGAGCGCTTGGTGATGAACATGGATGTAAACAATGCTCGATTAAAGCGCTCTGCCAAAGTTCTGTGAGGAGGGAAACACGTACATTCAACAAATTTGGTCGAGCTCAAGGATTCACGCGATTCATTTTGGTGAAAAGCGCCGAATGTAAATATAACTTTTGTTTGTTTAAAAGAAAAGTCGACAGGGCACCTTTAAGGCCAGCGCAGGAAAGAACGTGTCACATGCTCTCAACAGAGGGCAGCATTCAATCACTGGCTTTAATGCTTCTGTAACCTTCACATGACTGACAGTGTGAAGTTGCCTTCACACTGTGAGACGCAGACAAAAGTGTGAGCTCGAGAGATCCTCGACGTGCTTTTACCAACTTTGTCACCTGTACGGCGGCTCTCCAGAGAGGCCGTGACAGGCACGGGGCTTTTTGTGTCGCCTCTGCCTTTCACAAAACAACAAGATACTGCAAATTAGATTTTAATGCGCGTGATAAGAATAAAGGCGAGCCACGCGGGTCCCTGCTAACAACAGCGTGGCTAATGAATAGCTTTAGAATTATGCAGGGGGGCAGACTGACTTTGGTTTGGGAAGACAGAAGGAAAAAGAAGTGACTCCGATGGTGAAGTCAAAATAAGTTTTTGCTGTGTTCGCCTGGTTCAGCGCCGAGAAGACAGAAACGGGTTCCTTACATCCACGTAGTTCGCGTTGATGTAGTCCCTCGTCCTCCCGTCGGTGTCGGCCTGCGGCGACAGTCTCACCCGGCTGTGGTCATCTGAGGTTTGGAGACAAAAAGCAGCGACGTGTGATCAGATCGGTGTGGACGTCCATGTCTGTTCTGTTTCAGTCGAGTTCAGGTCATTTCTAGAGTTTTTTGCAGGTCAAAATGATTTGAATGCATCCAGATTTAAACTTTTACTTCTGTTTCTGGACACTTTCACCTTGAATCTTCTTCAGAAAAACCCTAAAAACAAGACAAACCGTCTGCAGCCGTGCTAGCAGCTCTGTGAGGCTTCATCCTCTGGGGACCGTGAATGAAAATAACTCGTTTATATTCTTCTTGTAAAAGCAGAGCTCTCAACGCCACACACTTAAAAACAAATACACACTTTCATTTTTTATAAGCTTCACTGCAGTTTTTAGCAAACTCAAACAGCAGGAAATGGTGCGTCTGTTGGGACTATTTTCAGCGGCGGATGAATCTACATTTGGTGCTGCAGTAAGTGTTTGTGGCAGCAGGACGGTGTGTGTGTGTGTGGGTGTGTGTGTGTGTGTGTGTGTGTGTGTGTGTGTGTGTGTGTGTGTTCATAGTGAACATGTCAGCCAGAGCAGCAGTGAGGCTCACTGATGTGTTTTTAGTACTTTTCAGAATAATATACAATATCTATAATATTATTCTTATGTGCTAAGCTAAGCTAACACATCCTACACACTCGTCTTCGGTCTGAAACACACAAAACCTTAAATTTCTCGTTCTGAGCTGTGAAACCCTCGGTGTGGACTCACAGGCCAGGATGTTGCTGTATCTGTTTTTGTTCTTGTTGTCAGGATGGTTGGAGCTGTCGGTTGTCATCCGCATGTCCACCGTGCACGCCTGGACCTCCTGTGTGGACAGTGGACAGAGTTTAGGTATATAAATAAATAAATACACCAAACTGAATGAAATACAGTCTAAAAAGGGCAAAATTGTGATTTAAATCAACTGTCAGAACAAGTCAGCGAGGTTGTGATATAATGAGAACGCTCAGGACAGTTTTGGTACAAACTCATTTTCATGGGAACCAAAGAAGAATTCCTCTTTACTACAAAACATCACAGTGACCTTCAGAGATTACTGAACGCACTTTAGAGAATATCCTCGACTGCCGTCCTGGTTACTCGAGAGAAGTGTGGACAGTTTCAGGATTTTTATCTGTGGCAGAAAACAGTCGCGGTGAAGACTCTTCAGATGTACTTTTCCATGATGTCTGATGTCCGCGTGTATATTTTAACTGTTATATTTCTACATAAGTAAATGATTTTATTACTTCTTCCATGGATGCATTAGACTTGGATACAACACAATGAAGCAGCCATGCTGCCAATTCATCTCAGTGGTCAAGTGTGGTACTGCAACAACAAAGCCACTGCAACCAACGGAGAATTTTCCCCATAGACCGCCGATACCAAAGAGACATCTGTAAACTTTCTACTTTGATTTTTTTAAAACAACAAAGATGAGCATTTGTAAACTTTCCATCGGAGCTTAAAAAGCTGTTTTTGTGTGTATGATGTAATCTGAGGGTAAAGTTTAGTGAAGAGAAAAACTTTTGAAGGTGAGCTGCTCTGTAAAGAACGGGCGCCGTGTCGGAGTCAAGTGTCTGTTTCTTCGAAGGCATCCGTGACTTCAGCGACGGCGCTTTCTAACATCCACATTAACAAAAACACTTTGCATTACAAGACCAGACAAAAGCAGCTACAAGTGCAGCAGGAGAGCGTCTTACCTCGTAACTCTCCTTCAGTATCTAATGATGAGGATGAGGGTGAGGAAGCAGCAGGCAGCAAGGACGTTTCCGTGACAACACAGTCAACCAAAGAGGTGCAAAAATACAAATTACAAGACGACACAGAAAACAACTGGAGACTGATTCAAGTCACAGTGCAGCTCATGCTACTGCCAACACGAAGGGAAGATCAACCGAAGACAGCCGACGTTTCCTTATTCCAGACTTTCATCATGGTCGGGGCACGCCACGCTGCATTCTGGGAATTTTAGGGTCTGACACACCACCTCTGCGCTTCAGTATAATTTTGGTGTTTGGATATTAATCTCAAACATTTCTGGGACCTCCGTCCATTGGTTTCAACTTTTAGAGCTGAGTGTCAGAGATTCAGGTCTTTCTTTGGGACTGATTCAGCTCTGACTCAGAGAGGTGGGATTACTCAAGATACCCAAAGTCTTTCCTTCTTTGCCTCTTGGCTTTGCTTTTCCTTGACTTTAAGGTCTATTTTTTTCTTTCTAGCTAACACAATGCCTTGATTCAGCGATTAGCGTCCCCTCCATGTCGTCTCACTGTCTTTGTGTTGATTTTTCCTTTGTGGCACATTCAGAAACAAAGTGGAGCTTTGATTCAGGGAGTGACTGACGCCATGTTGCCTGTTCACTGTTTGTTCTGCTGACAGTCGACAGGTAAAAGACACCTGACAAGCTGATTATTAAGTCACTATCTCACACCTGTGAGTACACCGTTAGCTGTAGTTATCATCACTGATAGTCTTTTTCAAGATGGATTCCTGATAATTATGATAACAGACTCTGAAATACCATATTTCCTCAAATACAAACCAGTAGTCAAATAAAAGCCCGGTCTCTAATAGAGGCCTGGGGAACAAACAGGGATGGATAAACTCCCAGTCATGTGCATGCTGACTAAGCATAATGGACGCAGTTTTGAAGTATTATTGTCCTTTCAGTCACGCCGGTGTTTGTATATTAATGTCTCTGTAAAACTGCATTTAGTCACGTACAAGCGCCACAAGATGGCAGCAGTTAGATTTCAAGTGTCGTATTGGAACCTTACAAGCCAACGAGGTTTCCACAACACGCTCCAGAAAATGTTTCATAAAAAAAGCCTTGTTAAGACACAAAGCATTTCGGTCCACTGACGTGATTGAGGGCTTTTAATGTGAAATGGATACAGGAAGTGTTTGTACTGACAGTGTAATGCAGTTAATGGAAGCAAAGAGGACTGGATCAGACTGAGGCTAATTACACTCATCAGACGTCTTATTAGAAATAAATGCCTGCTTCTAATATAAGTCTGTTTCAAATAAAGGCCCGGGCCACTATTTGAGGAAATGCAGTAATCCTGTAGGGTTGCGGTCAAAGCGTGTCCAGTAACAGTGTGACATCATCATCACAACTCATCATGCAGCGTGCAGACATCAACATGATGACAGCCAGACACCCCCCCACCCACACACCCCCCCCCACCCACACACACACACACACACACACACACACACACACACACACACACACACACACACACACAAACAAACACACACAAACATTCACATTTCAAGCAGCAGAAAAACATCTTTTCATTTCACTTCAAGTGGAAAAACGATCCGGTCTTCGTACCTCAAACTCTCGCTGGAAGCCGTGGCTGTCGCGAAGCTCGGCCACGTGTTTGACAAACTCCTTCACTGGAAAAGCTGTTTCTTTGTCTGGAGGACAAACAGGAAACGACACTGACGTACCGGCAGAACGAGACGGAGACGTGGAACTCTGCTCTGAAGTGTGTGTATTTGTACTGTGTCTGTGCTTGAGTTGCAGTAAATGTTTGCAGTATGAGTACAGACGAGGTAAACCTCTGCGCCTGAGTACATTTTTGAAATTGAGGATTTTTTTTTTTAAAGTGAGGACATGCTTAAAACACGAGGACGCATTTAGAAAAGGCATTTTCAGAAATTAAAGACATTTTAGAAACGGGTATTTTTTAAAGTGGTGACTTTTTTTTCAAAGGAAGAAATTTTTACAAAACCGACAATAATTTGGAAAGGAAGGACATTTTAGAAGAGTGAGGACATGTTTGGAAGATGAGCATGTAGGACGTGAGGACACTTTCAGAAATTAAAGACAATTCAGGAATTAAGAATATTTGTTAAAGTGATGACATTTTTTGAAAAATGTGGATTTTTAGCGATTTTTCACACAAACAGAGGAGAAGCTTCAGACCCACGGAGGACTGAGGGAGGGGCCGTTTGAAGGCCCAGACGTGGTTTTAGGGTTCAGGTGACGGTTTGGGTTCCTGTTAGAGGTCTAGAGGAAGTGTCACTCCTGAACGTTCTTACCTTTGTTCTCATGAAAAGCTTTTTGCGCCGACCTGAATCTGCTCTCAGGTTACAAGTCCTTCAGAGCAAATTTGAGATTTTGGGCTGCATAAATAAAACTTATTTGATTTCACTATTAAGTCTGCGTGGGTCCTCACAAGCAAACAAACGTGTGAGAGAGTGTGTGTGTGTGTGTGTGTGTGTGTGTGTGTGTGTGTGTTACCAGATGTTAACGTAGCAGTGGACGGTGCAGCGATGACTCTGGGTGAGGAGCTCTCGTCGATGTAGAAATGAGCCGTCTGAAAACATGTCCTGCAGATGAACACACACACACACACACACACACACACACACACACACACACACACACACCTCAGTAAACATCAGAATATATTTTCATTTCAAAATAACTTACTTTTACTCGTGAACGTTTTTTTTAATGCAGTTCTGTTTGCAGTAACAATATATAAAGAAATAAATGGGCAGTTGGATAAATTTTTCACTATTTTTAAAGTTAATTGAACAAAATTTATGAAAAACTGTTTTGCATAAAACCAACAGAAATGTTAGAATCCACAGACAGAAATTAAAATAAAGGATAAAATGTTGTGCAGAAAGAAATGTGGCTGAAACATAAATACCACTAAAAACAATTTTAGGTTGTTTTTGTTTATTTTCTCTCAACTGTGCAGTAACACAGTTTATTCTCCATATTGGACACAGTATTTTTATACACTGTACACATACATAGAAGTAGTATTTCTCAAGTGAACAAATGACATTTTTCTCCTAAGAATATTGGCAATAGAATTTTTTATGGCATAGCAGTATTTTTTAGCATTTAGCATTTTTTTTTGGAATCTGTACATAATGGACTTATACACAGTTGTTTTTCTATTTTGCATCCTGTGTACTTTTTTTGTGTCACTCTTTTTGCTCTTTGTAGTATTTGCTGACTTCATTTCCCCTTCTGTGGGATCAATAAAAGAGTTTTTTGGGGTTAAGTTAAAATACGCAGTATATTTCTACTGTGTTTGTGTATCTGTACTGACGCCATCCTTCAGCCTGAAAGGCAGAACATGCTTTTGTTTTCATGTGACTCTGCCTTGTCCCACATTTTGGAGAATACACGAATAATCTTCCCGTAAACACAAGAAAAAGCTGTTGTGTTAATCCTTGACAAGTTTTTAAAGGGATGAGATGGCCTCTGATCTGAACCTGCGTTGTCTCAGCCAGAAATGGACATCAGGGATTATCACCCACGAAAAAAAGGAAAAAATAAAAACAGTGAAGGCGCTGAGCTCTGAGATTAAAGGCGAGACGTGCAGGAAACAAACTGTGACGAGTGTTTATTCATCGACTGAAAGCTGGATTTCCATTCGTCAAAGTGACTTCTTTCATCTTAAACACGTTCATTTCTACACATTTTCACTGCGTTTCACCTCTTTTTTATTTCTCTATCAAAGCAAACGGAGAAGCAAACCTCTGTTTCTCCATGGAAAAATGACCTGCATGTTAAATCAATACAATAATCAATAAAATGTGACTTAAATGACAGTTTGTGGAGCTCAACAGGAAGAATAAAGGCCTTCTGACACGAGTGTATGATGAATGCTTTTCTTCCCTGAATACTGATTTTTTATTTTTTTTATCTCCATATTCTTCTTTAAGGTGATCAACATCCATCCCTTTCTGTCAACACTGATGCATCTACAGCAGTTATTGATCTGCTCTGACCCTGATAAACAATCATGAAGACAAACCGGGAGGTGAAACCGTCACATCACAGGAGTTTAGATCCACCGTCACACAAATTTCAGACATTATTCGAGTGAAGTTTCCCGTCATGAAAGGACAAAACGTCCTCGTGTGGATGTAAACATGTTTTGGAGAAGCTGTCGTCGTGCCCTGGAGGCGTCTCTTTCAGAACATCAGACGGCTGAATGGGCTTTATCGGCGGCTGTGAGGCCGAGACAATGTGTTGATCTGTTGTTGTCGTGTGTGATGTCGCCTTTAACGATTGGCTGAACCTGCTTCACTGCGGCTGAGAGAGCCGACCTTGAAGAAAACGAGAGCCAACGTTTGCCTTGTTGTTACAAGACTGACTGACCTAAATAAAAAAAGCTTGAGGTTTGAAAACGGAGCAGAAAACTACGTGAAGTTTTCATGAATCAAATCGCGGCAGACACAAAGAGACGCACATGATGCAACAAACACATCACTTCATCGATCACATGTTTTCTACCCTGTAAAACATGGAAATGGAATTTATTGATCAGGTTCAATCGTCTCTGGATCCTACAGCGAGTTAGAAACTGGATAAAAAGTTACGCTTCCAGACTGAGTGGTGCTCTCAGCTGTTAGCTTAGCCTCGAGCTAATGTCACTGTGCTCCATCAGATACGCTGCAGCCTGTTCAGACAGCTCACGTTTAGAGTCCCTCATCGCACCAAGACTTCACCTTCTGACAGACTATTTGATGCCGTGAGACGTTATTTTACATTTCTAGTCCAAAGATGAAATTCTGCTGCTGCTCATTGGCCAATTTAGAGCATTTTACTTGTTTATCTACTGAGACTGAAACTACTTAATCAGATTATACTGACGGAGGATGTAAGAAGCTCAGAAAGAACTTCAGCCTGAAACCAGAAAACAGCTGCTGCTCATTAACAAACTCACACTGTCTGTGTTGAACTCTGCACGTTTGTCTGCAGGTGCAAAGAATCCAAATTAATCTGAAGTGACATTTCTGGGAACAACATTTTTGCTGTTCAATCTAAACCTTCACTGAGACTAATGAACACTTCTGTCTGAATCTGCCTGCGATGAAAGACGCTGCTGTTTGTGTTTGAAGCACGTGGTGCAGAAGCTGCTGCAGAGACAAAGCTGGACTTCACCACGTGCCTCTAAAAATGCTCATTTGCTGCACATCTCTCAGCTCGCTGTGAACTTCCATCAAAGTGCTTGACCTCAAATGCACAGCAGCAGTGTCCAAATGAGCACCGTGCTGTCGGCAGGGAGGGAAAAGGACACAACACCAGCAGGATTAGCGCAGTTTGGCCTCCCGCCGCTCGCCCTACAAGACGCTGACACGATTCTTTCTGTCCGACATAATCAGGCGGATGTCCTTTTCTGTCCCCCGTCCCTCTCTGGACGCTCTCGGCTGAGTGGGCGCTCGCAGCGCCGCAGCCAAGGTACATCCTTCAGCGGGGATTAATCCCCCTGCTCCTCAGATTATTACCAGCTTAGCACTGCTCAATCTTGGAGATACAACAACAAGCAGAGCGCAAAACAAGAACAATATGTTGAGGCTCGGGGAGCGAAGGCACAGCCGCTGAAAAATACGACAAACTGTTTACACGGCGCCTGACAGCGTGTCCTTGATTGGATTTCTCAAGTTGGTTATTTCACGGTCTGAGAGGGCAGCGGCGTTTTCTCACTTCTTCTGTTTTCAGCCAAACATTTGGGTTTATGCCCTCCTCAGATATAAAAGAACACTTTCAAACTGCTCTCAAAAACAATTTTGTTTTTTTTTTCCAAATGCAGTATTTCATACAGTAGAGCTCAATACATAAAAAAAAAAAGGAGAAGAAAAAAACAGCATCTCTCAAGGTCAACCGAGAGGAATCAAAAACACTGCTGTCAAAAGCGAGCGGCGGCGACAGCTGAAAGGCTTCATTCAGGCCGCCGGCAGCCGCATCAACAGCACGACACAGGAGGCATTGTTAGCCCCACACACACACACACACACACAAATAAAACATTCGGCACAATGGAAGCCCGAGCCTGAGCTCTCAGTCAAATATGAGTCTTCTGGATGAAGTCCACTTCACGCCCCCTCCCTGTATTATATGACATATGATGGGGTTGAAGGGCGGGTGGTGGAGGCTGAGCTTCCACTTGGAGCTTCTACGTGTTTGTGTGTTTTGAGAGATACGGTATCGACTACTCACTCCTACAACCGTGAATCAAAAAAAGTCTGGACTCTGAACGTAAAGAAAACCAGAATCAATCGTTTCCAATCAAACTGACAGCAGTTTCCTGAAGTGTCTCTGAGTCCATGTGTTCATCTCCTTCATCCAGTCATGTGTTCACAAAGTGGTGAACAATAAACAGATATTAACAAACGAGCTCAGACGTTAAATATATTGTCTTTGTGCTGTTTTCAGGTGACTTCCTGTCAGAGGACCAGCAGGTTCGCCCACAGACTGAAGTCAGTGATAGAAACTGATCGTTCCTGCAGGACTGGTTCAAACTTCGACTTCAGGAATTTGACTGGCGCTTCACGGGGAGGTAGAGGCTCCACGCATCATCGTTTTGGGTGATGTTAATTAGTTTTTATTTCCAAATGAAGATGAATCTGCAGCAGTTTTGACACTGCGATAGTGAAAGTTGTGGATTTAGACAAACACCGTCAGAACTTGGAAACTTGGCTCGTTGGGATAGAGATGAATTTAGGTTCTCCAGTGACACGAGGAAACATGAGGGCCAGCGCAGAGGAGCCGCTGTGCACACCTTCAAGCGAGCTGATTGGTCGGTTTGAAATGGCGAAAACAAACATGTAAATCAGAATCTGTACAAGGATAAAAGAAAATAACCATGTTAAGGTAACTACACCTGTGATCGTCCACAGGCGATGTTCTCTTCTAGTATTCTCTAAGTAGTATCTCGTAGAGTTTTTGGGCTTCTAGAGTTCATGGTCATGCCGCAAGGGCCCAACGAAGGAACGCTGTGCTGCTGCAGCTCCACGACTTTCTCCTCATGAGGCATTCGCTACTGTTGCTATAGAAATTCAATGTTCATGCATGTGTTTATTAAAGTAGCTCCGTCAGCAGAGTCACCAGCGCTGTTCAGATTCACCGAGAGCTGCTTCTGCTTAAATCTTACACTATAAATAGTAAATTTGAGGCTGTAAGTGTCTGATTGAAGTGTGAAAGATCTCAACAGGAAGCTGTTTTTTAAGACGTTGATATGTCAGGACGTGTTTCTGGCGGCCTGCTGTTGTCCTCTAATGGTCAAAATGATGAAATAAACGCAGTAGCAGCAGTACTGACCTCCAGTAGATGAGGATACTGATGAGGACGATCAGGCCGAGGACGGTGAGGGTGGAGATGACGGCCAGAGGAACCACCGCCTTCCTCTCCCTTTCCCTGATCGAACCAACCCTTGATTCGTGGCTGCTATTACTGGCGTCTGACGAGAAAGAACAGAAGAGAAAGTGAAGAAGAAAGAAGTCAGAGCCATCGGCTGGTGCATCCTGGAGGTCTGCCATCACTGTGTTTCTCAGAGGAAAAGCTGCTCTGGTTCCAGAAACCGAGTCAGCAGAACCAGAGACACAGATAGTAAACCAGTGACTCCCAGCTTCCTCTGGTTTCATCCATTGCTTTGAACTATTTCAACATGTTTCCATTACTTAATGTTATTGCTAACAATTTCCACCGATGGTCCATTACTTTTAGCAAACAATTTCCTTCATTTCAACTGTTTAGACCTTTCTGTCCACGTGTTAACTCATTTCTACGAACCCTCAGCATCAACACTTAGAGTTCAGGGGTTACAGCTGAATCAGTTTGGGATATACCTTCTGATAAATTTAGCAAGCCGACTCTGCATTTCAACTGCTTCTCCGTTACCTTCAGCCTATTTCAACCACTTTCCCATTACTTAATGTTACAGCTACCAATTTCCACGAACAGGCAACTCTTGCAAACTGACACCTCCTGGTTGGGCATCACTGTGGTCTACTACTACGACTGACTACTTAAAGGGAGGAACCAAACAGGAAACCAGTTTCCTTCTCTAACACCAGTTGTTTTTTTCACTGGAATTTGCTATCAGAGTGTTCAAAAACTGTTCATCTGGCCCTCTTAACATTAAATACCCAAACAAAATGATGGACTGCCAAAACCAGGCTGGAATGAACTGGAATGATCCTCCACGAGCGGGGAGAGGAATGTAACCCCGTCGGATCGGGAGAGGGAAGTCTACAGAAGAATCCCACTACATTTCTGCACAGTTAGCTTCTTATGCCCACGACATTTGAACATCTGTGGGACTGCAGATCAAAGACCAGGGAAGTTTCTTATGTGATCACATATTGATATTAGTTGGGTGCAGTATACGAGGGCTTCTGAGGAATAAATGCGGCAGGCTTGGACGGTCTACGTCCAAAGGGCAAACATTCATAGCATCAGGCCACATTGCTAATACTTGACCCCGCTCATGGAGGTTTTTCTTCGAAATTTCCATACGTGTCCTCATCCCTCTTGACATGTGACATTGTGTCTTAAAATTTCGTGGAGGTCCCAACAACGTGGAAGCAAACACCAAAACGCATGAGAGTACCGGACGACCTACGATGACTCAGGTTTGATTCAGCCGATAAGCTCATTTCTGCCTCCAGAGCAGCTTGACCTCCTTGAACTGTTCGCAGAGGTAAAACTCCAACATTCTCAGATTTTTAATAACTACTTCAGAAAGAAACATGAACCATATTAAGAGCCCAGCACTGAAACACAATGTACCACCATTCACATTCACCCACCTACGGCACAAACACGAAACTCATCACATTCAAGCCACCTGCCAAACCACTTGAAAGAAGCACAGAGACGTTCAAAGACTCACAATCAAAACTCCATCACAGATCAAACGAGAACACATTCATCAAGCTCGAGTCAATCAAGCAGCATAATTGTAACTTTGAATAATGGGAAGAGAAAACTTGACGGCTGAACCTGACCTCAGCGAGCAGCTGCTGCTAAATCCTCTTTATCGTCTGATAACCAGCACAGAAAACACTAGTCTGGATTAACCTTGACCAGCAGTGGAATGTAACGAAGTACATTCACTCAAGTACTGAGCTGAAGTACAAATTTGAGGTACACATTGTACTTCTGCACTTGCACTTTTGCACATTTCAAAGGGGAACTTTTTACTTCACTGCCTTTATCTGACAGCTTTTTTTCAAAGAAAACTTTTGAAGAGCTTAAAACATTTTGTCAGAAATCAAACTACCCGACAGTTTGTACAACTGCAGCTTCGATAATTAGTTAAACCTCAACCAACTCCAACAGGAACATCCTGCTGAGACATGAATGAGGAGACACAATGATCTAAAGACCAGAGACAAGAGGACAGCAGACACAGAGACACAATGATCTAAAGAGACCAGAGACAAGAGGACAACAGACACAGAGACACAATGATCTACAGAGACCAGAGACAAGAGGACAACAGACACAGAGACACACTGATCTAAAGAGACCAGAGACAAGAGGACAACAGACACAGGAGACACAATGATCTACAGAGACCAGAGACAAGAGGACAACAGACACAGAGACACACTGATCTAAAGAGACCAGAGACAAGAGGACAACAGACACAGAGACACAATGATCTACAGAGACCAGAGACAAGAGGACAGCAGACACAGAGACACAATGTACATAGACCAGAGACAAGAGGACAACAGACACAGAGACACAATGATCTAAAGACCAGAGACAAGAGGACAACAGACACAGGAGACACACTGATCTACAGAGACCAGAGACAAGAGGACAACAGACACAGAGACACAATGTACATAGACCAGAGACAAGAGGACAACAGACACAGAGACACAATGATCTAAAGAGACCAGAGACAAGAGGACAGCAGACACAGAGACACAATGATCTAAAGAGACCAGAGACAAGAGGACAGCAGACACAGAGACACAATGTACATAGACCAGAGACAAGAGGACAACAGACACAGAGACACAATGATCTAAAGACCAGAGACAAGAGGACAACAGACACAGGAGACACACTGATCTACAGAGACCAGAGACAAGAGGACAACAGACACAGAGACACAATGTACATAGACCAGAGACAAGAGGACAACAGACACAGAGACACAATGATCTAAAGAGACCAGAGACAAGAGGACAGCAGACACAGGAGACACTTAACTGCACTTTTAATACTTAAATAATACTGTTAATACTCATTCTTACTCAAGTACTATTTTAAATGCAGGACTTTTACTGGTAAGAGTATTTTCACAGTGTGGTATTAGTACTTCTAGGATGTGAAATCTTCCTCCATCGCTGACCTTGACTGCCAGTTTGTTAGAACTCACCACTTTTGCACAATCTGACTCAGTTCAGCCGTGAATGGCTGGGTCAGGCCTGTTGACTAGTTCATAGAGAGCCTGTTGTGTGCTTCCTACTCTGTGAACCTTCAGAGGAAAACCCATTCATTCAATCATCCATCCAGCGGATCTTTGTCTGCCTCTCAAAAGCCCTGGACACACTGGTGATGATAATGGGCAAAGAAAAGAAAAAGACCCGGACAGAAGATGAGAAAGGTTACTCTTTTGGTGCAAAGACTGAAGTAAAAAAAGATGAGTCAAAGCAGATCTGATGAGAATTAAGGACACGAAACTTCTCCTCAAAGTTCCCACTGAAAGGATTTTAATTAAATGATGCAGCTCGACTAAATGATGAAGATGGAGCTCTGTCACTACACGCCTGAATGTCAGGGGCACAGATATGGAAATACACTGAGAAAGGTAGGCGGCTCGTTTTAGCCCAAAATAATACCACCAGTTTTTACATGGATTTCCTTTGATTTCAGTTCATTTCTGAGACCCCGAATCACAATGTGGACACCACACGACGCCCAACATCCTCAGACCGCTGATTCATTTAAATTCACAACTGTTAAGAGACTTGAGACTTGCTGCTAACAGATAATCGTGACCGCAGCGAATGACGCGCTCTGTAATTTCCCTCTGTTACAGTTCAGTCTCAGCCATGTTGTAAAGCAGCTGCACACACAGACCATTTTAAAAAACGCTTGCTTATTGAGCTAACGGGGAAAATCCAAATGGTTACGATCAAACAACAACAAGCAAACACAAACAAAATAACACAAAACAGGTATACGAAAAATAAAGTATGAATTGAGTGTTTCTCGTGTTCCAGTGCGTCCTTGAAAACACTAATTCAGAGTTTTAAACAGGTGTTTCAGTTCTACTACACAAAAACATGAAGGCAGCTGTTTGTTGACTGATGGATTATCTGTCTGCAGCAAGTTTGGAGCCCCTGAAAATTGATTTTTATAGAAATTAGGAGCCAATAGGAAGGAAGGAAATCAGTGTAGAAGCTGGAGGGATGATTTAGGGTTAATGGTGGAACCAAATTAAGACTTGGCTCTGATCTAAAAATCAATCGGGCAGCAGTCATGTGTGCATGATTTGTTGTTAATGAGGTACAACATTCTTTAAAGCCTCCACATCAGGATCAGTGCTCCCACTGAACCAGCTGAATGAGCTGTATTCAGGTCATCAGAGACTGTAAAATCTTTAATAAATAGCTTCCTGGCTTGTTCTGTTTACTGAGGACTGAAGTCCTCTGTGAGACGTTTATGATGCAGCGCAGTCAGAGACAGCACAGGTGGAGATGCTGTTGGACCACTTGAAGCTTTGAAGGGCTTTGCTGCCCTCTGGTGGCCATGATGCATTAGGAAGAGATGATCTCTATCAGCTGTTTTGTTAGAAGGTGAGGCTGACTTCATTGCTGTCCTAACCTCTAATTAATTTCATTAATTTGAATGTAGGAACATATTAACCATCTGTCATGTGGACATATTAGCTATAGTGCAACATATTTGATGTACACCCTCTAATTTAACATTCAATTAATCAAACTGCCTCTGACTTACTATAATTATTATTTTTCCATAATTATGTGAGTTTGTGCTGTTGGTAAATGCAGGGAAGTACTGGAGTGGCTAAAGGGTTTTTGAAGAAATGAAATTCCAAATGTTCGGTGAATATTTGCATCGATGGATTAAAGTTCTTGAGAGAAAAGAGGCGAGTTTCTCCTTCACTGGTTCTCAGTTTGCAGCACTCCAGTGGCAATAAAAATAGAGTCACCACTTCTTGATCGTTTTCAGTGATGTTATTTTGAGCTAATGGACGATGATTTCACATCATCCAATCAACAGCAAGCATGTCAACAGTTAAAGCTGATCATAGGTCAGAGGTGATCTTTAAAAGCAACTGCAAAAAGCCAACCCAATAAAGCAGATTTGTCAGTGAGGTGTAAATATGACTTAAAAATGATCAAGACCTCATGACTCTTTATTACCACTGCAGAGTCGCCTTCTAGTGTGATGTTATTGCACTGAGCTCTGCGACAGTGCAACTGGCAACCTGACCGAGGTCCCAGACTCGCTAAATGTTCGCTGGGTTTGGTTCCAGCCCCTCACAACCCTGAGCAGGGCACATGGTTTAGAGAATGGATGAGTGCTACTGAAACAAAGTGTGAAATGATGATGAAGGTAGTGATGGTATGTTTGTCAAAGATCCTGTTCGGTGACGTTTTACCTTGCATGCATGAATTTTCTCACTTTCGCTTTTCCAGATAAAAATGAAAAAATGAAATGTGGTTTTGTTGTTGACAGATGGTGGATTAGTCATCTTTCTGATGTCCAGAACTCTTCCTGATCCCTGGGCATTTTGCAGGTGTAATGCAGCTTTTTGCCCACACGGACGGCTTTTTTACCTGCGACTGGCTCCTCTTCCTCCGACTCTCTTTCAGTGCGCTCGGAGATACTGAAGTCAGAGGACGTCTCGTTGTCGTACAGGCTTTCACCCTGCCCTGAGCCACTCTCCTCCTCCCCGCCCAGGGACCAGGGTGAGGTTGAGTTTACCGCAGGAATGGTTGGCGTTGCTGTGTCTCCTACCTCTGAGGCGATGGCACTACCGCTTTCGCTTTCAAAATAGAAGGCTGAGGAGCGTTCATCCAAATCATCAGGGCTTTGGCCGGACTCAGAGGTCGTAGATGGGGGGACGGTGTTAGTGACTTTGGTTGAATAAGGGAACGTGCTCTCTCCAGAGGCCGAGGTTTGAACCCTGTCCCACTCCTGATCTATGCCCTCCTGGGAGTCAGGGAACAGGGCTGAGCCAGAGGCACTGCTGCTAGTGTCTAACGCCTGTCCCTCTGGGGTGGGGGTGAAGGGGGAAGCTGAGGGTGAGGAAGGGAGGGCAGAGGTTTGTAGGGCGGACATCCCGTCTGATGCCGAGAACCAGGGATCCCTGGCACCAGACACTGTGGCTGCAATAGAAACGGGCAGGTCACTATAGCTGACTTGGAAAAGGTGGGAGTGTGAAGAGGATGATGAGGGAGAAATAGCGGTATAGGAGAGCAGATGATGGTCTAAGGACAGACCATTAGAACCCGCCACAGACAGAGAGCGTTGAACATCATCTATGACAACACCAGAGGCCGACAGGAAGCCAACGCTTGAGTAAAGCTCTAAGCTAGCAGAGTCCCAAGTTGAGGACGGCAGGGGTACATGAGGAGATGCATGCAACCAGGACGAGGACCCTGACGGCTCCAGAGAACAGCCACACATGGGGTCCACGTCACTAGCTAACGGAAACCCATCACCGCTGACCTCGGGAAGAAAAGACTCTATTGTGTTCCCGGTTGCATACCTTGAGTCCTCAAACCCAACTGAGAAAGAACGGGATAAGCCCGGAGTTGCACCAGTGAGGGTGAAGTCACTAGAGAGGAGAACTGAAGGCTGAAGGGTGGGGCTGAGTGACAGAGAGACCGTTGAAAGTGATGGATCCCAGGACGGTTCGACGGCGACGGTGGTGCCAGATGGATCCGGTACCATTTGTAGAGGAGGGGTACCGCTAAAACCTGAAGGATCAACTGAAGAAACCGATGAAGACGAGGACCCAGACAACAAATCGGCATTGCTATCATTATCATCAAACCCGACACCGCGGGAGACATGGTTAGTTTCCCAACCAGACAGGGGGTGCGAGGGGTGAGGGAGGTGAGGTGGTGTGGAGGCAGGGAGTGTGGGGGTTGAAGGAGAAGCTGGGTCTTTGCTAGACAGCGGTGTGGTAGCAGCATGCTGAGAGTCCGATGCAGAGGCAGACAACACAGGCCAAGACGAGGAGGGAGGGTCATGCAGGCAGGTGGAGGGGGCGACGCCAGGGTCTGCAGAGCCATCACACAGAGGGGAGGAGGCGAAGGAGGAGGAGGAAGAGGAGGAGGGGAGAACAGAGGGGCGCTCACCATTGGACAGCGGCTGTGTGGTCTGCAAGAGAACGCCACTCAACCCGACAGAGGGCGTGGTAGATGAAAAATGGGGCATGCTGGGACCTTTGGGCCTATGTGGAGCAGCTTCACTTGTGGAGGAAGGTTGGGCGGTTGAACTTTCAGCCTGGATCTCTGGAAGACCTCCGGGTCCGGTGGATACTTTTCCATCAGCGGTGGTGTCTTCATTTACAGGACGCTCCAGGCCTCGGCCCGTCTCGGCTCGGATGAAGGACGATGACGTTGTGCTGCTCATGTCACTGGTACGAGACCTCCACGTGGTTGTGGTGGTGCTGAATGAAGAAATACTTTTACCACCTTTTGTCAATGTAGGAGTAGTCGTACTAACAACAGCTTTTGTTTTTTCAGTTGAATCTTTTGGACTAATGCCTCCAAGAACGTTGGAGTATAAAGGAGTAGTGGAAGTGGAAATAAAGACTTCCTTGGTTGCTGTTGTGGAGGAAGAGGGAGCACTGCCACTGAAGTCAGCACTTCCTCTGGTTTCTGGTGACACGGTGCCCTCTGGTGGCCGTGTGGAGGTACTGTGCCGTGCCGTCTCTTCAGAATGGCTCAGGACTTCACCATCCTGAGTGGATCTGACCCAGGGAACTGGACTGGTGATAGTTTTCCTCCAACCAGACTCTGCTGTTGTGCTTCTGATGCCAGGTACAGGTAAAAGAGGCGATCCAGAAGTTGTGGTCCTCGGTGAGTTTGTAGGAATCCAGGGCAGATCATAATCCTCGGTTTGGACCGGTTCATTCCAAGAAGGATCCGTTTCATAGCTGTCCTGTTGGTGAGAGAAAGGTTTATCGACAGCGATAAATAAGTGATAGTTCTAACTACACGATGACATGCAGTGTTTGAAGAAAAATAAAAGGTTTCCTTACGTCAGTGTTAAATTCATCTGAATCTGGATCCACAGCTTTTTCTGAAAAAAGGCACAGGTTGCATCATCAGTTACAAAAAATACTGTCACATCTGAGGTAACTCTTACAAATTTCAACTCTTGACAACTTTGATCTTTATATTTCTTTTCTGTGTTTCGTTGTTTTCATGTTGGGTTTAATTTTTTGTCTTTGAGGCTGATGGCACAAAGCAGACGTGACAAAGGGTAAAACAGTCCGAAAACAGCGTGACGAGAACATCACAGAGAGGAGAGGGTGAACCCTGCGACACTGTGTTTCATCAGAGGAATAAAAGATAAACTCTGTGCAGGTCCGTTACTTTACACCTAAAACATCTACTGAAACCTGAGTGTGCTCTCTTCAAGGATGTAAATGTGTGAAATGAAAAGATGGAAGAGGGAAAGGTTGAACACACCACCTCAAGCAGCATGTCGGCTTCACGATAAACACAGAACCAAACGGTGACGAACACTGACATGCGACATATCGGACACGTTCGGGCTTTCATGCATGGAAACTTGGAACAAAAAGCATTTGCAATTAATCATTTTATCGTTTCATCCTTCTTGTAAATCCAGACGAGCCGGGAAAAGGAATTTGATCTGACAGAGTGTCTAAACTTTTTGGTTTTCAAACTCCACCCGTCTGTCACCTAAGAGGGATAAAACAAGCTCACAAACAGTTATTTGCAAATGCCACACATGTTGACCGAGCTCAGACGCACAGCACACAGCGGGCATGTCGGGGGCGGGTGGACGTTTGAGTCTTACCTGTCTGAGGCTAAGTCATACATCATGGAGACCAGATCAAACTGGTTTGTGAAGCATGAGGTGAGGTTTTACAAGTTTAATGAACTGGGTTTGAGGGAGATGACTCAGGGTTTGTCACAAAAGGGTGAGTGATGAAAATTTACATTTATCAATGGAAGCAATATTAAATGATGATGAATAAAGTCAAAATGACACGAAAAACACTTGATTTAATGCTCAAATTATCAGTTGATTCACTGATTAGTCAATCAACAGAAAGTGATTTGATAATACTGTTTAGAATTATTGGTTTTAGCTAATTATCATACAAAAAAGCCAAACATACAGAGCTTCAGAGCTGCATGTTCCTAAACTGATTTGATTGGTGCAACCGTTCTCTGTTAACTGCCATCTCTTAATTACATTATGAACTGAGGAGACAGCGAGATTATACACATATACATATATCTAAATATGTATAAACAGCAAAAATATGCAGATTTCTGAAGCTGAAACTTGCAAATGGGAAGTAATTTTTCTATATAAATACTGATTAACCAATCAGCATTATCATAGATTTAACTTTCTGTTGATGAACTAACAGTTAAACAGCTGATAATTACAGCTGTGGACCTGACAAAGTCGGGCTGCTGCAGCTCTCAGCTGACGTTAGAATCGTTATGATCAGCCTAAATCGCTGAAGCCTTTTTTTGGATACCATCATGCAATCTTGAATTTGATATTTCAAAACAGGATTTTTGTGAAATGTACAGTTTGGCCGCAGTCGGACAGTTTTCAGGCGCAGCTGAGATGGGACTATAATGTTAGCTTAGCAACATGCTAACGGTGTCATAAAAGATTCTGTCAAGTAAACCTGGAAGATGCTGCAGAAAATCACCCATTCATGCAAGCTGACACTGAAATAGGATGCAGGGGATTTTTTTCTTTGTAATAAGACTTATTAGTTTATTCAATGTAAAGTTCAGTTGAAATACAAAGACGCGACGATTGTCATTCCAATCCATGTTACACAAAATGCTGCTGCACACATGCACACATTTCTCTTACTGTGACAGGCAGAAGGAACGGACGCCACATAACGACAACCAAACAAACATGGCGACTTTGTCTCCATGTGAGACACAAGAAATGACCCTTTGACCCCGACACCAAGCACGTTCTTTCATCTTAGACATATAGAAATATATAGAGAAAGCAGATCTGAAGAGTACACAGAGAAACTTATGAAAGTTAAAAACAGAAAAAGACAAGTCAAACAACAGAAGTGCACGAGTGTGTGATCACAAAACACAAAATATATACCCAGAGTGAAGGTGAGGGAGGGCGAAGAGTGAGATGAAGAGAAGAAAAACAAAGAAATGTCTGTCCTGTCATTCAGGTTTCAGAGGGAGGACGAGTGTGATGATGGAAATGCTAATGAAAGAACAGAAATGTGGCTGGTGATAAAACATACGAGCAGAAAAGGAAACAAGCAGAAGAAGTGACTCCAACGTCAGCTCATACACGAACAGCCTGCTGCCTCATAATTCATAAATGGTCCATTATTGATATTAGCTAGGCTAGCAGTTTCCCTATGCTACCAGTCTTTGTGCTAAGCTAGGCTAAACGGCCCTGGACCTTCAGTATGTAACGGACACACAGAGATGAAACTGTCTCCGCTGACGACATGAAGATCGTCAGTTTGTGTTCAGTAGAAAGCTTTTATTACCTGGTGTCACTGTTTAATATGGAGGATCATCTCTGACAGGAAAAGAGAAAAGTTAGGAATAAAAAATAAACAAGGTGACAAATCAAAATTTGGACTGAAATTACAACATTAAGGTTCTGAAACAAATAAATAAGCCTGAGATATGGAATCAAAGCCATTTCACTCAGTGCCCTCTGGTGGCCGTGTGGGGGTACTAGCGGCGTGCTGTCCAAAGAATTTGACTTAAAAAAGTCCAAAACTTGCCATCTCATAAATTTGACTTAGAATCTGATAATTCTTATTTTAGAAAGTCATCATTTTTATTTTTGTCATTGCTAACGTTTCCTCATTTTTCCTGTCAGGAATGGGCTCTGAAGTCAATGAACTCGTTTTACGTCTTCCAACCAAAGAAAAGAAAAATTCGCAGCTGACTGAAAAATATCTGTACGGTTCATCTGCCCAACTCTACGCTTGTTCTCGGGCACGGTCGCTCTTACCGGGGTCGTCGACGGGCATGACGACCTTCTGCAGGTCGCTCACACGTCCGTACAGACCGTTGGTGCAGACCGCCACCACCTGGACCACGTAGCTGGTGTTGGCTAGCAGGTCGTCCAGTATCGCCCCCTGGTGGAGGGAGACAGCGGGACGTCAGCGTTGAAGAACCAGGATGACGATGAGGATCAGTGAACTGCATTTACATCCACGTCAACCATTTTCAAAACCATAGCATCAGTTTTTAGTTGATTTCTATGAACTTCAACTTGGAAGAACTTGGAACTGAAGTTACTTCTTCATGTCGTAAACCGCTAACACAGACGTTAAATTTACTGATTTTTATGTCGTGATTTGGTTGGAGCTGTATGTTTTAATAAAGTGTTGGTGGATTTTGTACAGAAACATCTGGTTTAAAGGTTTAGAGGCTGGTGCTTTTAGATGGAAAATGCATTACAGACAATATGAGCTTGAAGACTCTTTCTCACCACATCCTGGTCTCCGTCGGTCAGGTACACAGAGGGTGCGGCGTCTTCTGCATCGGCCAGTCGGTAGCTGACCGAGTACTTCTCGATGCTGGCGTCGTACACCGCCCGCGGCCGCTCCCACGTCACCAGCAGGCTGCTGAGGTTGTGAGGCGCCGCCTGGATGTTCTCCGGCTCCGAACTGCACACTGACACAAGGAGGCGGACGAGAATACACTCAGAAAGAGCTGAACACCTTCCAAATGAACCCACCACCCAACCCCTCACGTCCACAAAGAACTGCTGACGGTGACAGAAGTGTTACCCATGTCACCCCACGACTTGATGGCGAAAGGCTTCTTAGACTTGATTGTGGTACTGTGACTACTTTGTGGTAGTAAACAGAGACCCCCTAACCCTAACCCTGACCCCAAATACAGAACAAGGACTCAACAAAGAAAATTCTTTAAAAACACAAACAAATAAGACTTTAATAACAGTTAGAAACCAAATGAGGTTGACGGGCTCTTGAAGTAGTTCCTGTTTTTAAGAGTCGTCTCTGATTCTGGGTCAGATTAGAGCAGCAGAGATAATGCAGATGACAGACACTCTGTGGATTAACACAGATTAAAGGAGGTTGAGGATCGATGACAATAGGCAGGAGGAGGCTCCATCTCTACAAACACCGACACAGTTCATCCTCTACTCTGCATAAACCTCCACTCTCACCGGCTTTGACCTCTGACCCCTGACCTTTATCCTCTTTGAGGGATCAGAGTGAAAATGTCACATTACGTGTCAGAGCTGCTGCATTAAAATCTGTGGTGAACACACACACAAACAAACCAATCAGAGACGTACGTTCCCACTCAGGAAAACACAAACGGGGACAAAGACCAGTTTTAGAGGGAGCTGACGTCTGAGGCGGTCAGGCTTCAACCACTAGAGGGCAGAGTGAGCCAGAGAACACATGAGGGCGTCATTCATCCGTTACACTGACACTGCTGACAAGTCTTAAAATATCCCCTTAAGATCAAGTGAAGGTCACAATCATCATCATCATCATCATCATCATCATCATCAGTTGGTCTTTAAATACAGACTCATACAGCCTCACTCAGATTCAGACAAACAGACAAACACAGTAATATTTCAACTTACTAACTTCCTAAGGTCTCCATTTTGGTTCTCCCTCATCAGGAGTGACAGAGTG